>NC_133802.1:32413987-32781487 GCF_043250625.1 Sebastes fasciatus | reverse complement strand
AGGGCGCCCACCGACATTTTTTCTGTAGGCGATCGCCTATACGGCTCATGCCTTAAAAGCCGGCCCTGGTCCTCTCACTTATAAAACAGCCTCACACATGGTCTTTAGTCTAAATTTGCTGCATTATTAAAACATTTGATCACATCTCTGAGTTTAATAATTGTGCATCTTGCCGTAAAACATCCAATTAGATCCCTTTAATACGCACTATAAATGTGCATTACATCTGAGGTGATGTTGCTTCATTCAAATACGAGACGTCTGTGTGTGTGTAAACCTGGTGGGTGTCATATTCCCACGTGGACGACCAGAAACGACATCAGATCCCGGTGTTGACATTAGACTCATTTATTGATGTTTGCTGGCAACGTGTAGGACAGACGCAGACAAAGTTAACGCCGTACTTGAAGGAGCTCATTCGCTCTGTAGTTTCAGGTCAGTGGCTTTCATCAGATGTAATGGAGGTAGGGGGTTGGGGGTGTAAATTATGAATGAAGAACCACTCTGTGGACGGTGAGGACGATGCAGATTATTCATCCCTGCAGCCACTTCTCAGCAGAGGGATTTCACACCAGAGGGATGAGGACTGTATTTCTCTCAAGTATAAAGTAGATTACAGCCGGCGACCGCTATCACCATGTGGATTATGGTCTGGATCAGGGGTTCCCAAACTTTTTAATGTCAAAGACTTCCACATCGATGTACTGTACATGCAGCCACAGTTTCCTGTGTGATAAGATTTTATCTGAAGTAGCTTAGAAGAGTTGTTTTTTTTAGGTGTTGCTGTTTATCTGTCATTTAAATTTAACCTTTATTTTACCTGGATAGTCTCGGAGATCTGAATCCTGGCCAAATTGATAAAATAAATAAATAACGGAATAGAAAACAGCAAAGATGCAATATCCTGTAACTGTATTAACAAAATAAAATACAAAATACAGTGACAGATGATGAGGAGTTAATACTGTCAGTATTATTTAGAAATAAATGATGATATAATTAAGCTATCCCTCTTTCCTCAAGTTATTTAAATTCAGACTATAGTGTAATATCACTTACACCGTATCTCATTTTTTAAATTAAATTAATTTTACCTTTATTTAACAGGGACGATCTTTTGACATCAGAGTATATTGAGATAATTCACAGTACATAAAGAGGGTGAGCGAGTTGTCTATCTGTGTATTTGTAGAGTATGTTATGTTATGTTATGTTATGTTATGTTATGTTGTTATGTAATGTTATGTTATGTTATGTTATGTTATGTTATGTTATGTTATGTTATGTTATGTTATGTTATGTTATGTTATGCTATGTTATGTTGTGTTATGTTATGTTATGTAATGTTTTGTTATGTTATGTTATGTTATGTTGTGTTATGTTATGTTATGTTATGTTATGTAATGTTTTGTTTTGTTTTGTTATGTTATGTTGTTATGTTATGTTATGTTATGTTATTATGTTATGTTATGTTATGTTATGTTATTTTATGTTATGTTATCTTTTGTTTTGTTATGTTATGTTATGTTATGTTATGTTGTTATGTTATTTTATGTTATGCTATGTTATGTTATGTTATCTTTTGTTTTGTTATGTTATGTTATGTTGTGTTATGTTATGTTATGTTATGTTGTGTTATTATGTTATGTTATGTTATGTTATGTTATGTTGTGTTATGTTATGTTATGTTATGTTATGTTATGTTGTGTTATGTTATGTTATGTTATGTTATGTTGTTATGTTATGTTATGTTATTATGTTATGTTATGTTATGTTATTTTATTTTATGTTATGTTATGTTATGTTATGTTATGTTATGTTATGTTGTTATGTTATGTTATGTTATGTTATGTTATGTTATGTTATGTTATGCTATGCTATGCTATGCTATGCTTTGCTTTGTTTTGTTTTTTTATGCTATGCTATGCTATGTTTGTCTGTATGTGTTTTATAATTTTGTATTTGTGTCTATAGGCCCCCCTCGAAAATGAGAAGCTACATCTCAAGGGGTATCCTTTCAATTAATTAAAAAATATATATGTATATATACAAAACAATTTAATAGAATATACAAAACAAACATACAAAGACACAATATCATCTAAAGTGTGGATTAAAACAGAAAAGGACCAAATGCAACAAGGTCAATTTAATTTGATTTATTTATTTATTTATTCTGTTTCTACCTCGACGTAGATGTGCCAGAGTTAGCTAAAGAGCTCATTTTCATCTGTAGACCCTGGGCAGGTTATTATATATTAGAGATATTATCAATACAAAGCTTCAGCAAGCACTACAGTACAACACAGTACGACACAATAAAATGAAATAAATACACAGCAAAGGTAGATATGTAAAAACAATGAGAGGAGGTAACGACAGAGCCAGAGATGAGGTTGAATACACTCAGTGGATTGATAACATGTTTAATTGTGGAAACCTCCAGAAATTGATAAAAAAAAAGAAGAAAATCAAGCTATTTGTCATTTTTCTGAGAACACAATAGAAGCTAACATGGATCTTAGAAAACACTGGCCTAAAGATGCTGATGATGATACTGATGATGTGTAGGTGGAGCAGCACAAACAGCATGGAAATGATAATGACGAGATGGTCGGAGCGCCCTGACCTTCGTCCTCCGTCTCCGTTTGTCATGACTACAGGAGAGCTATTTAGCTGCAGAATAAATGTTTTTAATCTACTTTTGAAACGCAGCTGTGTCTGGCTTTTATGTAGTTTTGTGGAGCTCTCTCCGGGCCACAAACATCAGCCACATGGCAGGGAAGAATGATTGCTGCTGATCATGCACTGTTGCCGGCTGCTGATGACTTTATCGGCAAGTTATTGATGATTAATTAAGACAGCGGATCAATGCGTGTCGTTGGCTTCATCAGGGCCTTCATTAGGTGGTGTAAAGCGGCATATGTAAAAAGGCTTCCCTGCTGTTGGAATGGTTGATTACTTTAAAAATGAAACGTCACTCTCAACATCGTGTCCTTTAAATCAACTTTACCTTACTTCCGACCGCTGGCTCGTAGTAAATCAATAAGTAAACAAGCCAAGTCAATCTTTGCACTCCACTTTTTGTCAAAATATCTCGCCTGTGTCTGTCCCAATTCCTATCTTATGATTATAAAAATGTGTCAGTGAGCAGCCACCTGAGCGAGACCTGGATAATAAACACTGATACAGTAGATCTTCTAGAGAGTCTCACCCTGTACCGTTTCCTCTCTGCCTCCGTCTGATGGAGGTGTAGGAGGAGGAGGAAGAGGAGGAAAAAAGGAGGGAGGGGGCAAGGAGAGGAGAAATGAGGTTGAGCTCTGATGAGGATGAATAGTGAAGAGAGGAAGAGGAGAAAGAGGAGGAGGGTAGGGTGTGAAGAAGAGGAGAAGGAGGAGGGGGTGAACCGAGGGGAGAAAAAGGAGAGATGGGGAGGGAGCGAAAGGGTGCTGAGAGGGGTCTAACTCCGGCATAAAAGTAAATTCAAATGCATTATTCATGGCTCTCTGTGTCAAAATATCATTTACGTGTGCTGTGTTGACTCATGGCTCGTAAAATGAGAAGGACATGAAAAGAAAGAACGAAGGGAGGAAATAAACAACTCAGGAGGCTTTCTCTATTCTTGGCCCGAAAATAAAAAAAAAGGAGCCCTGGCTGCGCTCTCCTTCAACTTATTAGGCATCAATTATTTATTGTACTCTCTGTTTACTATTCTTTATCTGTGTAATAAGCAGCCTTCTTGTCAGAGAAAGTCTCAAATCCGTCTTCAAAGTTTGAAGGAGATGCTAGAGAATAAAGAAAGAAAAAAAAAAAAGCCCTCACCTCTTGTTATTGACCTTAAAACCGAACACACCACCAGTATATGAGGGTGACCATTTTCAAATCAACCCCAATTTCCCCCCGTCAGTAAATCTTTGAGTCTTCAGCTTCAAATCTGGGCCAAGATAACCAGCTGTTTGTGAGATTCTTTTAATTTTGGGGGGGGGATTTTCTGTATAATGAGTGCTGTACCACGATACTGTACCATCAGCAAGCCTCCAGTCTCTCTCTCTGTGTTTGGGACCGTTGGCTTCATACAGTCAAGTACACTGACACCACAGCAGCCCCTACAGGTGCACGGCAGTCCTACCGCTGCCATCAGCTTCAGTCGGGTCTAATTACTGTAACGCTGGTTTCCAAACTGGGGGTCGAGGGCCGCCAAAGAGGCCCGCTAGATAAATCTGAGGGGTCATGAGATGATTAATTAGCTGAAAAAAACCTTCAAAATTCTTTGTAAAATTAGCTTTTTCTTTTTCTTAACGGATCATTTTACCTCTTCAGGCATCTAAAATATTCTAATAAAACAGGAAAACTCACAAAAAGCACTGTGTGGTTATAAACCATGGACGCACGCAACCGTCACAAATAGATATCACTTCATTTGAAGGATGTTAGAAGGTTAAAAAGGTCGGCAAAATGTGTTGTTTTATGAGCTGCAAAAACAGTTTGATATTTTTGAAAGTCAGGATACTAGTATGTTTGAATCCAAGATATCAATTTGGGCTAATATTTCATTGCACATGTATGGAGAATAAACACATATTTTTGCAGCTATGTAAAGAAAAGCAAATATACAAAAAGGTAAATGACAGTAACATGAAGTAATCATTCATTTGAAGGGATAAAACATGTTATATATGCTTCAAATAGATGGTATACAGGTCTATATATACTGTATATACTGTATGTTTATACTATATATACTGTATATATTGGGCTGCAGTTTGCCATGTTATGATTTGAGCATATTGTTTTATGCTAAATGCAATACCTGTGAGGGTTTCTGGACAATATCTGTCATTGTTTTGTGTTGTTGATTGATTTCCAGTAATAAATATATACATACATTTGCATAAAGCAGCATATTTGCCCATTCCCATGTTGATAAGAGTATTAAATACTTGACACATCTCCCTTTAAGGTACATTTTGAAGAGATAAAAAATGTGTGATTAATTTGCGAGTGACAGCACTAATATATATGTGTATATATGTATATACATATACATATATACACTGTATGTACTGTATGTATGTATATGCGTGAGTGTATCCAGTGAGGGCGGGGGGCACATATGACCTGCTCCACTTTTATTTTGATTTATAAGGCTGGTGGAGAGCATCATCACAGAATCGCTTCATCTTCTCTCCTTTATTACACCACATTTGTTTTCATTTTACTCCCAAGGCCTGGCTGAATACATTACAGATTTCCCATGGGGCCACGGGGGCCAGCTTCCCCCCGCCACGGGAGACAATGGGATGACGGGGAGGGATTTTCTGAGCATGCTTCATCATTAGAGGCATTAGCATTATTTTGACTTCAAAACACTATCACGGGATTATCATTATTCTCGAGTATTAGCGGGATAAGTAGGCACATTTGTGGGAGCATCGGTCAAGCGTATTGGTCGTAATAACAAAAGTAATAATTGCTGAAGCCGGTGAGTGATAATTAGAGACATTACTGGTGTCAGGAGTCAGATGGGGCTTTTCAAAAGAGACACATTTTTTTAAATTTTTTTTTAAATCCACTATTTCTAATGGAAAAATAACAATAACAACTCTCCTTTCCAGCAGCAGAAAATGACCCTCTCCCCTCTTTACTGATGCAGCTTCTACCTCACATCACAATTTTGGTGATTTAGATGAGACAACCCCCCCCACGCCCCACCCTCACATCCCTCCAGTGCCTCGCCGCCGTCATTTGAGACATATTTTTTATGCCTGAGGGTAAAGTGGGACACAAAATCTGATTCAGTCCGAGGAAGATAACTAAGAATAGAACATTACGGTGGAGATAATATGGCAATTGGGTTTAGCATACAGAGGTCAATGGCAGGTTAATGCACAATGTAAAACATGATTGACTATGGGAGCCCACGGGGGGAGGGGGCCCGGAGGTCAAGGGGTGGCATTGAGACTTGTTTTGGGTCAGTCTGGAAACAATATGAGCACGAGGAGGGGGAATTATTCCCATTTATCATGTTTGTCATATGACTTTGGCCCGAAAGATTTCTGTTCTAACTGCACAGGAAACAATACAAACTATAATGTGCTTCCAAAACAGAACATGTAATTTTAACATTCATATAATATCTCTAAAATATATGTGAAGCCATTCTCTCACATCCTCAAAAAAGAATAATTTGCTTTAATAGTTCCTGTTAGATCTTTAAGGTGTCACACAGTCAGTCATGCTAACAAAAAACAATGTTTATGTTTATGTTTATTTTGCACAAATTAAGACTATACAACATAAATGCATAACTAATATTCAGTGCAGAAAAAGAGCCTCCACCTAGAGACAAGATACAGAAATAATATGACTACATAATAGTAATGACAAACAATCAGAACAAGATATATATAATAACAACGATAACAATACAATATATCAAAAAAGAGTGTGCACGATGTGAATAAGCAAATGTGCGTGCATGCGTGTAAGTGTATGGTTAGTGTTTGTGAGGGGGATATTAGTTTAAACATCTACATTTAGTTTTGGGCAATAGTAATCAAACATAACACTATGGGTGAGAAAAAAACAACAACAACAACATGGGGAACGCAATTACAAAACAGCATTAAATGACCCTTTAAGCAACTTTTGAGTTTTTTTAATAGATGTGAAAAGCTACTCCATAATTTTGTACCTCTAAATCTTATCGAAAATGTACCTCTACTAGTGAGCAACTAAGGAGGTTGAAGATCTAGAGAGTGACGGGTTGAGTAAGAATGGACCTGAGAATTTGCTTTAAAATCGGTCTTGAACGGCTCAGGAATATTCCCACCAGAAAGTATCTTATAAATAAAGATTTGCAAAATATTGATATCATAAATAGTAAGAATCTGGAGTTTCTGAAATAGAGGAGCAGAGGAGATGTGTGACTCTGATCGAGTTGTAATCCTCACAAAACGTTTAGATTAAAAGTAATGTAAAGTGATTTGTTTTGGTACTTCAACCCCTGGTAGCCTAATATAGCGCATTTCAAAGATAAATATTGTACTTTATACTTGTTTTACTGCTATAGTTACTAGATATTTTACAGATTAATGTTGCATACACTTGATGTGAAAAGCTACTCCATAATTTTGTACCTCTAAATCTTATTGAAAATTGACCTCTACTAGTGAGCAATTTAGGAGGATGACAATCTAGAGATTGACGGTTTGAGTAAGAACGCACCTGAGAATTCGTTTAAAATAGGAACTGCTCAGGAATATTCTCACCAGAAAGTATCTTATAAATAAAAACACATATTTGAGAAATATTGATATCATAAATAGTAAGAATCTGTAGTTTCTGAAATAGAGGAGCAGAGGAGATGTGTGACTCTGATCGAGTTGTAATCCTCACAAAACATTTAGATTTTGACAAAATCAAGAAAGACTAGACACCAACGACTTGTGACTTCCCTTGGACTTCAGCCTTTTGACTTGAAAATACTTCCCCCCCAAGCCCAAAGATTAAAAACTATGTTATTTAAATAGTGTGCCACAAATCAATTAATTTCCTGAATCAACTAACGTTGACACTATTCATGTCATCTGAGTGTCCACAGACACACCAGCAGCTTCTTCTCTTCTGCTGATTTTTCTCCTTTTTATCAGGACTTCTGTAACGGATGGAACTTCAAATGGGGTGAAGTACAATACTTGTGGAAAAAGTATTTAGGTAAAAGTAATGTAATGCGATTCGTTTTGGTACGTCAAACCACCTGGTAGCCTAATACAGCACATTTCAAAGAGAAATATTGTACTTTATACTTACTTACATTTGTTTTACTGCTATAGTTACTAGTTATTACTAGTCATTATTATCTCTTTTATTCTATTTTATTGTATTAAAATTTTATTATTTCAATACAATCTACTTATTTTGTGTAGTTTCATAATTTTTTTTAATTTTTATTTTTATTTCCTTGTATTTTATTTTACTTTTAATATCTTAAATACCCATCTTTATTGCTTTCTTATTCAATGAACTTTTATATTGCTTGTTTTGGGGCATTAGTCTCTAAATCCATTTTTAACACACTATATTTTTGTCAATCGTCTGTCCATCACTTTGAATTGCATTTGACTTGTTTGAAAGGTGCTATATAAATAAAGTTTGATTGATTGATTGATTGATTGATAGTTATTTTACAGACTAATGCTGCATACACTTGAAAAAGTGAAAAGTTACTCCATAACTTTGTACCTTTAAATCTGAGAATTTGCTTTAAAATAGGTGTTGAACTGCTCAGGAATATTCCCACCAGAAAACATCTTATAAATAAAAACAGAGTAATATTGATATCATAAATAGTAAGAATCTGGAGTTTCTGAAATAGAGGATCAAGTTGCAATCCTAACAAAACGTTTTCAAGTATTAATACTTGCTGACACATCTTCATTTTGCTTCCTGTCAGCCATATTGTCCCTTTCCTTAGTTCCAGTATATGCAAGCATATCAATTTGCTATTGTTCATCTCCATCTTCCATCTACGAGCCTGTCTTTGGTGACAATAGAAAAAAAGGCACAAGGAGAGCCATAAAAATGGGCAGATTTCCCACAACTCCAGTCGTCACCACGCCGGCTCCAACTCTCACTTACAGTCATCTTTTCTTTTTTTCTGTCTCTCTCTCTCTCCACCTCATTCACATGTTCAGCATTCACAGCCAGCCAGCAGTGAAACTGATAGCATCTACATCATTTCAAGGACATACAATAACACCCACTAGCCAAGCCTTGTTACATGAATACATAGAGGAAAGGTTTCCAGCAACATTATTCCATGATTGAATTCCCAAGGACAAGAGGGGAAAAAATGGAGAAAGGGAGAACGGGAGGGGAGGGAGCAGAGACAAGGTGTTTCTAAGGTGTGGTTAGAACATCAAATATATACCTACAGTCTATATAAAAGAATTATGAAAACACTATAACCTTGTTTACATGTGTCAGATATATAACAAGAGATATTTAATGTTAGAAAGCTCACAGCGATGATCCCATTGGCTACTGAGCTCGCTATAAGCAATGCAGTGGAACATGTAAATTGCATGGCCTCTCCACTCCTGGGGGGTAGAATTACTCCTCACTGCTCACTGCACCCTGTATATATATATAATAATAACCACCCTCTGGATTCTCCCTGTTTCAGGGGTTTGGGGGATACCTGTCAATCAAATCAAAGCCAAACAGAATACATTTACATAGTTACACTACGTTGCAACATCTGAGAGACACCGAAGACACGTCTCACAAAAAGAATCCAAAATATGGGATATAATCACACTACTGATACTGAACCTATTGTTAGGAGGAGATTTGTGTTCAGCTGTAATTATGTTTCATTATATAACTTATTTGACTTCAGTAATAATGGAGCCTACAGATTGGTGGAAGATTAAAAATAAAACAGGCTGATGAGATCTTCAAGTGGAGACACCCACCCAGAGGTTAGAAATGGTACTGCACCGTGTTGGACACTTTCACAATCTGTTTTATTTGCCAACTATATACAGTTTATATACTGTATATATATTTGACTGAATTTGACTCTGTTTTTTATGCATCTCTCGTATTTACACAGAAATAGAAATAACAGCTAGGAACAAAGACAACAAAGCTGGACAAATAAAGGTGAGGAATAGACAGGACTGTTATGTACACAAGAAGTGAAAAAAAGATAAGTGTATATATAAATATTATATAAACATATATATATATATATATATATATAGTAAGATGGAGTATTAGGGCCACATTGAGGCGAAAACAAATCTGAGATTTCGAGAATAAAGTCATAATATAACGAGAATAAAGTCATAGGTTTACGAGAAAAAAGTCGTAGTATTATGAGAAAAAAGTCAGAAGTTTACAAAAAAATAAGTTGTATTATGAGAATAAATCATAAGTTTAAAAGAAAAAAGTTGTAATATTATAAAAATAAAGTCAGAAGTTTAAGAGAAAAAAGTCGTAATATAATGAGAATAAAGTCATAATATTATGAGAAAAAAAGTTGTAATATTATGAGAATAAAGTCAGAAGTTTAAGAGAAAAAAGTCATAATATTATGAGAAAAAAGTCATTAGTTTATGAGAACAAATTTAATTTCATTCATTTCAGTCAAAAATGTAGAGTTGAGTTTCATTATAGCACATGAAGATGGGTGGGGTCTTTAAGAATGTTACCTTATAAATTGTTCTAAAACATTAATCATTAGGTCCAAAGGTATGGGAGCATGAAACAAAGAGCTGCTCTGTGGTTTGAATATCACTTTTACAGAAAACACACTCATTGCTCTCAGAGCCAAATCTATTATTCTTAAGAATTCCCTGGAAGGTGAAGTTATAGCTGTGTGTTGTAGCTGCAGTGTCTCCTCCTCACCTCCAGGGGGCGCTGTGAGACTGCAGCTTTATAACCGCCTGTTTCCGGCCGTTTCCCGCCTAGTAATCCAGAGGTTTGAATGAGACACACCTGTCTTTCTTTCTTTCTCGCTTCTTCTGTCCTCAATTTCAGGTTAGTTCGGTACAATAACAACAGGAATGTCAGTGTTCAGTATGTTAACTGTGAGTTAAGTATATTCGAGCTGTCAGATGATCTGAAGGCCGTTAAAAACATTTTAAATGAGAAGTTTGAAGTCTCGTTGTTTGTGTTTGTCGCCATAATGGCGGCGTCTCGCCTGTGTTGCCAGATCTCGCGAGAGAAACAAGCAACCAGGTTGAACAAGCCGAAAAGAAGCAGCTGTAAGTAGTAGAACATTTTATTTCATTTTTTTTTTTTTAGATGTTTAGCTTTTAACTTTACATTTTAATTGTCAACTAAACTTAAAGTAGTAAAACATTTTATTTCATTTTTAGCTTGTAACTTTACAAAATTGTCAACTAAACTTAAAGTAGTAGAACATTTCATTTTATTTCATTTTTGTATTTCAAAATTAGCTTGTAACTTTCCTTTTTCTGTCAATTAACTTAAAGTAGTAGAACATTTTATTTCATTTTTGTATATTTTTTTAGCTTGTAACTTTACATTTTTTTGTCAACTAAACTTGAATTAGTACAACATTTTATTTCATTTTTGTGTTTCAAAATTAGCTTGTAACTTTACTTTTTTTGTCAACTAAACTTAAAGTAGTAGAACATTTTATTTCATTTTTGTATAATTTTTTAGCTTGTAAATTAAAAAAAAATATTCAACTAAACTTGAATGAGTAGAACATCTTATTTCATTTTATTTCATTTTTGTATTTCAAAATTAGCTTGTAACTTTACTTTTTCTTTGTCAACTAAACTTAAAGTAGTTGAACATTTTATTTCATTTTTATATAGATTTTTAGCTTGTAACTTTACTTTTTCTTTGTCAACTAAACTTAAAAGTAGTTGAACATTTTACTTAATTTGTGTATATTTTTTAGATGGTAACTAAAAATTTGTCAACTAAACTTAAAGTAGTAGAACATTATATTTCATTTTTTGTATTTCATTTTTAGCTTGTAACTTTAAATTTTTTTGGTCAACTAAATTTAAAGTAGTAAAACATTTAATTTCAATTTTTTTTAATATTTTTTTTAGCTCGTAACTTTAAATTTTTTCTTCTCAACTAAACTTAAACGTAGTAGAACATTTTATTTCATTTTTGTATAATGTTTTCAGTGCTAACATGTTGAACCAGATCGGCATGATGTGCTTGTATATCACACTTATAATTACGGCAAACTGCCTTCAAATCGTCGGAGCGATACGGGAGCAAGCCCAAATAAGCAACTACACTTTAGAAACAAGCACAAAAAAACGCAACCTGCGACTACCAATATTTGTAAGCAACTTTTTCTATTGTATTCTGTTGATATAACTGTATTTCATTAAAATATAACTTATTTATAGTCTATATAATCTACAGACTATCAGACTGACGGGAAGTGCATTATTATCATAGTGTCGGGGATGTGTCTGTGTTTTTGTTCCGGTGTTTTTCACGGAGCTGACGCTTGCCCCTCGCTCTCCTCCCCGGCTCTCTGAAGCTCTTTACGACCCTGTTGCCTGGCAATGACAATAACCTTTTATTTTGATGTTAATAAAATGTACCCGAATTCATAAATATGTTACTACTGACATTCATGTAATATTACGTCACAACGTCTGCTGTATTAGCCGTGTGTTTACTGCGTGTTTATTTGCATATAGAGCGGGGAAGTGAAATCTGATCACAAGTGGTCATTCATGTGGAGACGCATTATAAAGCCAGGTGTGAACTCACATACTTAGAGCGGTCCCCTTGTGATCGGATCACTCAGGACGCCTTTTAATACCAGGTCTGAACAGGGCCACAGTCACTTGTTGCAGTATGACTATTGTTGTGTACAGATGCCTGACAAACAAAGTGCTGGGCTGCTGTGAGCAGCGGTGAGCAGAGCAGATGCTGTGAGGTGTGTCTCATTGTAAAAGTGATTGTAAGCTTTCTGAATCCTTTGACTGGCTGTTCACTAGTGTCTTCTTTGCTGTACAGTTTGATATTTACTTAGTTTTTTCCCTCCACAGGTTTTGCTGTGGATCGTCTGTCCAAGGCCAAAGTGAGCGTGACGACGAGGCTGACGGATCCTCTGATGTGTGCTACCTGTAATTTCCTGTACGTACCAAATACACTCATTTCCTGTGCATGAATTGCAAAAACAGTGCCCTCTCATCATTAGTGCAGAGTTCACCTTTGATTGTTAGCATATTTTATGGAACAGAGGCGATCAGATATCAAACAGCAGATGTATTCAGTGAAAGCTTTTAATGTCTCTGGGTAATCACAGAGAGACGAACCCCAGACTGCAGCTGCAAAATAACAAAACAAAATAGTCTAATCATAATGTTTGTTGTTTATATGTGATGAACAAACATCTAACACTCAGACAATCATCTCATATTCTGTCTTTTTTACAGACTAGTGCAGAACCCGTTCAAAACAACTATAGATGTATTATGACGTTTAGTATTGAATTGTGTTACTATTCTAACTATTTGCACTGCAAAATAACTCACAAAAGGCCCCCAAAACAGTAACAAAAAATATGCAATACAACTGTATACTACTTCTACTTCAGAGTTAGATGGTTATGGAAGAAATACAGTTGATTTTAGGATTTAAAGATGCAAGTTAGCTGTGCAATTACACTGCTGTGTCTCTAATGAGAATATGATACATAACAAAAATGAAATACGGTTTAATCGCAAATTTTTTAATTAAGATTTGTATTATTTTTAAAATATAATGGTATATAGCCCAGCTAAATATAGGTGCTCGGTAAACTTTGAAGTTCAGTGGACGCTCCTTAAGGTAACAAACCATAAACTATTTATTGAGATTTGGTTTTGAGGGATAATCTAAACTAATTTAGGCTTTTTTGGTGATGACAGTTTGCCCTGTGTTTCAAGTGTAATGTGTGAAACCAATGATTAACAATTACACTATTAGATTATTTTGCTATTTTATAATTGCCGTATTATCTTACTTCTATTTCAATAAAATCAGATCACATTTACTAATCTTTATTGTTACCATTATTTATTTATTTATTTACTACTATTTGTCTACTGCTCTTATTAGTATATTGATAAGGTACATGAAAATTAAATTTAAATTATTAACCAACAAAAATAAAGTAGAGTTTTTACAATTCCCTCTTACAAAATTAATTATTAACCACCACCTAAATAATTTAGTTCATGTAAGCCCACGATAAACAACTTATATATTATAGATATAGATTATAGCTCAACTATCGAGATTCTAAGTAACTGGAGACAAAACTTTTTTCCTACCCCAAGTAGGTCATAAACCTTATAGTGTAAAGTGTAAACGTTATAGTGCTTTTTATCCAGAAGAACAGCAGATCCCCGTTCACTTATATTTGTTTACATACCAGTCTTGCCCGGTCCAATATGGCGGCGACGTTGACGTATTACAGCAACAGGCTGCCAATGCAGCGTCTATGTATATATTTCTGTCTCCAGTAGCCTTCAAATAATTTACAGGAAGTCCCAGAAATAGCTGTAAGTATTCTATCCGTTTATGTCTGTCCTGTAAAGCACTTTTCTAATTTTGCTATATAAATAACCTTTATTATTATTATCAATCACACAAGATGTGTTTGTTAACAGATTAAACCTTCATTGCTCAATATGAGACTGATAGCCTAAAATCTAGCATTAAATATTACAATTTCTACAAAACATAGTGTTTGGTGTCAACTAGGAGCCGATCAGCTCTTTGTTCAGGCGACAGCCAGGCGTTTCTCATCATGCCCTGGGTCTTTCAGTCGGTGAAGAGCAGCTGCGGCTGCTTCAAATTCGTGAGGTTATCGTTGCCCCTCGTGTTCATGTTGCAAAATATTGAATGAATGCATATCCAAGGAAATACAAATTATTTAGGAATCAGTGTTTTTATAAAATTTTATAAAATGTAATTTTAACGTTACTTCTCCAGTGCCTGTAAGAGTTAACCAACATAATTAAATGAGAAAAGTCTACTAAAAGTTTATTTGTTACAGCTTAAAGTGATGCAGATGTGAGAAGAAATTGCTAAAATGGGATGTTAAGTTGTTGTTTATTTGATAGGTGTGTATCAACAAATCTAAAGAAATGTATATTTCTATTAAAAAGACATTGAATGTACGATGATGAAAATGGATAACAGATTCACTTGCTCGAAAAATAGCCTCGTCTAACTTTCTCATTTGTTCTTTCCTGAATTCTCCAGCTGATCCAGTGATAAGTGACTCCTTGGACGATGAGTGCCGATGCCAGAACAAGACCAGTCCCTGCTTGAGGAACGCTGTTTCAACTGCATCCAGGCTTTCATATACAATAAGACATCACTAGAGACTGAAAATATGGGTGTGGCACAGTTGTAAGAATTGATTGATGTTGTGGATGGTATTATTCAGGGTCGTAGCCTACTATTCACTTTGTTATGGTGGTTATGGTATTCTGGTGGTAATGATGTTGATTCACTTTGGTGTTAGCTAAAATATAACTTACTAAAATAACTCTTAGTAGCTGTTTACTTTCCCGATAGCCTAACTTACTTGTCCGAAACGGAAATGTAGGTCTATTAAATAATAAATAAATTTAACAGGGATTTGGACAATTGTTATAATTTATTAACGTACAAAATTAATATGCTCTCCTCAAAGCCACGAGACTCCATTGATCGAAACAGTAATTTTATCTTGCCGATCGTTGTAAAACGCTCTTCATTCAAACTCAACAGAAACAAAATAAAACTAATCAGTCTACCCACTGCTCCAACAATCACTAATTTTGGTTGCTTTCTACAGAAGCGTGGAATTAGTAGTATTAATTATGTTATATGCTGCTTAGAGCTAGTTTCAGGAAGACAAACGGGTTATAATTTCCTCTCTAATATCTATTTTATATTGCTGTGAAAAAATCATAGCTAGAAAAATGTCATAGTATATTATGCTATTAAAAGGTCATAAAATAAGTCAGTATTGTATACCAAAAAATAACAGTATGTTGTAAAAAATGCAAAAAAAAAAAGTGTAGTATTCAAAATATGAAAGAAAAGATCTAAGCCATACAAATGTCAAACAAGTCAATAGTACAGTATCTCCATAAAAAATATATTAATAGTAGTGTGACAAAAAATATATATATATCATGGTGTGTATGCCATGAATAAGTCATAGTATTGTATGTCAAAAACAATGTAGAGATAGAAGGAGGGTTTTAGAACAGAAAACCACACATTTTAATTAAGGTTTTTATTGAAAATGCGCCTGTCCCGATACAACCTCTTATAACACCTTCGATTACATTCATACAGTACAGGAAGAAGCCAAAGACGTGAATGAATTGAGTAGTAGGTCGTCCTCAGTTTAGGTCCGCTGCACTCATCTGTTGAGAAAAGAACAGAATGACAACAAAAGAATTTGCATCATGTCATGCCTACTACTTATTTGATGAGATATTGTGTTTATGACTGACTTTTTTCCCCGACATATTATAATATGACTTTTAATGCTACTTTTTATAACATACAATACCACGATTTTTTTTTTTTACAAACTAAACGACTTTATTTTTACTTTTTTTCAACATAGTATACTATGACTTTTTCAAAACTTTTTTTTTTACATACTATAACTTTTTTTTTTTACACACTTTACTATGACTTTTTTAAAACTTTTTTTACATAATATACTGACTTTTTTTTTTGACTTTTTTGAAACATACATACTATGACTTTATTAAAACTTTTTTTTACATTATACTATGACCTTTTTTCCACATACTATGACTTTTTTTTCAACATACATACTATGACTTTTTTTTACATAATATACTATGACTTTTTTGACATACTATGACTAGTTTCGTTCCAGCCTTAGAGATTCTCTTGTTTGCTAAATTGTATATTTTGTTAATTCTTTTCTCTTTTGCCTGCAGCCTTTTTGACCAGAGTCCGGCCCCCGATCCACTCCTGCCTGTCTTCCCTCCTCGTTCCCCTGCCTCAACCCCGAGGAGAAATCCCTGCACTCCCTTGACCAATACTCTCTGCCACATTGTATTTTAAGTATTGTCATTAAAATCTTCCTTTGAACCTGATCTGTCTGTTTTTTTTCTGCATTTGGGTTCAGACAACTCAAGTTAAAATGACATATTTCGACTAATACAATTATTTTTTTCGAAATAGTATACCATGACTTAACTGTATATCGAAAAAAAAGTAAAAAAAAAAAAAAAAAGGCATAGTGAAGCATGTCAAAAAAGTAAAAAAAAAAGTTATAGTATAGTATGTCAAAAAAAGTTTAAAAATTCTAGCATGTCTAAAAAGTAAAAAAAAAAAATTCTAGTATAGCATGTCAAAAAAAGTTTTAAAAAAAAGACAAAGTTATAGTATAGCATGTAAAACAAAAGTTAAAAAAAAAGTTATAGTAAAGCATGTCAAAAAAAAAAAAAAAGTTGTATTATGTTACAAAAAGTTTAAAAAAATTCTAGTATAGCATGTCAAAAAAAGAAAAAAAGTTATAGTAAAGCATGTCAAAAAAAGTAACAAAAAAGAAAAAAAAGTTATAGTATAGTATGTCAGTAACAGTTAAAAACTAATTCTAGTATAGCATGTCAAAAAAAGTAAAAAAAAAAAAAGTTATAGTAAAGCATATCAAAAAAAGTTAAAAAAAAATTCTAGTATAGCATGTCAAAAAAGTAAAAAAAAAAAAAGTTATAGTATAATATGTCAAAAAAAGTTTTTAAAAAAGTTATAGTAAAGCATGTCAAAAAAGTTTTAATAAAAAAGGGTTAGGGTTAGGGGGGTTAGGGTTAGGGGGGTTAGGGTTAGGGGGTTAGGGTTAGGGTGGGGTTAGGGTTAAGGGGGTTAGGGTTAGGGGGGTTAGGGTTAGGGTTTAAAAAAAAAATTATAGTATATAGCATGTCAAAAAAAGTAAAAAAAAAATTCTAATATAGAATGTCAAAAAAGTAAAAAAAAAAGTTATAGTATAGTATGTCAAAAAAAGTTTTTAAAAAAAATATAGCCCAGCATGTCTAAAAAGTAAAAAAAAAAGTTATAATAAAGCATGTCAAAAAACTTTAAAAGAAAGTTATAGTATAGTATGTCAAAAAAAGTTTAAAAAAAAAAATATAGCCTAGCATGTCTAAAAAGTAAAAAAAAAAAAAAGTTGGAGTATAGCATGTCAAAAAAAGTTGAAAAAGTTGAAAAAAAAGTTATAGTATAGTATGTCAAAAAAAGTTTTTAAAAAAGTTATAGTATAGCATGTCAAAAAAAGTAAAAAAAGAAAAGAAAAAAGTTATAGTATAGCATGTCAAAAAGTTTTTAAAAAAGTTATAGTATAGTATGTCAAAAAAAGTTTTAAAAAAAGTTATATAGTATGTCAAAAAAAGTTTTAAAAAAAGTTATAGTATAGCATGTCAAAAAAAGTAAAAAAAAAAAGAAAAAAGTTATAGTATAGCATGTCAAAAAAAATTAAAAAAAAAAAAAAATTGTATTATGTTACAAAAAGTTTAAAAAAATTCTAGTATAGCATGTCAAAAAGTTTAAAAAAAAGTTATAGTAAAGCATGTCAAAAAAGTTTTAAAAAAGGTTATAGTAAAGCATGTAAAAAAAAAGTTTAAAAAAAAGTTATAGTAAAGCATGTCAAAAAGTCAACAAAAAAGTTATAGTAAAGCATGTCAAAAAGTCAACAAAAAAAAGTTATAGTATAATATGTCAAAATAAATAAAAAAAAAAGTCATAGTATAGTATGTCAAAAAAATAAATAAATAAAATTAAGACTTTTGTCCATCCAAATTCCCAAGTATTTGTATATGCTGACATTTTGTTAACATCTACACCACCAGACATCTCCAGTTGAGTCAAACTGCATGTTGCCCTCCTCACAGTGAAAATATATCAGTAGAATGAAAACAAACAGTATATCACTTGACTGTACCTGTGTTTGATGCATCAGACGACGCACCTGCTGATTACTGCTGGTACTCGTCTGTGCCTGTGTCTGTCTGATGGTGTCTTATATCCTTTATTATTCTTTACTGTTGACGTCCACATCGCAACAACACAACGTGCAAAAAGCATAGAAGTCGTCCTTTCTGATTTATGTGATGTATCCATGCTCTCTAGCGACTAAACGGAGTCTTTAGTTTCAGTGTTTCTGTGGTTTAACCTCCAGTTAGCAGCGCCAGTAGCACCATGTGACGCTACAGGCTACAGGTGTTCCCACTTCCATAACGTGACGTCAAGCAGTCACCTGGCTAATTTTGTTAGCCAATGAAATACCAGCAATGTAACTCCAGTTTTATGCAGCTCTTCCAATGTATTTACACTGAATATAAATAACACAGCTAGGAACAACAATGACCAGCAATAACAATAAGAATACAATAATAAAAATAAAATGTCTATATAATGGTCTGGAAGTTGTAAATGACGACGGAGTATTAAGGAAAAACAATCTGAGATTTTGAGAATAAAGTCATATTACGAGAAAAAAATTATAATTCAATGAGAATAAAGTCATACTATTTTTTTTTTAAAAAGTCGAAATATTATGAGAATGAAGTCATAACTTTATGAGAAAAAAGTCTTATTACAAGAATAGTCATAATTTTACGAGAAAAAAGTCGTAATATGAGAATAAAGTCATAACTTTGAGAATTTTTTTTTTTAATATTACAAGAATAAAGTCATAATTTTACGAGAAAAAAAAGTAATTTCCTCCTCCACAATGTGGAGGTTTATGTTTATTATTTATTTATTTATTTTGCACAAATTAAGACTACACAAAGTAAGAGGCAAAAACCCGCTGGGCTTATTAGAAGCCTCCACCTAAATAGTGTGTGATCAAGCACGATGCAAATAAAGAAAGAGTTGCTTGACCTTGATATTCAGTGAAAAGAGCATCGTTAAGACACTGACAGTGTTTTTTGTTGCGTCAGTGAGAACATGAGTAAACCACCTTACATGTAACTCCTGATTATGCCAATAGATGGCAACACAGGCTCAGACTCCATGCTTTGGCAGATACATAACAGTCTTAGTGGACTATCTTTGCTTCTTGCATAGTGTAGTTCAAGTGGCATTTTGCATAAAAAGGACAACTAAAGTCACAGCACAAGAAATAAGGCAACACGGACAGAAGCAATATTATAAATAGGCCAATGAAATGCTGCTAAAGTGCAACCAAGTTAAATGTTAAACAGCACACAGTTCCACTCTTCCACTCGCAGAAACATGATCAGTAACAGCTACAGATCATAATTTATCATCAAAATCGCCCACAATTTGCTCAAGAACACTTGCAATCCAATTATATTACACCTTAAAATGGGGCTGTAGTCAAATATACGGTATGAATGTGACATTTCATGACAAAATCACTCTTGATCACGTTACCTTTCTAGTTTCATTCATGTCAAAACAAAATACAGATCACTATCACTAAAAAAATACAAACTATTAGGGGTGGAACAATATATCGATCATCATATTTAAGATACCTTTTTTTTAAAAATTCCCACTTTATATTTATTCTTTTTATTAAAAAGAATGTTATTTTTCATTTAAATGTCTTGAAGCCCAGTGACAATATTGTCTAATCATATTTTAGCATTTTGTGAGTTGATATAAATGTAATTTATTGTGTTAAATAGTCATATGATATTGTCTCTTATTACACAGCTTTGTTGAATACTCGATTCTGATTGGTCAATCATGACGTTCTATGGTCTGTTATTTCTTTATAGCAGACCGTTGCTATGTATAGCAGACCGTTGCTATGTATAACAGACCGTTGCTATGGGCCCAGTTCTGATGTCGGACCCTGGCGGACCGTTTTTGTGTCAAATTATTGATTTCTTAAGTAAGTAGCCGTGTAATAAGCGGGATAACGTACAGCTAGCGGCTCATTGTTGTGAAATAAACCCCTTCAGGGCGATGCAAGACCTCTGTCGGGGTTTATTTCACAACAATGACTGGCTCGCTGTACATTATCCCTTACTTATCAATTGAATTGAATCTAAATAATATCGTGGGTTACGATATCAGCAAATACCGTATCGTTGTCCAAAGAATCAATATAATATCCTATCGTAATGAAACTTGTGATTTACACCCCTACAAACTATGACATCATGTAATTACAAAAGGGGGGGAAATTGGGAAATGTGTGTCTACTGTCTTAACAAAAAGCTCAGGACCCCTAAAATGCAGAGATTGGACCGTAAATCTACAGGCACAAGGACCCAGCGTCCTCTGGCTGCAGGTTGTGTACTGGGATACTTGTCCAAACTGGAGGACATTCTTGTGAGACAGAAGTTAACATGGAGCAACACCGGTCGGCAGTTTGTGCACTGATTTTAGCACTCTGTGCATTCGTGCACTTTGACATTGCTGCAGGAGCTGCTGGCAATCTAACTGGTATGTTTGTTTTTACTCAGATGGTTTTATGTGTTTTAATGTATAATCTGTGCTAAAAAAGTGTGAAAGTTTGTGAGTTTCATTCCACAACCAAGTTGTTTGGTTTCCACAGCTGATCCCATCTCCTCTTCTGCTTCACTGCCTCTTTCTCTCAGCGATTCTCCCAAAACCAGGCCACTGCCCACGTCTCCTTAATGTTGTCCCATCACATAAGGGGTGTACGTGTGATGAAGACTGTCCCGCTGACCACAAATGCTGTGTCTTTGACTGTGGAGCTGTCTGTGTCCCTCCTGCTTTCAGTACGAGCCACGATGTTGAACTTTTTTCTTGCTTTTAAATCTTTGGTTGAATCTTCTCAGTGACTGAATTTGACGGGGAAATCAAGCGTGGACAGAAAGTCTTTTAAAATTCATGTTTTAGTCCTCTTTGTGTATGTTAATGTCTGTTTTCCCTTCAGCCAAGCCAGGAGTGTGTCCTCGCAGGAACTGGGGCTCCGGAGCCTGTGCTGAATTCTGCTCCAATGACAGTGATTGCCCCAATGATGAGAAGTGCTGCCACAATGGATGTGGACATTCGTGCATTGAACCATACACAGGTTAGATATATATATACATATGCATACATGATATATATATAAACATGAGTGTGTTGACACTTTTTTTTGTCTCGTCAGTGAAGCGAGGTCGCTGTGCCCTTCCCAAGGGAACCCTCATGTGTGCCGAGTACTGCTATCACGACGGTCAGTGTCCAGGAGAGCAGAAGTGCTGCAAGACGACCTGCGGCCACGCCTGCAGCGAGCCCTGCTGATTGGACAGCTCAGCCACATTTAACCACGCGTTTGGTTTCTTTCATGCAACGGCACAGAAAATGTTCACTTTTTTTCTACCTTTTCAATAGCAGCACACAGTTGGTACGATATTTGAGCTTTGGTTTGCACAATGTTGGATTCTTTGGAGGAGAAAGTAAATAGTTTTCTTTTAAAAGGGGACCTATTATGCTTTTGTGCTTTTTCCCTTTCCTTTAGTGTGTTATATAGTATTTTGTGCATCTAAAAAGGACTGCAAAGTTACAAAGTCCACGACAAAGGGAGTTACTCCCCCCAACAGAAACACTTCTCCCGAAATGCCTCGCTTGAAGTCCCGCCTTTTCTTCCGTAACATGGTGGTGTCACCAAGTAACACATTTGCATAACGGCTAGTTTGGCACGCCCTCAAACAAAGCTAGTTAGAGCGGAGCTGGAGCGGAGTCCGAAGAGTTTGGTTGAGTCGACCAATCACAACAGAGTGGGCCAGCTGACCAATCAGAGCAAGAGGTGCTGCAGCACAGCCAGGACTAGAACAATGAAGCATTTCTTAAACATTAAAGTACGTAAACATGTTCTAGTAGAAACCCAGAATCCAAGTATGCACCTGAAAATAAGCACAATAGGTCCCCTTTAAATATAGTTAAGATACCATTTTATGTGCCTGTACTTTAAGTACATACTCCACATTTGGAAAAGCAAGAACTATAGAATAACTTGCAGGAGAAAAATAGTTGGTACTGTGCCATTCATAGTCTTCAAAAGACCACCAGTATGTTTGCATTTTAACTTGATTAGTTTACAGTCTTACTTTGACGTCAGTAACATTTTGATCAGCATTTCTGATATTGTATCTTCTAGTATATTCTAAATGTACTGTACTGTACTTGTATATCAGTTGCTTGTAGAGTTTGAAGGTATGGAACAATTTGTATTTCAAACCAATAAACATGTTTCCAGAACCTAGAAATGTCTCGTGTGTTAATCACCTTGCTGGCTATACTGTAAGTCTGGAGTTTCACAGGTTTCTTTTATTGCCTTTTTTAGTCGAGAGTTTGGCTGAAAAAACAACTGATGAAATATGCCAAGAATGGAAAGTGCTTACTGGCAGACTATTTAAAGAGTTGGCCAAGAAAGTCTGTTGCTCAAAGATTTCAACACCGTTGCACCACAACCTCACAATGTGCAGCTCAAATTGATTTTTATATATAAAACAGACGTATTTATTTTTGTCATTTACAGAGGTGTGACTAAATAGTGTACTCGTCTAGCCGATCACAAACATGAGCTAAATAAAGTGACACGGAGAGCTGTGACTAAGACACTTAATCATTGAAGATACTGTCCTCTGGCCGGGTTTATCTACTTGCTTGGAGAGATAACACAGTTCCCATATGTGAACATCACTTATGTGGAATGCTGCTTTTTTTCCCCTTTTGTTTGTTTTTGTTCCCAAACGTGCAGGCGTGCGAATCACTGACCGGCCAAACACAGAGACGTCTGTGTTTGTTCTCTCCCGAGTCTGCCAGAAGTGGGGCCAAGTTTGTTTTCACAAAAATGTGGGCACTCAGTGGGAAGTAATACAGCTCCAGCTCCCACTGCACTTTAGAACGGCGTACCTTCTTTCACTGCTAGGAAATTTGAATAAAATAATAGAAAGATGTTTCAGTTTATTGAAAAGGCCATAAAGAACACACACGCACGCTCAGTACCGCTTCAAACATTCTGTGCACTCTTTTCCCAGCAAGTGAACCAGAATGGACAAATACATAACAAAAAGTTTAACAAACACAATGCATGGTAGTATTTCATGGTAAAGTAATGTCCATAATGACAGACTTCAGTTCGCTATAAGACACACTGAATCTGACATTGAACAGATGAGTGAATGAGTTCACAACCCCGACCAATTAAAGGCAATTAAATATGAAGAAACGTGCAGACAATCGCATTTAACATTCAAGCATGCATCCAGAAGTGCAAAAATAAATGTTTGGTTAGAGGGCTGTTCCTTTTTTTAATAGAACAAGTATTTCCAGACGAGTAACGCTATTGCTCAGAACAAATTTAACCCCCTGAGAACCCGACTTTACGGTCTTTCAGAGGCCGATTCAGGTTCAGTTTTAGAGTTAGAGTGAAGGTACAGATATCAAATGAAACTAGACACTAAACCAAAACCTGAAGAATTCATTGGTAACAACCAGGTCATGCTCGCTCGACGGCAAGGAGGCTAAATAACGCTCTGAATTTAGGCAAAATTTTGGAAAAACTGGCATGGCCATTTTCAAAGGGGTATTAATTAATACGGGAATTAATTGATTTAGTTTTTCTGATTTATGACTGGAACAAGTTGACACACAGTGCTGAGCTGCATCGCAAATTAATCTTCAGGTTCCCAGCTTTCAGATGATGTACACCACTTCTATGTGACATCTACTGCTGACCTGCTATCTCCCCCTAAGGACCCCCTTAAAAAAAGACAAAAACGCGTCTATTGTGGGTCTCAGAGGGTTAAAAAACATATGGTTTTGGTAACTTAAGAGTATTTTTGTGGGCATGTCTTCTTTTCTTATATATTAAAACTACTATAAAACATGTGTCAGATAAGACAGATGAATCAGAAACTATTAAATAAAGAGGACATGCCACTGGATGTCCCGTAGTTAGACGATGATGCTATGATGATTTCATGGGAAAGTTATTTGCTATCCTGTCATGACAGAGGTTTGAGGAAATGTGACATTCTGACTCTGACTTACAAAGTCATTTTATTTTATCTTTCCTAGCAGGGAGATATCAATCAACAGGTCAGGATCAAAGGTGATCGTCCTTTTCCTATCTGAGCTCTGAGGCTTTGTGATGCTGCGTCAGTCTCATATTTGGTTCGTTGTTAAACAACAACAGAGCTCTTTCCTTCCATCCGAGTACAGAAATGTCTCTTTTCTCTTCCTTAGCCAGCAGGAAATCATCCCGAAAAACATTTATGTTCAAAAACATCCATTTGAAAACCAAACCTTCAAGTTGACCGTTTTTAAAAACATTCATATACCAGTGCTTGACTCAGTTCTTCCCTGAATATCCCATGTTTACCAGCGCGTTCCTTTCTAAAAGTAGAAACCAGTTGGCGTCCGTGTCCAGCCCTCAGAGCAGCGGCACGCCCCTCATCTTGCGGATGATGTTGGCCAGCCGCTTGGCCAATCCCGGGCTGGGCTCTTCTATCTGGAAGCTCCGGGTCAGGAGGTTGTAGAGGGAGCCGTAGCCCACGGCCACCACGGTGCAGGTCAGGCAGATGACATTATAGGGCATGCTGAAGTCTGGAGTTGGCAGGTTGACCAGCAGAGGCTCCGTGTAGACGCGCACAAAGTAGCTGGACTCCTCTTTACAGGGGAAACTGGAGGGGGAGATGGGACAGAGGCATTTTGTTAGCGTGATTGTTTTTCCCTCCGGTGGGTGTGGTTTGACATGTTGCTCTCTGTCTCTGTGTTTTCTCTACAGGAACTCAAACAACACACAGACGAGTAGCAACAACAGACATATTCCTTCAGAAAAACCAACAACAACAACTCTATACTTACAAGCTGCTGAAAAGTGGCTGTTCCTGAGTGCTGTTCGTATCCATGGCGACAATGCTTGGTACAAGAGAGCTGATGACTGAAGACCTAAATGTTGAAGAAATGCAAAAACTTTGACTCCTAGGCCCGGTTCAGACCGGGTATTAACATGCGTCCTGAGTGATCGGATCACAAGTGGACAGCTCTAAGTTGAAGATGCATTGAGATCTGATCGCTCAGACCACATTCATATTACTGCTGACATTCCTGTAATCTTAAGCCACAATGTCTGCTGTATTAGCCGTGTGTCTACGACGTGTTTATTTGCATATAGAGCGGGGAAGTGAGGTCCAATCACAGGTGGTCACTCAGGACGCATGTGGAGACGCATTCTAATGCCAGGTGTGAACAGACGTACTTAAAGCTGTCCACTTGTGATCCGATCATTGAGCCCTTACACCCCTCAAAATCACACAACACCTACAATGTTGTGAAGGGACGTGAGAAGAAACACGTGTGCTGCATCTTCTTTTCAGTAACCTTTGGAAATAATCAGTTTTGAGAACGGCTCTACATGCTTCTTACCCGACGTAGAAGCCGTGGTTGGGATCAGGGGTGTACTCGGTCCACTTGAGCAGAGCCCTCTCGAACTGCACCGTGACCTCGGTGACGGAGTTTGGAGGAAGCTGGACCAGCATCTCCAGCAGGTGAGGCCTCACACGGTCCTTAGACGGCTGGTAGTGGATGTAGCCTGGCGGAGGAAGAAAAACATGAGTGATACACTATTCTACCGTTTATCCATAGCCCAAAGTTGTGTATACATATGATACAAAACCCCATAAATGATAATATTATTTCATATAATGTATTTATAATGTTTGAGCAAGAACCAAGCACCAAGATAGGTAGGTAGTCTTCTACTACAGCCTTCATTTTAGAAAATATGACTCATGTTCTCCTCCTTCTGGTGAAAAGACGCATCTGCATGGAAATCATGAAACAAGGATTCCTGTAGTGAAACTAAGAACGTATAGTATGTGTAACTCATCTAGCTAGTACAATAACTGTACCAATCCCTATAGAGGAAAACCTACAACAGTATGGAGTGTCATAAACAATAAAAGCATAGTAATGAATAACTTAGTGTTGTGATGAAGTACAGTAGAACATTATTATTCTTTTCTAAAAATGTCAAGTTATTTTCACTTCCACAGTCACCTATCTTTCCACAAAATTTTGAAAATCAGCCTCTTCTTGTGTTTACAGCAGCGTTTGCCACCAATTACCAAAATAATTGCCAGATAATTAACACAACATGGAATTATTGACCCTTTAATTGCAGTTAAAATGTTAAAATCTTGGGCAGAAACATCCAAGCTTCTGTTATACAGTCTAGAGCTGCAACGATTAATCACTGATCTCCCTCCAGATATTAGAGTAATGTTAAAAAGGTGTCATGTTGTCTCAGCAGGTATCTCTCTGCCCCGTCAGAGGCTGCCCTTTCCCCTCGCCACTCTGCTGCTCTGTAGCCGGCTGGCGAGCGAGCTACGCCTGCAGGCGATTGTGGAGCTAAACACAAGTTCCCGTTAATTTTTAATGGACATTTGTGTTGTGATATTTAAACTAACTATCCGTCAACAAGGAAATAAAAGCCCCTCGTCTACAGACCCGTCTCTAGAGAGCTCCAGCCAGCTCATAGCGGTCTGTGAGCGTGACCGTTGGTAGCGACCCCGGCAGGCACTATAGTTAGCTGTCAGGGCAGTTTGTGGAGCTTCTAAACTCTGAAAACGGTAGAGAAAATGTTCAATTTGCCATTTAATATTGTAAAACTGTCAATATTCAAAATCTACACAGCTGATTTCTCGCATCAAAAATGTTCAGAAGTGAATTTAATGATGAAATAGCTACAAAAAATTTAAAAAACAAGCCGTTTTTGGCTGCTGTTGTTGTCGTTGTAACCATAGCCTGTAGTGTTCCAGCGCTTTGCATTGTGGGATACAGTAGGCGAGGTAGACTGGTCCGATGTATACTGTGGATTTTTTCCAAATCAGTATGACATCCGGGTATTTTTGGCATCCTGTAGATTTTGCTTTTGTTCGCATACTACGCATTTTGACCAAATCAGTACGTACTATTAGTATTGTATGCGGTTTCGAATATAGCCATAGACAAGTTGTTCCACTATTTGGCACATTTGTAATTTATTTTCAGATCCTGATTGCAATTTTGTGCACACACACAGGCGACACATTCCCTCTCTGCTTCCTAAAGTGACTCACTGGGCTTGTTGTCCTTCCCCTTGCTGGTCACAGTGAGGGTGTGGATGTAGAGACGAAGGTACCAAGGTACCGTTTCCAGCAGCAGCACGGGGAAAGACCTGTAGGGATGGTTGTTGTACATCAGCGTGTGGATCTCTCCCGTCTGCAGCCCGTAACCGGCCACGTAACGCTCAGCGTGGAGCAGTGGACGCAGCATGTCTCCTGCAGGGGCATTAAGTTTCACCTTAATGTTTGACAAATTAACAGAGGAACCTCTATAGGAACAAACAGAAACAGTGTCACTTCGGTACAAAACACAACAATCTCGGAGGCAAGTAGTGTTTTCTTATTTGTTTTTTTTGGCTATGTTTGGTGAAAACGGTAACAAGTCGCCTCAGCTGCTGCTTGTTGAGGACTTTGTACCAAAACAGAGAACAGGTTGCAAAGGAACAGGCTGCAGATAAAATGATGATTGCAATGTAAACACAGAGAACAGAAGAACAGTAGTTACACGTAACCAAGAGAGATAAAACAAACAGATAAAGACACAGTTTTGTTAACTCCTGTATAGTCCTTCTTGATGCATTGAATAATTGAGTCTACTGTATGTCCGGCCTTTTACACAAAGCTGTGTGTCGTGCTCTGCTGTTCTCACTCACCCTCAGTGGATTTCCAGCGGATCAGCAGGTTGAGGGAGCGCACGGTGCCAAAGGTGACTTGTTGGGTCAGATCGTAGACGGAGAAGGTCCGTCTGTCCCCGAGCACCATCGCCTGGCTCAGCAGGGGAGTGGCCGGGCTCAACTCGAACTGATCCCCCTGCAAAACCACATCACATTTCACTTGTGTTGCACATCTCCGTACGTACTGTTAGAAAGATTATTCCTTGTGCACATTGCTACATCTGTTTTAAAATAATCTTAAAAAGGTAACCTGTGGAGTTGTCTAGTTAACAATGTTTACAGTGTTAATGTTTTCATTCAGAGAAACACATTGTGTATTTCCTTGAATGCATTTCCTTCCTCATCAAACATTTGCAAATGATCCTGCATTGTTTACATCCATGTTTACTTGCTAGCTGTCGTCTTTTTCACCGCCTTCGTTGGCGCATTGCAGCATATCTTTGCCAGCACATAAATAAACATGATGACAGAGTTGCTTTCTTTGACAAGAACTTTGCCTTAATAAAATAGTGTAAAACTGGCAAAACAAATATCTGATGATATATGATATATGATGATGCCAGCTTTCGTTACTCGACAGTTTTCCATATTTAGTGCTTTTTTAGGACCAACCAAATGAGTCCGTAGCACCGAGTTATGATACCCAGTCCTATTTTAGTGTGCTTGTGTACTGTCTTTACACAGCATCTTTTCTGAAAAGTAAACCTTGCTCATCCCAAGACAATTTCTAATAGCAAAAGAAGCTAAACACTGTGGTTTCTCTTGGAGTTGAATACACATAATACCAAATGCCATGACCTCCTATTGTTCCGTCATTAGCATTTCCTGCCTATCACTGCTGAGCTGGAGATGACGCTAAATAGCTACAAAAACAATAGACTAGTCTTACAGCGCTACTAGAGGTCAAAAACTCCAAAGGGAACCTTTAAAATCTCTCCTTCATACTACTTTTGCTTTCTGTGAAGCTTGCATTGAGGGGAAATAACTAATTGTTTAGAGCGGATGATGTTGTGCGTGTTCTGTGGGAGTCAAACCTGAGGGTTGTCTGTGACGTCGATGTAGATTTTACTGGAGGAGGCCAGCGGACAAGCTTCAGTCACGGTCCGAGAGAACATCTTAAACAGAGACCACTCTGGAGGAACAAACAGCTTGAGTTATCTGAAGCCAGGGAGGCGTCATGTGTTTTACTACCAAATAGAGATGTTCCGATCCCGGTAACGGAAATGTATCCGATACTGCCCAAAATTCGGGATCAGGTATCGGCGAGTACGCCAGTCTATGCACCGATCAGATACTATAATTTATTAACACAGAAAATAATCAACTTGTTTAACTGCATTATTTTATATATATATTTGTTTTTATATTATTAATTTATGTTCTTTGTAATTGACAAACTGAATAATAAAAGAAATGGATATTAACCTGAGCCAGGCCTTACAACAAAGATAGTAATCATATCACATCCATACATGGTCAGCAGTAAACAGCTGTTTAATAATAATGATAAGAAGTATATATTTGTTTTATCATGCTGGTATTGGATCGGCACTCGGTATCATCTGATACCGCAAGTTCAGGTATCGGAATCGGTATCATGAAGGAAAAAATGGTATTGGAAGATCTCTACTACAAAACCTCAGGAATTCTAAACTTAAATGTGAGATGAATGGAGAGAGATGTGCTTCTGCTCACCTCGTTTGCCCTGTCCAGGGGTGTGCAGGTCAAAGACCACGTTCAGCGTCTGTCTCAGCTCCCAGGATGTGGTTTTGCACTGCCAGTCCTGACACACGGGTCTGATGTGCACCGCCTGGGAATGAAAACTGCTGTGGAAGAGTTTCTCTGACTTCATCAGGACAGCGAGACCAGCCTGCACGTGCAACACACGGCCACATAGAGAAACAGAAGAAGACACGGTGTTAGCTGAAGACTGAACGAGAGTTTGAAATTGTGATCTTGAGAAATTCTGCCACGTATGAGGTCAGTATGTGCATCATACAAAGGAGTACACAGTGTATTTGAGTTCTGCTGTGTTTTTTTTTTTTTTTTTAGAAAGACAGAAATAGAGACACACAAACACACAGTCACCCACCTTCGATCCACATGGCAAGAGTTTCTTCCAGGGTGTCAAATTCTCAGTACAAACAATCTCTCGTGGGAGGGTGGCATAGCGAAGGAAGCGGTGGTCTGTCACTTCAAGTTCAACACAAAAAAACAACATCAGTCTAGAAGTAATGAGATGCATCTTGGGTAGTATCTGTAGCACCTGCATGCTGCGAGGTGTCTAATCACACCATTAGATTTTATTCAGGCTCATCACAACAGAGTAGGGCTGCAACAAACGATCATTTTCATTGTCGATTAATCTGTTGATTATTTTCTCGATTAATCGATTAGTTGTTTGATCTATAAAATGTCAGAGAAAATTTTAATCAGTGTTTCCTCAAAGCCCAAGATGACGTCCTCAAGTGTCTTGTTTTGTCCACAACTCAAATATATTCACTTTACTGTCATAGAGGAGTAAAGAAACCAGAAAATATTCACATTTAAGAAGCTGGAATCAGAGAATTCAATTACTCAAACCGATTAATCGATTATCAAAATAGTTGGTGATTAATCTAATAGTTGACAGCTAATCAATTAATCTTTGCAGTTCTATTAGAGAGCTTTACAAAATGCAAAAGGGAGATTGAAAAAAGCCTCTCTCTTTACCGTTGCTTATACCCAGCGGTTTGAACGACGCACTGGGCTGAACAGTGTTGGTGGAGTCGATGAAGTTCAGCGAAGCGCAGAAGATCCCCGACAAAACGTTCGTCAGCTCCTTCCACGTGCCATCGACACTAAAAAAGGGCACAAAAAATGGTACGAAATGTTGAAATGACTGACAAAGCACTTACTAGGATTTAGGGAAAATAGAGAGCAGCCACCAGAGGGCCATACTCACTCTGTAACAGAGTCCTGGAACCAAACCCAGAGTTCGGCCCCGGGAGGAGACGGCAGGAAGGGCTGCCCCCACTGCATGGTCCTCCAGTAGCCCTGCGTGAAGGAGATGTGCAGCTCTCGCACCGAGAACTTGGAGATGACCTGGCCCAGAGACTTGGGAAACAGCCGGTAGTGGGACACTGAGGAACATAATATAACATTATACAGTTTAGCGGGGGTGTAAGTCAGAAGTTTCATCACAATATACAATATTATATTGATTCATCGGACAACTTAAACTAATTACTCATTATTATTATAGTGTAGAATATGTGACAAATGTCTGAAAATTATGTGATAGACGTTAGAAAAATATCCAAAAATTATTTGTAAAATATGGGGAAGAATTAGTGAAAAATCTCAGAAAAATATTAGAAAAATGTCTAAAAGTTATCTTTAAAATATGTGGAAGAAATAGTGAAAAATGTCCAAAAAATATTAGAAAAATGTCCAAAAAGTATTTGTAAAATATGTGGTAGAATTAGTGAAAAATGTCAGAAAAATATTAGATAGAAATAATAGCAGAATAGCAGACAAGATGAGTGACAGTGGGAAACAAAGCAGCATGTAAAATTATGATATTCTGGAAATTATAAGGTTCAGTATAATTACATTGAATTATTTAAGTGATATATGTGCACACATACTAATCAAAGTTCAAAACAGCGCTAAATGTGGCTGAATTATAAAAGGCAGAAGTAGTAAAAGGAAGAGCCGGCTCTTCTCTTCTTGGTGAGCTGAGCCAAATGATCTGATCACTAAAAAGAGCCTGAATTCCCATCACTAGTTCTGTTGCAATAAGAACAAATCATGTCTGTTTGTGCCTCCAGATGGAAGTCTAAATGTTTAATGAATCAGTGAAGTCTAAATGTTTAATGAATCAGTGAAGTCTAAATGTTGAATGAATCAGTGAAGTCTAAATGTTGAATGAATCAGTGAAGTCTAAATGTTGAATGAATCAGTGTTAACATTAGTTATCTCACCTTTGTTTCCTCTCATGAAGTCAGTCTCCCACAAGGTGCGGAACTGGAAGCTGGCATAAACATCTCCTGAGTGCAGAGGTCTGATCACCAGCTCCTCCTGGAACTCATCTTTATGCTGCGGTACCGAGGGTTGGACCGGTACCGAGGAGGAGGAGTGGACCGGTGGTTGAGCTTCATTAGTCTCCTGTCTGTCTGCAGCTTCATCATGAGTCTCCTCTTCAACAACATCAGTCGCTTCCCATCGTCTCTCCTCCACTTCCACCGTCTCTGTGGCTGTTTCTGGGTTATTATCTACCGCTGCGTCGTGTTCTTCAGCAGCTGGTGTCGTTTCTTGACTGTCTGCGATGATAAACACCGTTAAACTGCAGAGAATCAGCAGCAGAGCCGAGTAGCTGCATCTGAGACCCGCCATGTTTGCTCCAGTTGGTGGTGCTTCACTTCCGCATCAACGCGTCATCCGTGGAACCAGCCAATGAGCTGCGTCCATATGTATCCCTGTCTGTAGCACTGAAGGGTCTGTCTTTGTTTTAAGCACAAATATTATGACATTTTTATGATTTAATACTAACATGGAAGCGTTATCTGCTTTATTTGAAGGATTTATGAGCAGCATAATGGTGTTTCTATAGAGTGTAGAAGTTATTTTTTAATGCGGAAGGGGTAGTTTGATGATGTTTTTCATGCATATTGATTTGATTTTAGATTTTGGGGTTTTCATATATGCTTCAAACAATATGCCTGCCGCGTTATTATAGTAACGTTAATTTGAAACATAAATTTGTGCATTATTATTTATATATACATTATTTCATATATATATATATACATATAAATATTTATATATATAATATATATATATAAAAATATGTATATATTTATATTATATATATATATATAAATAATAATAATAATAATATATATAATAATATATAACTAATAAATAAATAAATATATACATATTTTTATCTATATATAATATATATAGATATAAATATCTATATATATAGATCTATATATATATAGATCTATATATATATAGATCTATATATATATACAAATATTAATGCTTTAGGAAAAAATGCAGAAATAAATTAAAAGGTGCAGGGGCATTTAATTTATTTCTGTATATATCTACGAGTACAGCAAATGTACATCATCAGTTGACCAGTGTCCAATGGTGCATAAGATAAGATATTCCTTTATTAGTCATGGGGAAATTTGCAGTGTACAGCAGCAAAGGGGATAGTGCAAAAAACAAGAAGCATCAGCTAACACAGTAGAAAAAGAGCTAAACAAAGTTAAACAAAATATGAACAATCAACTATAAGAAAATCTTAAAAAAATATTTCAAAAAAATATAATAAATTAACCAATTACAGGCAATTTTGTCATATAAATTCTCGATTAATGATTACAAAGCTTGCTCGACTTAATCTGGTATTTAACTGGGCTAAACCTATATAGTAAAGCTTATATATAAAATATGCGAGGGGGGTGCTTAAAAGGATACTGATGTGTTGCCAAATATGTTATCACCATAAAATACATGAATATTCATGGTAAGATCCACAAAAAAAAAATACATCAATGTGTGCAGCATGTGAAACGCTTTTTGCTGGGAAGCTCCATTAAAATAATAAGTTATATTATAATTATAAAAGGAAATACTTTGTACAAAAGCATATTAAAAACATATACATTAAGTATATACACAGTATAAGATATATTATATATATACAGTATAAGATATATTATACAGTATAAGAAATATATGTATACAGTATGAGATATATTATATATATACACAGTATAAGATATACTATATATATACAGTATAAGATATACTGTATATATATAGTATCAGATATATTATATTTATATACAGTATAAGATATTATATATATATACAGTATAAAATATATTATATATATACAGTATAAGATATATTATATATATACAGTATAAGTCAATTATATATATACAGTATAAGATATATAATATATATATACAGTATAATATATATTATATATGTACAGTATAAGATATATTATATATATACAGTATAAGATATATTATATATATACAGTATAAGATATATTATATATACAGTATAATATATATATTATAAATATATACAGTATAATATATTATATATATATATATAGAGTATAAGATATTATATATATACAGTATAAGGTATATTATATACAGTATAAGATATGTATATATATATATACAGTATAAGATATATTATATATATACAGTATAATATATAGTTATAGTGCTATAGTTGAATATTTTGTGGTGTTGCTGGACAGGCATCATCACCCCTCCCACAACACACACACACACATACATACACACATACACACACACACACACACACACACACACACTGTTCAGCCATGGCTCCCTGCTAGATAGAAGAGATGCTCAGAGCTGCTGTTGTGTTGTCAGAGCGCATTAAATCTGCTTCTCCTCCTGACCTTGCTGCTGCTGCCTCTCTGCCTCTCTGCCTCTCTCTGGTTGGAGCTTTTCAATATTTTATTGAGGATTCCTGCGCTGTCTCTGTCTCTGTGTCCTCATGGCTACATCGGATGGACTAGACAGCGGCTGTCTGCAACGAGGCAGATCTCAAAGTGACCCGAACATCCTCACCGAACCGGGCATCGATCTGGCTCATGGCACAGGTAAGAAACACGCGTCATTGTCTGCACATTTTATTTCCCTATATATGTTTTTTTGCAGCGGGTTCCAGCAGGCATTGCCCGGTGGTGATGGGGGGTTATAGGAACATAATGGGGATAATTAGAGCATATGCTTCCAACCTTTTGGACGAAACCTCAGCGCTGCAAATTGAAAAATGAATGTGCCATATCAGCGTCTATATGAATGGCTGCAGATTTGCTCGTTATATGAAGAAGAAGACGCCTGTAGCCTCATCATCATCATCAGGCTGTTATATGGCTGCAGGTCAGGAATCAGCGTGTATATATAGGCCCTTTAATATGATATTAAAGCGTGCAACATTTACTATTTCCCTTCTGCAGGATGCAAAAACCTCCCTAATCAACATTTACTATTTGCATTCTGCAGGATGCAAAAAAACTCCCTATTGAGCATTTATCATCGCATGCATGTGTGTGTGTGTGTGTGTGTGTGTGTGTGTGCTCCATGATGCTCTGCTGCTATTTGTTGTCTTTATCTCTGAGCCTCCATTACAGCCTCGTTATTCAGGACACACATGGAGGGTTTTGTTGCACATCTTTGTTGGTATATTAAAGCTATATAGCTCTGACTCTGCTGCTGCCTATTGACAGATCATCCCTAACCCCTCCTCCTCCAATACTGAAATGATCACTGTTGTGATCAATGAATGGCCTGTCCACGTGATGCAGGCTATATGGGTGGAAATACCCCCCAATTCACAGCCACATGCACTCACAGTTCATGCATCCTGCAGGTGTGCTCTCCAACATGGAGCCCTTATTGTTTATCTCTCCTGTTAGTCATATCCCTCTGCATATGGAATAATGAATTGATCCTTCATTAATAAGAGGAGAACACCAGGGAGCAGTCATGTTCTGCACTTCTCTGATGAACTCCTGTAAAATAGACTTTCGTTCTCGTGTTTGCTGTAAATCCTCCTGAATCTTCTCTTGAATCACTAATATATCTTCTTTTTTTACGTAAGTGAGGCTATTTATGGTCATATTGTGTGGGCTTGGGAAGAGTCATAACCTTTTACTCCCACGCATGGTGAGTTTTACGCACATGAAGAATGCTTGACTGAATGAATCAGATAAAAAAAAAAAAAAAAATGGTGTCATTCACCTTTCAACTGTTCGCTAATGAGACCTCACATCTCTCCAATCACACCTATCTGCAATCATCAGCTGTCCACAGCACATTTTAAATGGCGCCTCGGCCTCCTATGGATGGTTTTAATTCACACACACAGGTGGATGTGAGAGTGTCACACCTGAATAAACAACACCTGCCATTGCTACTGTAGTGATGAGAGCTAAAGCTACAAGGGAACACTGAAGATCAGCCGGTTAAACCTGCAGCAGAATATTTTTTGTCATCTTTGGGGCAAAAATTCCATAATAACTTTTCAGCATATTGTAATTCAAATGTTCTGAGAGACAACTAGACTTCTGCTCCTCCTCATGGCTCTGTTTTCATGCTTTAAAAAAATCTAGCCTGTGACGAGAGACTTTGACCAATCACAGGTCATTTCAGAGAGAGAGCGTTCAGAGGCAGCTGTCAATCTCTCACAAACTCCGATCAAACGGTCAAACTAGGCAGCGCTGATCAAATATGAATCAATATTCTGTTACTGTAATGCCTATTTCTCTCCTCAAATGTTTTCAGAAACATCTTGTTTAGCTGTAAAATGAGAAAGGTTGCTCCGGCTGGTGGGCGGTGCTTGGTATTTCCCTCAACTTCCCCAACAAACTTTCTCATTTTACAGCTGAACAGTACATTACAAGATGTTTCTGAAAACATTTGAGGAGAGAAATAGGCATTACAGTAACAGAATATTGATTAATATTTAATCAGCGCTGCCTAGTTTGACCGTTTGATCGGTTCGCGAGTGATTGACAGCTGCTCAAGAGACGGCAAGACTCCAGCTCGGCTCTGATTGGTTGTTTTCCTCCGGTCTGTGAAATCTTCCAGATGCCGTGAGAAGCACCGGAGGACACAGAGGAACATGATTTTTTTGTCAGATTACCTGTTTCATTCTCTATATATCATACAATATAGTGACCGTTTTATAAAAATAATCATATTTGCTCCATTTCTACACACTGCAGCTTTAATGGACCCCTCGCTGTATTCAACCCTCTTATGGATGATTTAGGTGGATGTGATAATGTCACGCTGGGTCTCTGACACACCTGAGTAAACAACACCCCCCATTGCTTGTGATGAGAGCTAAAGCTATGAGGTGAACGCTGAATATCAGCCTCTCTTACCATCGGCACAGTTTGAACTTTAAGGTTTGAACCTAGTGGGAATGTAATGTTTTCAACAGAGGCTTTGTTTACATAAAATTATTACACAGCTGTGTTGAATACTCGATTATGATTGGTCAATCACGGCGTTCTGCGGTCTGTAATTTCTGTATAACAGACCGTTGCTATGTATAACAGACCGTTGCTATGTATAACAGACCGTTGCTATGGGCACAGTTCAGATGTCGGACTCTGGAGGACTGTTTTTGTGTCAAAATATTGATTTCTTAAGTAGGTAGCCGTGTAATAAGCGGGATAACGAACAGCTAGCGGGTCATTGTTGTGAAAGAAACCCCGAGAGGGCGATGCTGCACCCCGACGACCAACAATGACCCGCTAGCTGTACATTATCCCTTAAAAAAAAATCAGGCACAAGCAGGCGCATGTTCATATCCCTAATATGCCCAATGAGTGATGGAATATTGCAAGAACCATAAAAACCAACTCGCACAAACCCGACAGTAAACCAGAGACGTATTACACCGAGTCCTAACTGAATGTGAAGTCTACTGGCTGCGAGTGACATAACGGATTCAGTGTGGACAGAGAACACCAGACTATGTTATTATAAGTAGGCTGGTTCCTATTTCTGTCAATTAGAAGAAACAACAAGGTCGATATTAGTATGTTAGTTTGGTATTATTATAAAAAATATAGATATTTAAATCCCTACATGCATTTTTGGCTACGGCCACTTCAGTGAACCCCCTGAACCAACGCAAACTACACCTCTTACGCTGGAATATGCACAACTGCATTACTGTCACAAACAGTCGTCAATACACTGCAAGGACAGAGTCAGTGTCTGGTGACCCAAAGTACACAACATGGCCCGCCCCCGCCCCCCCCTCTCTCTCTGCGTGGATCATCACTGCGCTAGCGTCTGGGACAACCAGTCTTTGCCAAAGGATTACTTTGGCAAAGACTGCCTTTTGCCACCAACACAGTGGCCCTTGCAGCTGCAGAGGCTGACACTGTATTCATCCACTTACTCAACACTGCTGGGGAGGAGAGTCAATAGAGAGGACGGTCACAGTCGACCATCACAGAGAATCCCAGCAAATGGGTGCAGTGTAATGATACAGCAGGACAACAAGTCAATCCAGCTGTCCAACAATACACTATTACTTGTGATTAAAGGACCAGTGTGTAACATTTAGGGGGATCTTTAGGCAGAAATAGAATATCATATTAATAAGTATGTTTTCTTTAGTGTATAATCACCTGAAAATAAGAATCGTGTTTTTCGTTAGCTTAGAATGAGCCGTTTATATCTACATAGGGAGCCTGCCGTGTTTCTACAGTAGCCCAGAACGGACAAACCAAACACTGTTAACTTTTCCTGCTTGGGTTGGAGTCGATAACGTTACTCGCTTCTGTCGCCGCCGCTCTCTCTCTCTTGCTTCACCACTCACTTCCCACGTACACACACACTCTAAGCGCTCTACTCTTACAATAACTGGCTCTAGAGAGGGACATTCGTGTCATTGTGTCGGCCTCCAAAGCAATCCTACACGCTTGGCACACGGGAGAAGTTATAATCTGCCAGATCCTGTGTGGAATAACATTTCAAAGTGTTTAGGCTCAACTCTGATAATGTTTTCTCTCATTTAGGGCTGCGACCAACGACTGTTTTCATTGTCGATTATTTTCTGGATTAATCGATTAGTTGTTTGGTCTATAAAATGTCAGAAAATGGTGAAAAATGTCGATCAGTGTTTCCCAAAGCCCAAGACAGCGTCCTCAAATGTCTTGTTTTATCTGATGAGCAGTCCAAAACCCAAAAATATTCAACCTAAAATTATGTATATTGTTTGGGATTTTTGATCCCTAAATTTTTAAATTATGAAATAAATCATAAAAGTTATTGTTACTACTTTTGTTTATCAATTATTTTATTAATCGTTTCAGCTATGGGCTGTAATTAACGATTATTTTCATTGTTGATTAATCTGTCGATTATTTTCTCGATTAATCGATTCGTTTTGTTGGTCCAAAAAATGGTGAAAAATGTCGAAGATGACGTCCTCAAATGTCTCGTTTTGTCCACAACTCAAAGATATTCAGTTTATCGTCATAGAGGAGGAAAGAAACCAGAAAATATTCACATTTAAGAAGCTGAAATCAGAGAATTTTGACTTTTTTTTTCTTAGAAAATTACACAAACCGATTAATCAATTATCAAAATAGTTGGTGATTAATTTAATTAGTTGACAGCTAATTGTTTAATCTTTGCGGCTCTACTCTCATTGTTGCTAGACTCCTTTATCTTGTGGAAACTGAATGGAGACATCCTCTGAGCTGCTGATTTATACCTCACTTATATAGGAACATAAGTCCGGTTAACAGCAGCAGCAGTATAAAAACTTGTTTAGTCAGTTTGTTCAGACAAGGACCCCCTTTAGATTCTGCTGCTAATAAAATGTCACTTTCACTCAAACTTCCACTTAGTCATCGCAGAGTGTCGACCGAGGTAATGGTGTGGAGAGGACACCTTGAAGCGGACAGGGAGCGTGTCCAAGCAGGGCTGTCCCTCTGGCTTCATCCCCACTACGTAATTCCTCTGTCCTACAGAAAGACAGGGTTCTGTACACAGATAGAGAAGCTCTGGTGAAAACAACTCAGGCAGGAAGTTTGGAAAGAGTTGCCCAACACACATATCAGGAGAAAGTAGAATGGGAATATCAGTCATTTGGTATAAATGCTAGAGGTCTAAGAAGATATTGATACACCGTATAGTATTGCGATATTATGTTTTGTGATACTGTATTGATTCTCAAAAACACTTAATTAATAGTATACATGCAAAGATTTGGCTCAGATTGCAAAAAAAGTAATGCTTGGATGTTACAGGGACTGTGACGAATGCAAATGCAGATTCCACTGTTCTGATTCTTACAGTTGGCACTATATCGCAATGCATTGAGTCATTACCCCTGTATCATGATACGTATCGTATCGCCAGGTTCTTGTCAATACACAGCCCTCATAAATACACAAATACCGTGCCGATACAGCTACAACTAACGCATATTTCTATCATCGGTTGACCTGTTTAAGCCTTTTTGATTAAACAATAAATATTTTAGTCTATAAAATGTCATAAAAAAATAAAAAAGCATAAGTAGATGTCTTGAGATTACTTGTTTTGTCCGACCAACAGTCCAAAACCAAAAAATATTCAATGTACAACGATATAAAACAGAGAAAAGCAGCATATCCTCCTCCTTGAGAAGTGGGAACTAAAAAATGTTTGGCATTTTTGCTCCCTAAATTGTGAAATTAAGAAATAAATTATCAAAGTTATTGTAACTAGTCATTTATTTTCATTGTCGATTAATCTGTTGATTATTTTCTCGATTAATCGATCAGTTGTTTGGTCTATAAAATGTCAGAAAATGGTGAAAAATGTTGATCAGTGTTTCTTAAAGTCCAAGATGATGTCCTCAAATGTCTCGTTTTGTCCATAACTCAAAGATGTTCAGTTTACCGTCATAGAGGAGGAAAGAAACAAGAAAATATTCACATTTAAGAAGCTGGAATCAGAGGATTTTTTCTTAAAAAATGACTCGAACTGAAATCGATTATCAAAATAGTTGATTAATTTCATAGCTGATAATCGATTACTTGTTGCAGCTCTAGTTTCAGCATTACTGTATAGATGCAAATGACCAACCACTCTCAAAATGCTGTAATAATTCATGAAGAAAATCTCTTTTCACCTGCCCTCCCTCCCTCTTGAGAAGTCACAGAGCAGAGTGAATGAAAGAACAGCGTCCTGAGAGCTCACAGGAATTCCTCATCTTGCTCAAGGCGACTTCACCACGGTGGATCTCCGCTCACACGGCGGTTTAAGCCCGTCGGACCCAATTTGTTGGGTTATAGGGACAGTGTCTCTCTTACCATGAGTGCCCACTGATCGGTGATCTTTTAGGTCTCATCCTGTCTCCTCCTCTCCCGCCGGTCTCACTGATACCTGGATAATCCTCTCAGATCTGACATCAGAAGAGTCTCCGAGGATTGCAGGTATAAGTGGAGCCCCCCCCCCTAATGAACAAGGAGATACATCAAAAACCCTGAGAGAGCTGATATTGAGCCGTGACCATGACTCACCCCAAACCAGAGCAATGTCTTGTACATAATACCTCCCTTATTCTCAGGCCTCGATGAGTAAATACGGGAAATATCTGACTCAGTGGGTCTTATATAACGTGCTCCCCATTTAACGAGGCCTTGTTTAAAATGAAGAAGTAATAATGGATGCAAAATGGTACTAGTGCCGCAGGAATTCCTTACATAATGTGTGAAAAAAGCAAGCTGGTTTTTCGAGATATCCAGAGCATTAATACAGCAGCAAACAACTAGTAGCTATGTAGAGATATAGAGGAGTGATGTCTACCTGAGCAGAGAATGAAGTCACCCTCTGTGTGTGTTGTAATTTGAGCTTCTCTGTGCTTTGTTTATAGCATGTGAGTAACTGTGAGCGTGCCCCACTGGCTAGCTAATCGCCGCCACTCTGCACTGCACTCATATGGCGCCCCCCAGGTTAACACTGTCAGCACTGTTGACGTTGTTAGCACTGTTAGCGTTGTTAGCACCATTAGCTGCCCAGCCGCCAGCTCAGCCGTCCCCATGTTGAGAGCTGCGTGGAAACAATCCCTCAATCATGCTCTGAATTTAGAATCTAATTTAAGATTTGAACAAAGAATGTTTATCACCAAGAAGTGAGAGAGTCAACTGTTTGTTCCGTTGCAACATCAGCGCACAGCAACAAAGCTACGCTTCCGCCATTTTGGACTGAAGGCGATTACTGGCTGCCAATAAAACGTCCGCCTAAAAAGAGCCGTACAAAAGTAAAACAAAATGATTTCTATTTTATTGTCATATCGTAACGAAATGGCCTGTGTTGAACAATAAAAATATTTAAAATATAATAAGCGTTTTTAGTGCAGAAAATGGCGGCAGCGGCACAAAAAACACCGGAGTTTTGTCCACAGGTGCAGTTTCCGTTGGTTCAGAGGCTCACTGAACCACCTAGACATGCATCTATATTTTTTATAATAACGTAGAACTAATAATTTACTGTAATGATGAATTATATCAACCTTGTTGTGTTGTCTTATTGACAGAATTAGAAACCAAAAAGATAAGATAGATTTGTGTTTTTTCCCTTTACTTATAGCCTAATAACATCGGACACTCTCTGTCCACACACCGTTAAATATGCACTTCCTGTTACGCCATGTAGACAAACAACGTACCTATCAGCTGTACGGTCAAGATCAGTCTGGAGACGTAATCACTTAAGAGATGGGTGATACTTGCTATCTTCCGATGTGTGTGTTTTTAAAACAGAAAACAGGTTTTATGCTGCGATATTTACTGAAAATGACAATACAGTCAACCTCAGTAGACTTTCATGTGATCTCCCTCCAGCCAGCCGCCTCCTTATTTAGGTGTTTGTAATGAAATGAGGAGGTATCGTATCAGATATCTTCTCATTTCAACTTCACAAATCAGAAACAGCATCCGACAAAAGTTCAGCTCAAAACGTCGCGTTGCGCAGCGCTTCGTCACTCCTGGACAGTTAGTTCATTCCAATAGAAAACAATGTAATCAAACTGATTTTGACACTGACACTTGCTCGCGTCACATTCTGTTTGGAGGGTGTAATATGTCGGCTACACAGCATCCCAATACATTAGACCTCTCTGCGTTGTACACATTACACTCTCTCTAGATTCTTTTTTTTGTGAACCCCCGACCTTAAAGTTCAAACTGTGCCTATGGTTTCATCTCTTTGCTTCTATACTCTTTGATTCGAATGAGTTGTTGTAGAATGAAACGAAAATATGGACGTATTTAAGCGTTCGTACATTAATACAAAACTGCAGCTTATGCACACATACTCCACGAACCAATCAAAAATCAATCTATATCTATCTATCTGCTTACTCTGCATTTATCTATCACCCTCGGATCTGGAGAAGATTAACACCTCTCAACAGATAAAGAGTGGTACCGATCTTCTCAACCAACTTTCAGCAAGAAGCGTATAAATATAACAAGCGTAATTCCCAAAATAACTTTTTCTATTCCCTCTGTTTTTCTGAATGATATTTCAACCTCGTCTAGAGTCTATAAACGGGGTGTGAACTTGTTGCATTCAGCCGTGGATCACATGTGTTAAGTGGATAAAACACAACAGCGAGAGCAACAGTGGCTGAGAGGTGAGAAGTCTAAAAAAAGCAGGAAGAAGAGAGAATCAGACACCAGAAAAGAGTTCCTCTCAGGGCTGCCACACCGCTTAGTCGATTAGTCGACTAATCGGTTGTTCTGGTCTAAGATTTCTTTAGCCGATTAGTCGTTTTTTTCATGCTGAATGACTTATTTCTAAGAAACTTCTGTGCACATCTCCGATAAACACAAGATTTAAAGTGGTGGAGAAACTCAGGTTTACATATCTGTAGATTAAAAGGGACTGTTTGTAACTTCTTACACGTATAAATAATTACGGGTTGGTGTCCCATGCGCGCTCGTGTGTTGCTACGCTGTTCAGACGAGACTCCAACACAAACTACACGGAAGCTCCAAAACAGCAAAGTTCTATCTAGTGAAGCCCGTTTTGCAAAACAGTGTTGGCCGTGGTCGGAGGACGCGGAGGAGACCGTAGCTTTGGTCTCCAGGACCGGAGTCTCTGCTGAACTCTGCTCCTCTGCCTGCCTGCCTTCACTCACACACCGCACTCGTTCTCGCTCCGCTCTCACGTGCATGCACGCACACTACACACTGCAGAAGAGTTAGTAGCTCTGAGAATATCTAGTGAATGTACAATGGACGTTGGTGCAGAAATAACTGCTGCAGCTCCTCCAGACCAACAGAGGTTTCCCGTGTCTTGTGAAGTGACGGGGCTCCACAGCGAGAAACGTTATCGTCTCCGACCAAAACTCCGGTGTCTCCCCTGTTCCCTCCGGCCGCGGTCGGGAGGCTGAAGTAGGAAAAGCCAACACTAGGATCAGCAGTGATTAATGGAGAGACCTTCGTCTGGTCAGCTAACATTACTGCCAAGCAGCTGAAATATAGAGTGAATTTGTGCTTTTAGCTGACGTGTGTCTCCTCACTGTTTTGAGCGATGCTCGTTCATGTCTATGTAGAGCGAGCACAAGCGCGAGCAACACGACGCTGACTTTCGTTGACTTACCGGCCACAGGTGTCGCTGTTAACAAGACATTTTCTGATTCTTACATACAGTATATTCCCTTTAAATCAACTAATCCATTAAAAAAGTATGTTAGGGGCGCCTGGTTAGCTCAGTTCTAACCGCGGTGGCCCGGGTTTGAATCTGGCCTGTGGCCCTTTCTGCATCCACTCTCTCTCTCTCTCCCCTTTCCAAGACTCTATCCACTGTACTGTCAATAAAAATGCCCCAAAAAAATAACTTAGTTGCAGCTCTTACTGAAACGATTAGTCGATTCATCAAAGAATTGATAAAAGTCTAATTACAATAACTTTGATCTTTTATTTCTTCCATTTATAATTTACGGAGCAAAAATGCCGAACATTTTTTAGTCCCCACTTCTCAAAGACGAGCATATGCTGCTTTTCTCTGTTTTATATCATTGTACATTGAATTATTTGGGGGTTTTGGACTGTTGGTCAGACAAAACGAGCAGTCTGAAGACATCTACTTTGCCTCTAGGAAATTATGCATTTTTTAGTCCTTTTATGGCATTTTATAAACTAAAGGAGGGCTGCAGCTAACGATTATTTTCATTGTTGATTAATCTGTTGATTATTTTCTCAATTAATGGATTTGTTGTTTGGTCTATAAAATGTCAGAAAATGGTGAATTTTGTTTTATTATTATTTAAAATCTTTGGTGACATTTTATAGACCAAATGAATCGAGAAAATAACCGACAGATTAACCGACCATGAAAATAATCGTTCATTGTAGTCTTCAGAAGAAACCACCTGCACCGCCACCTACATGAAGCCTCATTAAGGTCTTACTTCCTATTTCCAGTAGCGGAGCTGTAATTCACGCCGGCATCACGACTCATTCGTCATGGTCAGCCTTAAGGGACTGTGAGTCAGTCAAGGCCACCTGTTAGTAGTAGCTATTCATTTCTCTCCTCCATGATGCTATAGAGGTCCCCGCAGAGGCCAAGGAGACAAACACTCTATCCATCTAAACCATCCAGAGTCTGAGAGCAGCTTCCTGGTTGCCCTCGCCATCATGAAACGTTTACCGTTATTATTAATTGATGTAGTTGAGTCTGTGGGAAGCAGAAGACTGCGAGGCACTTTAAGATAGTGATACATATCCGTCAGCCGCACGACTACAAGCACTGACTCATTCAGTCATTTTATAGTTTATTGCCCTTGGTGAGAGTGGGCGATATGAATAAAAATGTTCTATAACATTATGTTATTTTATACCGCAAGAGTCGCCTATGTATGTAGAAATCTGAATAAATGATTTAAAAAATATATACGGGGCCCGAGGAGTCACTAAATGGTTTCATTAAAATGATGTGAATCGTGCTGCGGCCTTCACAGTCATCAGAGTGTTCTCCACGCTTTAAGGAGCGGTGTTCATCCCTCCAGTTGAATTCTTGGATAATCAATGCTCTTCTTACTTTTTCATGTTGGTTTTTTTCCATTAATTCATCACCCATTTAATTATTGATGCTGTCAGGATTTTGGCAATTCAATGAGAAGTGTTTAAAAGGTCCAGTGTGTAGGATTTGGCGGCATCTAGTAGTGTGGTTGCAGATTACAACCAACCGAGTACCCCTCCGCTCACTCCTCTCTTTCGAACACTGCAGTAACGTGAGCCGCCAAGTGCAAAACCATAATAACACTACTTCAACGGAGGTCAGACGGCTGCTGGCGGTACAACGGTTTTACACGGTACCATTGTTTGATTTGTCCGTTCTGGGCTACTGTAGAAACTAGGGATGCACCGATACCGGTATCAGGTATCAGGTATCGGGTCCAATACTGTGCTAATGTACTCGTACTCGCAAAACGGCTCCGATACAACTTTACGGCAGCGTGACGTTAACCTCTCGTCAGCATCTTTCAGGTTTTGCTTGCATTGTCTGACTCACGCGTGCGTTAGACTCCTCGGTCCGCCTTTCAAGACGGGTCGGGTGGGTTGCCGACATCGCCGCAGACCCCGAGCGCGTTTTACGTGGCCGAGCCCCGCCCTGGGGGCATGACGCGGTTGGGGCGCACTAAGGACAGTCCGCCCCGGTGACACCTTGGCCACGGCCCCGGGAAGCACCTTCGCCCCGAGCCTTTCCAAGCCGACCTAGTGACGATCGGGGCGCACCGCCTCGTATGCGGGACTCCCCAGCCTGCCGTGTGTCGCTCAAACCCTCCAGCTGGCTGTTAACGAGGGTCTTTTGGCACAAAGAAGTACTCGTATCGGTACTCGGTATCGGCGAGTACCCAAATGTAAGTACATGGCGGACTCCGTGAAGAGGACCCGCTCCCTATGTAGATATGAAGGACTCATTCTGTGCTGACAAAAACACATTGATTCTTAGTTTCAGGTGATTATACACTAAAGAAAACATAGTTATTAATACTATATTCCATTTCTGCTAATAGATCCCCCAAAATGTTACACACTGTTCCTTTGAACAGTTAAAATAACAAGTAAGGAAGGTCTTTGTTTTGGCTAATCAAGAGTATTAAATACTTGACAATCACTTCATCACATTGATAGAAAATAGATATTGCCATAAAGCAGAGCTGCTGATCTGCAACACTGCCTACAGTGGTCTAATTCCACCAGAGATATTAACAGAATACCTTTGTAGGAAATTGAATAGCAATGTCTCTACTGGATGACAAATCTCTTCGTCATTGTCTCTTAGATGGGGCCTAACATCTATTCATTATTTTTTAGTTAAGTCTGTAAAATGTCAGAGAATCGTGGAGAAATAACTTGGTCACAATAGCCATCACAATTTCATCACGAACTAGTCTTGTTTCTGTCTAATCAACTGTCCCAAAACCCAAGGATATTCAATTTACAATGATATAAAACAGAAAAGCAGCACAACGCTCACATTTGAGAAGCCGGAGCCAGCAAATGTGTTTGCTTTGTGTTAGTCTTCCTTTCTCTCTCTCTCGGTCTGTAACATGTTGTACCAACTGTAAACGTCACATCCTCGACCGCTGAGTAGTGAATGGGGGATAAGCTGCATCTGGACGCCTTGTTGAGCTCTGCTCTCTGTGGACGCCTTCACTGTCTTTCAGCCGCCCATGAAAATGGAGCACGAAAAATGACGACAACAACAACAAAAAGCCCTACATCATGCCTGCTCCCTGTGGGAGCAGATTAGGCATTTGACAGGGTTTGAGGCATGTGTGGCTGCGCCTGTTGTTTGCGTGCATACACCTGCGTGTCTGCATGATTTTTTTTATTTTCCGGGGCGTGTGCATCCAAGTGTGCATTGATCTGCAGGAGAACTGGCAGGTTCTGTGCAGACTCGTGCAATGAAAACAATTACAGCCGGAATATGCTAGAAACGAGACAGTCAGGCAGTTGAGCAGACAGCACCTCGGAGAACAGAGAGCAGCCCCTCAAACACCTGTCAAAAGGCAGGATGTAACGGAGCTACTTAGCCTTTTAAAGGCTGAGGTTAAATGGAGTTCAGGAAGTTGCATGCTCCGCTATTGCTGTGAAGGGTAAAGAGCAAAGAGAGGAAACTCCTCTGGGTATCGAGGCTGTGCAACATTTTTTTTGGAGGGAAGGAGAAGGAAAAGGAGATGAGGCTGAATAAGTGAGTCAGAGAGGAGATGGAGGAGAGGGAGTAAGGAGAGAAAGAGATGATGATGAGGAGGAGGAGGAGGCAGCTTTAGTTGAAAAAAAGCCAAGAAGTTGTCCCTGTTGCTAACCGGCCACGGTGAGATGATGGATAGTCTACAGGAGGCCATTAACAAAGAGGCTGTGTGCCTCTGCATGAGCACCAGTTCTCCACGGATCCTATGTCGACCTTAAAGTGATATACTGAATTCCTCTTTTTTACCTCAGTCTAGCCTATATGATCTTCTCCCCCAGGGATTTATTTTCTCATTTACTCACCTTTTTCGTTTTTGCATTTCATACATTTTTTTGGATTGATTTATTTCTTCCAGGCAGCCGTTCAGGGCAATAAACATATGAGAATCCACTTGCAGAGACTTTTAAGGTGCTTGCTTGAGATGGATCAGCCATCACGGGGAACATTTGGTTGGATTTATTAAGTTCAGTTATCGTTGTGAGCAGGTAATGCTCTGGAAAGAAACGCCTACTTGTCGGTGCGTTCAGTGAAACTCTGATATCCGAGATTTACACGACCGATCTGCTGAAAAACATGACATCCTTAAGATGAAGATTAAACCTGATGAAAGACAAACAATAAGCATGCATGGACATTTTTCTTGTAGGTGCAGCTATCTTCATCATTGATTAATCTCTTTATTATTTTTTGATCAAACCATCAGTTGTGTAGTCAGTGAAACGTAACAAAAGAGGAAGAAAATGCCCCTTAAATTCCCCTTGGTGATGCTTTCAAATCAGGTTGTTTCATCTGACAGTTTAAAACCCAAAGATATTAAATTCACAAAAATAGGAAGAGTCAAATATTTTTGCTTGATATGTTTGAAACTCTTTGATTTAATTATTTTAGCATTGAAAGGCTGCACAACACTTATAATGTTGAGCAGTGATGTAAAATGTATGTGATTTATGATTAATATGCTACAACATGCCAAAACCATCATTTATATCCTTTAAACCAGGAAAGCCATATTCCTGTTTTTACATTTTCCTCAATTTTATTAATTTCTACCCCCTGCTAATTTATTTAAACCTGCAATAGCTGACTTGGGGGCTAAATATTCACTCTCTTTTAACTCTGTTTTTGGTCTCCACCAACTCCTGAGAAAAATATCTGCCGCTTTAGCTGCTAAAGTTTTATAATTTTATTGTTTTTATTTTTAATACTTATTTTATTTATCATCATCATTACAGTGTTTATTTTACTCTATTTTATTTAATCAACATTGTATTGCTGATCATTATTATCTCTTTTATTCTATTTTATTTTATTAAAATTTTATTATTTTAATACAATTTACTTATTTTGTGAAGTTTCATAATTTTGTTTTTATTTTTATTTCCTTGTATTCTATTTATTTTTTATTATCTTAAATACCCATCTTTTATTGCTTTCTTATTCTATGAACTTTTATATTGGTTGTTTTGGTGTGCATTAAGATATTCCTTTATTAGTCCCACAGAGGGGAAATTTGCAAAGTTTTAGTCTCTAAATCCTTTTTTAACACTCTATATTTGTCAATCGTCTGCACAGCACTTTGAATTGCATTCGACTTCTTTGAAAGGTGCTATAGAGATAAAGTTTGATTGATTGATTGATTGATAAATGCTCCTCTGTGTTCGCCGGCTAGTAGGGCTGCACGATTATGACCAAAATGATAATAACGGATATTTTTTATCAATATTGAGATCACGATTATTCATTGATTTAAGGGACAAAATATTTCAATTGCAATTTTACATTTTAAATAAACAGAGCGCTGCTTTCACTTCCATGTCGTGCTACATTCCAACTGTCAAAAATTAGAAATATTATCTTTTTACCTGTTATTGTCATCTATTGTGGTTATTTGCTTACACAATTCAAATGATTAGGAAAGAAAATGATTGTATTTATATTTAGCTATTAGCTTTGATTAAAAAAAAAAAATCTTGGCATTAGTAGTTCTAATTATATATTATAAGCTGTTTAGGAAGTTATATTTCTTCTCTAATATCTATTTTTATATTGCTGTGAAAACCTTGTTTCTCACCAAAAACTACATCTTAATCTTAATTTATCATTGCCCATCATGCGGCGGTTACACGTGTGTGTGTGTGTGTGTGTGTGTGTGTGAGACCAGCAAAACAAAAAAACTTATCTATGAGTCTGCTGAAAACCAGCCGACTTCGACCAGCTGCTGATTGACGGTTCATCTCTAGCTGTTTAGGAAGCGCTCGATTTATGCAGCAGAGTTTTCTATGAGCGGAGCATTTTAAACATCAATATCGTGGGCTATTAAAATCGTGATCGCGATTAATTGTAGATTAATTGTAGATTAATTGTGCAGCCATACCGGCTAGTCGCTAACTTTGTCTGTCTACTGTTTGGTGCTGGGCAGGTAGTGTAGAGTTGGGTTTTTAGAGCTGCCAAAAATGATTCTATGAGCGCGGTAAGAGTGCATTAAAAGCCATAAAACTAGAACGATGAGCTATAAGATGCTGTAAAGCTCCAGCTGGAGGGACCTGCAGAATCGGGTGATATTTCTCTGCGGGTTCATCATTTCATGAAACTCTTCTCTCATTCAAGTATTTATGTGATTTACTATCAACATAAAAATAGTGATTATAGGTGCTTTATCCTATTTATCTTCTTGCTCAGTATGTTTGTAACATCCACAGCAGCAGCACTCTCTTCCTCTCTCACACACATAAATCGATGTATTGTGTCCACACACCTGTTCACAGCCGCCGTGTCTCCTCTCTCCTAACGAAGCTGCCAGATTCAGTCAGAGATAGATGAAGAGGGCCATAGGGGAGTCCCGGGCCCCATCACCGATAAACGCTCCTGTCTGGGACGGAGAAACAAATAAGGGGACAGGCAGGAAGGAGGCATACATTAAAGATGGAGTGAGAGTAGAAGAAGAAGGCAGGTAAAGCTTCTAAAGTAGTATTGGAGGTATGATGAGACTGACCGCAGAGATGAGAGGAAGTGGTGTGAGGCCCTCCATAAGAGTGTTTGATGGGCTCTTACACTACAGTGTTATTGAACATCTCCGCCTGGGCCTCTCAGGAGACGGTAAATTAAATACGTAGACAGATCAGATAACGGTGCTAGAAGTAATACAGTCATAAAAAGGAAATGAATCGAAGCTTTTCATTGTGTTTTTGGACTGATGGTGTCTGAGGTAAATAGAGGAGCTGAGAGGGAAGTGAGTGGAGGAGCAGAGCCTCTTTGGGCTCATTCAATATTCCCTTCATTATACTATAACATTCAGTACTTTACGCTATTTGAAATGTATAGGGAAAAGTACATAGCATCGATCAAAGGAAAATTCCACAACATGTACGTGTGAGTTTCACATATTGATCCCCCAAGACATCTGTCGACAGGAGGAGTAGATTCAGGTTTTGAACAACTGTTAATCAATCTATCGAAGGTGAAATAAATAAATAAATATGCCATTAAATGTAGCTAAAGGGGTGAAACGCAAAGGGAAAATTGTGCATAAATAAAATAAATCAATTAAAAAATATATATAGAATAAATCAAAAATAAATACAAAAATAAATAAATACATTTAAATATTAATAAGAATAAATAAATAAATAAAAGGGAAAATTAAACAGAAGTGTAAACAAATAAGGGAACTAATACCTGGATAAATTAATAAATACATTTAAAAATTAATAAAAATAAGGGTAAATAAATAAGGGAATTAATAAAAGATGAATAAATAAAGAAGCAAATCAAAACAGAAATATCAATTTATGTCACATTTTATCAATTAATTAATGGCTATATTTATTTTTAATATAATTTTTGCTACATTTAATTGCATTCGCATTTAAGCCTTTTTTGCGTGTCATTTGTACGCCACGCAACAAAACTACGGTGACGTTGGCAGTTAGGTTCAGGCAACAGAATCACTTAGTAAGGTTTAGGAGAAACGTCATGGTTGGGCTAAAAATAATAAGACAAAACACGTCACAAACGTCACTAATGTAACTTACAGAACTAAACAGCGGTCTTGAACACCGGTCCCCTAGTTGAAAGTCCTGTGTTTGTTGGACTAAGAGACTAAGACTAACTGGACCCATCCTCCTCCTCCCCTCCCCTTCCGCCCGCCATCAGCAGTCTTTCTCACTTTTTATTCTACATCACTAGCTCTGAGCGTAGCATATTTACGCGGATGCGTTTACATCAAAGTCAGTACAGAATACATGCCGTACAAATGACACGCCACATTATCGTGGAATTCATACGCCTTTTCGTGTGAACGGGCTGACTTATGTCAAAAAACGATTTCAGATGCTACTAATGTCAGCTTCCTCTCACCTGGCAGCCGTCTAAATACACCTGTTTTCCCTCTCTGCACAATGCATGATGGGAGATAAATCTTGGTTAGTGACCATGAAGAGGATACTACTAATTAGGTTGCATTGTGGGAGGATTTAAGTCCACTATATAAGGTACAATTATTGTCACTAGACATTCACAAAGCACTACACTACTATTTTCATTAGTTATTCATATTTTGATTATATTTTTGATTAATAAATTACATTTTGCCAATAAAATGTTTTAGAGAAGAGGGCAAAATGTCCATTATTAATTCCCAGAGCCCGTGGTGACGTATTTAAATTGCTTTGTTTTGTCTGACTACGAGTCCAGAACCCCAAAATAATCAATTCACATTTGCAGAATTACACTTTATGATTTATGGACCATTTTGCTCCATCATTGTCACATAACTAATAATCCGTGGTGTAGAGATGAAATGATTAATCGCTCCAGTCATTTATCAGGCAAAAACGTCAGACATTTATCTGCTTCCAGCTGCTCCAATGAGACGATCTGCTGCTTTTCTGTTTCTTTATTATTGTAGATTGATTTGGGTTGTCGACCTTTCGTCTGACGTCACTCTGGGAACTAGAGATTCGCTTTTTTGACTTTCATACGATTCATTTATCAACCAAGAAAATAATTAGTCTTTAGTCTTTATAGTTTTATGCTTTTATTCATGCTGAATTACTTATGTCTGAGAAACTTATGAGCACATCTCTGGTGAACACAAGATTTAAAGTGGTGCTTTTGTATGATTCTGTCGATTAAATCAACTAATTGATTAGTCGACAAAATCGTGAGTGTTAGTTGAGGGACTCTATTTAAGAATCCGAAATGGCTTGTTAACAGTGACACCAGTGGCCGCTAAGTCAACGACAGTCAGCGTCCTGTTGCTCGCGCTTATGCTCATAAACAAAGGTCCCACCATGAATCGAAGGCCCGGCCGATGTTGATCCTAGTTTTCCCCCGACGTCGGTCACATTCCTGTTTTGCAAGACGGGCTTCAACTAGCTAATAACTCTGTTTTTTTCTGCTTCTGTGGAGTTTTGTGTTGGGAGTCTGAGTTGTAGTAGGGGCTGGTTGTTTATTGGCGTTCATGGACTCCATCAACATTAGCTGTGGTTGCACACTGTTAGCCCTGTAAGCGGAGCTGATAATAAAGGCACTCGCGAGTGCACATGACGTCACATCCGTTGGATTTTCCCCGTATAAACGGGCCCGGGTTCATCACTTTAAAATCAGTCTACAGGCTGATAGAGGAAACCCAGAGAGTCGCGGAAGGTCTCATTTCTTAGATTAGTTTACAACCTGTTCACACACTGGCAATAAAAAAAGATTTATATGTGTAAAAAAGTTACATACAGTCCCTTTAAGAATATTTTTGCTCGAGGACAGCCCTAAAAATAATCAGCGGATTCATCAATATTAAAAACAATCATTAGCTGCAGCCCCACTACTGTGAACGCATCTAGTGGATATTATATTATTATATTGTTACAATATGAACGTTTTTGAGGGCGATAACGTGGATCATTTTTTACACTGAGAATATGAAAACTCAAATAAAATGGTGGAAGGGGAATACATTGTTCTAGGGTGTTAATAGGGAGTGATGTTGGACTTGAGTTTTTCTGGTGTTATATAGCAGAGTGAGTTTCAGCACCACGGACAGCTCCAGCCTTCACACTGCAGCAGGCTGCTGAACCGAGCAGCGCCGTGTTCTGTGTGCTGATAAGTCAGCCGCCTCTCTTGATCTGCTGGGAAAGAAACCCGGCATTTTTTTTTTTTCTTCTTTTGCACCGATGACACATTAATGAGGAAAGCACATTGTGCAGATCCAGGCACAAATTCCATTTAATTTAATCATCCCATACATCCATATAAGCCAAAAGAGCTCAAATCCAATCCCATTAAAACTTCTATTAGAACTGTGGCCAAGCCTGTAGTACTGAGTGTGTGCTCATTATTGATGAGGGAGTGGCTTCTAGCAACTTCTCCGTCAACGCTGATTCATCACATGGCCCAGACCTGTTCTTCCACTACCACCACATAATGTCTTCTTTCACCAGGACAGCATCCCTCAGCGGGAAGCTTGTTGTGTGGTCACACAAAGTGAACGTGTTTGTGTAACTGGGCAAAGTCTTTTGTGGACAGTTTTCCTGTCTGCCATCAGCCCCAGACAGCTCTCACAACACACTCAACACACTCCGCTGTAGGACTGACTCATCTCTGCTCCAGAACAAAAACTAATTTTCAATACAACAACATTTTTGTTTTCTTTCTGTTGACCAGGGCTGCACAATATAGCGTTGTATTATTGTCATCGCGATGTCAACTTGCACAATAAACACATCGCAAAGGACTTGGATGAGGTACTCATCCTCAGTCAGTGTATTACTTACAGTAGGTGATGTCAGCCATACTTGCCAACCTTGCCAAAAATGTGAGTGGTGACTTTAAAAGAATGAAAATAATAAAATAATAAATACACTGCAACAGCATTTTTATGTTAAACTTTTTTATGTTTACCTTTAACTCCCAGGAAAGACAACTGAATATTTCGCCCTTCTGGTGTGAACTTGGCGTGCGAATCTCTGACATAAACTAATATTCATCAGTTTTTATTTATTTTTGCTCAGACACAACGTGACAACGACACCACTGCACTCTGAAACCCGTTATTTCCAACGGCTAGCGCCATGGAACGACGACTTTTCGCTGCCCAAAGTTGGGCTTTGGGCTTTGGGCGCTGCACGCTGCACGCTGTGGCGAGCGCAGCTTAAACTTGGACTCAAACTGCGCTGTGTCGCGAACGTAGACATCTCTCTCCCGCCGGGAAACGACAGTTGGTTTAGTTCTATTGTCGTCCGGGTGGAAACAGTAGGGATTATACACACTGCTCAGTTCCAGAAACAGGTTGAGATAACTAAAAGGCATAAATCGGGAGAAATACGGGAGAAATGTGACCCCGGGAGGAAACCGGGAGAGGGCAATGAAAAACGGGAGGGTTGGCAAGTATGTGATCGGCTCGCTCCCAGCATCGAGAAACAGACAGGAATACCAACGAGTTCTGATGTCGGACTCTAGCGGACCGTTTTTGTCTCAAATTATCGATTTCTTCAGTAAATAGCTGTGTAATAAGCGGGATAATGTCCAGCTAGTGGGTCATTGTTGTGAAAGAATCCCCTTCAGGGCGATGAGAGACCCGTGCGGCATCGCCCTGTCTTGGTTTCAATAACCGGCTTGCTGTACATTATCCCTTACATATCTCATATCATGCAGCCCCACTGTGTTGACATCATTTCAAGCAAGAGATACAAAATCTAGATCTGGATCTAAGGAGAAGGAAAGGTCATGCTATTGTGTTTATAATTGAGCTGGATGCTTAAATCAATATTTTACTTTAAGAAATGTAGCATAAAATCTGTGTGGGAGCAGAAGCTTATCTTCAATTACTAAGGCCGTGATTGTAACTGCATGACTGGTTTTACTAATATACTGTATATTACGCACACACACACACACACACATCACATTTCCTGTCTCTGGTCGCTCAACAGAACCAGCAGGCTGCGTATTTGTTTGACCCCCATGTCCTCAGTATGTCTTCCATGATATGCATGAGATGGCTATTTGACATGGTTATTACACGGTATAATGACATGCATGTAACGCCTGGTGTGTTTAAGTATATCCGTATGTCCGTGACAAATGAGGTAACTGGACATTTAGTGGACTGAGCTGCTGTTCATCCTGGCCGGGCGTGATCTATTTGAGCACATGGGATGGACGCAGCTTTTTCGGACAATAACATGATGAAAAATGTCATGCTATTTTTACTTTGTGTTACCCTTGAGGAGCAGCAGCTTTGCACACACACCTCTGTACACTACGCCTGGTACATCAAGTTGTTTTTTTTAATGGGCCCAAACCGTCCCACGCTCGCACACTTGAGGGAATACAAATGCGAGTAGTGGCATCCTTGCCGTGGGATCTCGCGTGGAGATTAACAGCGCTAACAGTTGGTGATTTGTACCGTTGTCTTTCCTGCCTGGAGACCGTGATGCGTTCCCGTCCCTGCAGAGCGGCGGGAACCTGGTGGAACTGAGCTATCAGCTTCTGTATCAAGTGCAGACACAAAAACGTGTGCACACACTCGGTGTAGTCGCACAGATTGTGGGTGCAGCGAATATTTACTCTCACATGCTCTCTCTCTCCCTCTCTGTCTCACACACACACTCCGTATGCTTTATATAAATGTTTCAGGCACTGACCTAAATCAGTGGGAATAACAGGAACAAATTACACACCACTGCTCACCCACCTGACTCTGATACTGGAATCTATAACTGGCCTCGTTGACTGAGAACGCCCACGCCCCATTGAAGACCCACGGCTAACTCACCTGAGCATAAACTGTGAGAGTGCCGGCTGCTTCCAGGAAGGAAGCAATGAGTGCTCACATTTACATCCGCTGTTAAATCGAAGAATTAAAAAAAAAATAGTCTGTTCAGCGTATTGTTCAAGGACGCTTAAATATCCTGTTGCAGGATTGAAAGTGTGACATTTTTGTTGCTGGGAAAGTCTTTTGAAACACACACAAGGCCGCACGCCACTTTTTAGTTGTCAGGGTCTAAAAGTGTGACTTTATAAATAAACTCTGTGAAAAGGCTAATCTTTTACAAGCAGCACTTTTGAAGATATAAACTGAGCTGAATGAGTCAATATGAATCTCGCAGATTATTGTGATAGACTGGGAGAACAGCCCAAGGTACAAAGGGTGAACCAAGACTTCCATTACCTGATTGGACGGAGCTTTTTGATGGAGATTTCTTATGACGGGAACGTTGCCCAAAACTGGAAGACTTCCTGGACACATTCAGGGTCTTCTTCTTCTTCTTCTTCTGGTGGTTGTTGTTGTTGTTGTTGTTGGGTGAGCAGGTTGGAGCGACATCTTCCGAGGCTCGCCCTATTGTGTGTGGGTGACAGGAAAAGACATTTTAGCAGGAACATTTGTGGCCCACTGGGTGGATTTGACGGCTTTTCACAGTTGGTCAAAGATAGCTCGTCTTTTTTTGGGTTGAAAGGCAGAGGCGTGTCTGCGTGTAAATGTGTCATGTGTGTAAGTCGTCCATAGTTTGAGTTGTTCTGCACAAGCAGTGCTACACGTTTTCTTAAACTCGCTTTTATTCAGTCCCTTTCCACTTAATTTTATTATTATTATTTCTTTACCTAACAAACATAAACTTCTTAGAATAAAAAAAAAAAAAAGAATATGAATTTAAGGACTTGAAACAGTTTTGGTTATTTCATTTGAGATTTCTGTATTTGTGTTTTTGTTGTCTGTGCTGTTCTCATCTGGTTTGAAGTGGGCGAGGCCCAGTTGGAAAAAGATGTTTAAATCAAAACGTGATGACAGTTGGTGTGTTGTTTCCACCCCCGCACAGTCCTGATGAAGCAGAGGAGTTTTTGACTGTTACACTCTTGATAAATAATAACTAAGAAGAATAATTTTAACTTTGATTGTTGCTTATTAAACCAAGCTTTGAAAAAACAAGATGATTATTCATAATATTGTACAATTCCATCAAGAGATTGAAGTTTTAGCATCATTCACTGTAAATTAAATGAAAATGTTTTGCTTTAAAGAGGTATTATAGCACTAAAGTTGGCGGAGTTGTGAGGGAACAGAGAGACATCCTGACTATTAGCAGTAAGTATGAGTCGCCATGCCCCCAGTTAAAAGTTTGAAATCTCCAAGCTGAACCCACATAACCCTGACGAGGGTCATTTTTATTAGATTGACAAAGCTCCTCCAGAGTCACAGAAGACGTTATACAGTAACACAGGCTGAGTAGCAAACTGTGCTTCCATGATGAGTAAAATAATATTGAGGTATAAAATCCAGCCCATTCGCACAAGAAGTCAAAGGAATGTCACGATAATTCGCAAGGCATTTAGCGTGCAATACAAACGCCTTTCTTGCTTTTACCGTGTCATTTGTACGCCATGTAGTCTGTACTGACTGAAATGTAAATGCCATCCATCCATCTGCAACCGCTTATCCCGTTAGGGGTCGCGGGGGGGGGGGGGGGGGGCTGGAGCCGAACCCAGCCGACATTGGGCGAAGGCGGGGTACACCCTGGACAGGTCGCCAGGCCATCACAGGGATGACACATAGAGACAGACAACCATTTACACTCACATGTGCTAACCACTGCACCATCCGCGTAAATATCCTACAGTCAGAGCTAGTGATGTAGAATAAAAAGCGTGAAAGACACTGACTTATGGTGGGTGGTTGGGAGGTGGTTTGGTCCAACAAACACAAATTTTTTACCAGTGTTTTAAACCGGTGTTTTGTCTTTTTTTTTTTTGTGACGTTTGTGACATGTTTGCCGTATTCATTTGACTTAGTTTATGTACTTATTTTAAGCCACATGAACACATGAACGCACACTGCCTGATACTGCTGGAGGACAAGTCCACGAGAGAGCGTTGGGGAGAGGAGCGCAGCGCATCGTTGTCACCGCTAACCGTATCCAACCACCGCATGTCCCATTCACATGTAGGAAAACACCTAGCTTTATCATAATGAACGTAACACACAAACATGGCTATTGTTAGTTCTCACAGCTATAAGCTAGCAGCTTGTGGAAGACTCCAGTGACGCGCAATGAGTGCACGTGCAGAGTTGACGGGCTTATTATAGTTCTAGACTATATAAGAAGTGGACGTAGTCACCGCGACGTCACCCATTGGTTTGTGGACTACAGTTTTGAAGCCTCGAGTTCGGCATTTTGGCCGTCGTCATCCTTGTTTTTTTTAGCAACCAGAAGTGACACGACAACCAAACGCTGAATAAGACATTTTTAGTCGACCAAAAATGTTCTAATTAACTTTCATGAACTGAAAACACACTGTGAAAGGGTTAAAGTTGTAAGTCTAAAACACGGCCAACTCCCAGACCAGACAACGCCGTGGTAGCGACCTATCAATCACAAGGTAGCCCCGCCCTAAAGCATCCCCTGCTTTATGGTCTATCTGACTCTAAATGGGACCATAATTTACTAAATGAACATCATGCTGTATTGAAGAAGACTTGAAACTAGTGATTGAGACCATAAACTCATGTTTACAATGTTTACTGAGGTAATAAATCAAGTGAGAAGTAGACTCATTTTCTCATAGACTTCTATACAATCAGACTTCTTTTAGCAACCAGAGGAGTCGCCCCCTGCTGGCTGTTAGAAAGAATGACAGTTTAAGGCACTTCAGCATTGGCTTCACTTCTCAGACTTCATGTTTCCCACTGATTACCGTCCTGCAAAAGGCCCATTGTTTTCCTTTTTTTGTCAGAGCATTTGATTTATTGATTGCCGTCGGGGTGTTAAGAGAATTTCAACAAATGCTTCTGAAATAAATTGACTAGCCTAGCTTTAAATAACACATATTAATAATATGCACTCGCTGATAACTGATGAGGCTAATTCAGTTTTGACAAAACAGCCATTAAGAACTTTCAAGCAATCACCACTAAAATCTAAATCACTTTGTACGCGTCCCAACATCCGTCTATGTCCACACAAACTGCAGAGTTAAAAGAGAGAAACAGCCTTTCGTCAGAAACTGAGAATGAACTAGATTCTTAGTTCTTGTTGTTGATGCTGCAGCAAAGGCTTACACACACTCAAAGCCACCCACTAGTCCTCATTCTCAACACCAACATATGGTAACAAACAAGGGCCCCGGGCGTTTCCTATTGGTTGCTGGCTTCACTGACATCATTTCACTCTCCTTGATGCCAGTAGCCCACACGCTGGAGTTTCACACTTGGGCTGTAATCACTTTGATGATCTGGAGGCTTGACCTTTGTAGACTCATGTAGCCTTACACCACGACACTCAGTTTTTCCCAGAAATGAGTTTCAATCCTAAACGGTTCACAAAAACACATGTTTGGATGCGTCATTTAAACATGTTTACCTGAGGAGCACAGCTAGTGTGGTTCCTTTAGGCCAGAGGTCTGAAACCTGCGTCTCTGGAGCCACATGAGGCTCTTTAGCTCCTCTCCAGTGGCTCCCTGTGGATTTATAAAAATGGAAATGAATAACTGTTTTGTGTCTACATTTAAATTTTTTATTTATCATTGTTGCAGGTCTATGGTATGACGGAGTATTAGGGCCACATTGAGGAAAAATAAATTAATCTGAGATTTCGAGAATAAAGTCATAATATTACGAGAATAAAGTCATAATATTACGAGAATAAAGTCATAATATTACGAGAATAAAGTCATAGGTTTACTGGAAAAAAGACGTATTGTTATGAGAATAAAGACATAATATTATAAAGTAGAAATTTTATGTGTTATTTTCTTTTTTTCTCGTTAAGTTATGACTTTATTCTCATAATATTACAACTTTATTCTTGAAATCTCAGTTTTTTCCCCCTCAATGTGGCCCTAATACTCCGTCGTATATTTGCTCATGGGCCCTCACTGTATTAGACTTATATTCTATATACTTAGACTATAAACTGTGTTCCCTTCATCACAATGCTCAAATGTTTTGCGGCTCCAGACAGATTTTCTATTTCTTTTTTTGCCTAAAAAGGCTCTTTTGATAGTAAAGGTTGCTGACCCCTGCTTTAGGCCATAATTTATTTATACGGGTTGATATGGACCCCTCAAATGGGTATACAATTTATTCTTTCAAATTAATAATTTAATTCAGGGTAGGATGCGAAAATGAGATTGTTGTACTCTAGATTGGGCTTTTATTTGAGACACGACTATTCTTTCCCCGCCTAATGAAGAACATTGTTGTATGAAAAATGGAAAAACAAATAGAAATACAAGGACATGACCTCTGCGTCTTCAGTGGTAGTTACTGTCCTTTGTCTAATGAATTTACCATCCTGAAGAGAAGAAATATCTTTTACTCATTAGTCATTTTATTATTTATGTATTGTTCAAACACAGTTCGATGAATATGGTGACTGGATATGCAAATCCGTACATCTCATAGAGGAAAGAAAGCTTTATGAGACAGGCTGAATAGAGTCATTTTGTGAAGGTGTTCTCTCTGCTTCTACTTTAATTAATCACTCTACACTTTCTTGATTTAAGCCATTCATACTCTTTTCATTTTACGTGTCTTCAGCCTCTTCTGCTCCTCTCCTCTCTCCCTGTGAGTTGTTAGCTGTGTGCCCTGACTGTGCCTGGGCCCCCGAGGCAGCGGGGCTACAGACAGATGGCAGCACAGTTGTAAAGCCGGGGGGGTAAAGTGAGGAGGTTAGCCGGCGTGGCAGCGGGTAAGGAGGTGGTCCATTCAAGGGCACATTGTCAGTTGCCTGGGTGGAAGGAGCAGGGTGGCCCTTAGCGAGAAACCGAGGCATTGTGGGGCCCGCCAGAGATGATGGGAGTCAAGGGTCGGTCTGTTATTTATAGCTGTGATGAGACCACTGAAGCACTCTCAGTGTTTAGCAGGAAAGGTTGCACAGTGAGATTTATTTTGTAGTTATTAGCCAGAGGTGTTGCCTGCAGCAGGTACAGGATTCTAACAACAGTCTACAGCCATGCTAACGGCTGTGTGAAGCTGAACTTAGACACTTGAGAGACATTAACTGACAGACCAACTGACTGGTCAACTGACAGACCAACTGACAAACCAACTGTCAGACCAATTGACTGGTCAACTGATAGACCAACTGACAGGCTGAATGACAGACGAACTGACAAACTAAATGACAGACCAACTGTCAGACCAACTGACAAACTAAATGACAGACCAACTGACAGGCTGAATTACAGACGAACTGACAAACTAAATGACAGACCAACTGTCAGACCAACTGACAAACTAAATGACAGACCAACTGATAGACCAACTGACAGGCTGAATGACAGACCAACTGACAGACCAACTGTCAGACCAACTGACAAACTAAATATGACAGACCAACTGGCAGGCCAACTGGCAGACAAATTGACTGACCAACTGACAGACCAACTGTCAGGCCAACTGACTGGTCAACTGACAGACCAACTGACAGGCTGAATGCCAGACCAACTGTCAGGCCAACTGACAAACCAACTGACTGGTCAACTGACAGACCAACTGTCAGACCAACTCACAAACTAAATGACAGACCAACTGACAGACCAACTGGCAGACCAACTGTCAGGCCAACTGGCAGACAAATTGACTGACCAACTGACAAACCAACTGACAGAGCAACTGGCAGACCAACTGGCAGGCCAACTGGCAGACCAACTGACAAACCAACTGACAAAGCAACTGTCAGACCAACTGACAGATCAACTGACAGACCAACTGACAAAGCAACTGACAGGCCAACTGACAGGCCAACTGTCAGACCAACTGACGGGCCAACTGACATGCCAGGTGACATGCCAGGTGACTGGCCAGGTGACAGACCAACTGACGGACCAATTGACAGACCAGCTGACAGGTCAAGTGACGGACCAATCGATGGATCAACTGACTGGCCAACTGACAGGCCGACACTGCCCTCCTTAGAGCCATGCTGTTATATCTACAAAATAAACCTATAATAACTGGACAGATGTGCAGGACGGTGCACCAGACTACTGGTTTTAAGCTGTAAATAGTATTCTGTATTATGTAATAGTAGTAAAATAATATCTTCTGACTCACTTGACAACCCTCCGAGGCCTTTCCAGCGCTGCTATTCCAGAGATCTGAGTGCTGATTGTGGTTGAGAGGTTTAAACACCCGCTTTCAAAATAAGACGATAAATACTTGAACTGTTCAATGTACTTGTAATGCAGTCGAATGCTGCAAACATTATTGACATAATTTGTGTCCCGGTGAAGTACTAGATTCCTGCTGGAGTGCTGTTTTATTCTAATTTGTCTTTGAATACTACAGAGAGAGCTTTAGAAACACAAACCCACTCATTAGATCGGTCTATCGGGTGATTCTGCAAAGCTGAAACTATCCCTCAGAGTGAATCCCTTCAAAATCTGAAATGGTTGTAAAGTTGTATTAATTGCTCTCTCACATTCTTTGACGTTGCGATTGTCACAACAGAGCAGGACAATTTGGACTTCTTCACTGACAAAGCACTTTTTTTTTTTTTTTAAAGTTACCCTTCATTTTAAAGGTCCCATATCGTGCTCATTTTCAGGTTCATACTTGTATTTTGTGTTTCTACTCGAACATGTTTACTGTAATGTTCAGAAAACACATTATTTTCCACATACCGTCTGCCTAAATATACCTGCATTCACCCTCTGTCTGAAACGCTCCATTGTAGTGCATTTCAATGGAATTGCAACAGAATTGCGTTGCTAGGCAACAGTTTGGGTCCATGTTTACTTCCTGTCAGGTGGTGTTATTTACATACAGACTGAGTCAGGAAATAAACTGGGACACATTTAGAATGTTTACGTTTAAAACCGTGTAATGATTTATATATTGTATATTTGTGACATCACAAATGGACAGAAATCCTAACGGCTTGTTTCAAACGCGCAATTTCTGAATATGGGCTGCGTGTGCTTCTCCGTACATTGAGCGTTTTGATAGTTTAACAGTATTTATAAAGCACTTAAACCTGCTTTATAATATAAAAGACAAGGAAATCTCACTTTTTTACAATATGGGACCTTTAATAGAACTGTTGGTTTGCTCACCACGGGCACTTGGGAAGGGGAAGTGGAGTTCTGCTCCTGAATGTGCTGACAAGCTGGTTAAGTGGGGTGTGGTCCCTGGTGGCTCACTAACACACTCTGATGTAGGTTTCTTGCCAAGTCACATTATCATATTGCCTACTTTATTCCACTCTTAAATCATTTTTGGAGTTGCACTAATGCAGTATAGAGCGTAGCATCCAAAGTTTATATATTTGCCTGCACTCCCGAGGTCGTTTATGAATTATGACATTTTCTATTGGGAATTTAATCTCTTAACTAGTGTAAAGCCGTGACGCCAACCGCCTGATTGGAATTACAGTGTGTGCAGAGGACTGTGGGCAATACAGCGAGCGGCTATTGGTCTACTGCATCAGCATGACACGTGGATTTAATAAATCCTATTTGCATTAGCATATTAATTAGAACCGCACATCATCGCCACATGTAGTGCATTCATGCTTATCTGACACATTTCAGTACATGCGGGCGGATAAAAGAAATCTCCATGTGCATGCATGTGTTTTTCACCTAATTCCTGTGCTCCTGTCATTTTCTCCGAACAACCACCCCTTCTATGAAAAATGAAGAGTTACTTGATATGCATTATAAATAGCTGCTCCGTGATTGGACGAGCCCAGACTCTCCTGCAAGCTCTTCCGTATAGCAACAGCCCCCTCCCATCCCTCCTTCTCGCCCGCTTCTCCCTGGAATCCCCTTTCTCTCCTCCTCCTCCTCCCCCCGCCTCCCATCTCCTTCCCTCTTTCAAAAAACGCAGACAGATCTCGTCCCTCCATGTGGCTTCACCCCCCAAAACCCCACAATGCACTGGGTGCAGCCACTGGCTTTAGATGTGGCAGGCAGTGTCTGTGCAGGGGGGCTCCTCTCTCTGCTCTCCTCCTCTCCTCTAAGCTACAGACCGACTTGCTCCTCCCGCTGGCTCCCACTGCTGCGGCAGCATCTGGATGTGGATGTGGTCGCCATGGCAACAGCAGCGGGCCTGACCCCACCTCCTCTCCCCTACTCTTCTCTCTCTCTCCACACACACACACATCCTCTCTCTCTCTTCCTCTCTCTCACAGACACAACGCCTCTACCCCTCCTCCCCCCCCCCCCCCCCCCCCCCCCCCCCTCTCCTTCTCCTCTTAAGCTTTTTTTTTTTTCTCTCTCTGCGCGACTGGGTGCGTTTCCTTCAAGCTTGACCTGGATTTGGCGTGCGGCGCCGCGTCTGCCACGCTGCTTGTGTGACAGCAGTGATGATGATGACGGTGAGAGAGGGGGTGTGCATGGTCAACTGACCTGTTTCAAGGAACTTTTGGGGTCAAACTGGAAATTAGCTCCTTTCATCTCATCTATTCTTCTTTACTTGCCCTTTCATTTTCTTTGATTTCCTCTCATCTGCTTGTTTCTCCCTCCCTTCTTTCCTTTCGCCACTGCCTTTTCTTTCCTCCTCTCCTCTTCCTCTCCCTCTCCTGTCCTTGTTTCTCACTTCCTTTTCCTTTAGCCACAAGCTCTCCTCTCCTCCCCCCAAGCACTACCACCATCCTTTCTACTCCCTATCCATGTGCTTCAGGGCAGAAGCAAAAAAAAAAAAATCAAGAAAAGGAGTCAGCTGTATCCTCCCCCCTCCATCACTGTACTCAACATCACACCCTGAGCCACTCTTCTGCACCCCCCCCCCCTCTTCCCCAATCCCTTCCTCCCCCCCTCCCCATCACAAATCCTAGCCTCTTCCTCCTCAGCTGAATATTTGAACAAAGATATCAGCCTCCTGAAGGCAGATATCGCTGCATTTTTGACACAGTGACGCATGTAGCTCTCAAATACATGGAATTTATTGTTCATTTCCTCTTTCTTGGCTCTCTTTGTGACTGCGACCCAGCAGCGATGTTCACACATGGATCCGTAGAGCCACACTTTATGAAACCAGTCCCAGCAATCATTCACTGAAATGTCCTTTAAAAAGAGGAAAAGGGTCTCTCTCTGTGCACAGTAGATGAGGACAGCTCATCTATATTACAGATGCATTAATATCGTAATAGATCAGCTGCATACTGGTACTTTCATTTGTTTTCATTCCTTTTATCTGAATCATAGTTTGTTTATGAAGCTAAATCTGCTGAATCTTACATAGATTGTAGTTTTGTTTTAGTTACGAACACTTTTTTTTCATATGTCTTATTTTTTATTGTTGTTTTATTTTTATTTTCCGATGTTTACAGTACATTTGGTTACGGCCTGCTGTGTGCTTTTAAGTTGCTGTGTATTTTATTTATTTATTTATTTTTAAAATCAATTTATGTGGACCCCTGGAGGATCAGAAAGCACTTTGTGGGAACTAGAAAAATAAATAATAACTATTTTCCTGCATGCAAAACATAACATGAACATGACCACATGTGGTTCAGTCATCCTCAGACATAAGCAACATAGTAGGGTTGTAACAGCATGAGATTTACACTGTACGATTACCATCTCATATAATATAAAATATAATCACGATATTACACTATTATTATTATTAGTAGTAGTAGTAGTAGTAGTGGTAGTAGTAGTAGTAGTAGTGTTAGCACTTGCAATGACTCTTAAAGGCATGAGAACAGAATAATAACTATCTTGTCGAGAAGGAGGTTAAATAACGCTCCAAGCTTGTGCTAAATTTTGGCGAGGAAAAACTGTCATGGCCATTTTCAAAGCGTTCCCTTGACCTCTGACCTCCAGATGTGTGAATGTAAATGGGTTCTATGGGTACCCACGAGTCTCCCCTTTACAGACATGCCCACTTTATGATCATCACATGCAGTTTGGGGCAAGTCATAGTCAAGTCAGCACACTGACACACTGACAGCTGTTGTTGCCTGTTGGGCTGCAGTTTGCCATGTTATGATTTGAGCATGTTTTTTATGCTAAATGCAGTACCTGTGAGGGTTTCTGGACAATATCTGTCATTGTTTTGTGTTGTTAATTGATTTCCAATAATAAATATATACATACATTTGCATAAAGCAGCATATTTACCCACTCCCATGTTAATAAGAGTATTAAATACTTGACAAATCTCCCTTTAAGGTACATTTTGAACAGATAAAAAAATGTGTGATTATTTTGCGGTTAATCGCGATTAAATATTTGAATCGATTGACATCCCTATATGTCATATGAAGCATGTTAGTTTACGTGTTAGCAGCACTATAGCATGTTAAATTAACTACTAAATGAAAACATCAGCTGTGAGCTTTTAAACCTATGTCCTATGATTATTATCAATGAACATATACTGCTCCTGTCCGTACTTTAACTCATACACACACACACTTATGTCAGTTTATTTCAATACCTTAGATAAGCAAATGAACACGGTATGATAACCGTCAACTTTCACACCACAGTATATATTGATACCGGTACAACATAGTAGACATGAACACACCCATATCATCATGGCTTTGTGGGATGAAATTATAAAAACTGCATCCAACTCATTTTTTCTGCCCAATTTGTGGCATTATGGAACATATTGCAGAGATATTTGCTCCTCCTGAGAAGACTAATCACTGACATGTGTCCTGTGAGAGCTACAGTAGGACAGAGAACATGTAGCAGCAGAGGAGCTGCACAATAAAAACAATCAGCCCTGTTTTTTACCAGGCAGCCGAGTCTAATGCCGTTTCTGGGAAAGCGGGGAGGCTGGCACACCTGTTGGTCTCCAGGGAAATGCATCTTTTGTAGTGTTATGAGGTACTGTCTGTATGTGCTCTCATGTTCCCTCCAATTTTGGAACTGTGAGAGAGATATTTATTTTGATGCGTGACGTATGGCTCGGAGGGAGGGGATTCGCAGGGAAGTAACAGCCGTGAGGGAGTGCGCCTCGATCAAATTAGTCTCTCTAATTCAATCTGTTCACAGCACTTGGACTCCATCATGGTTTATTCAGTAAGGTGAGCGTACTAATTGTGATCTGGTTTCTCTCCCTTCCTCTCTCTCTCTCTCTCTCTCTCTCTCTCTCTCTCTGTCTCCTCTCACCTACTTTTGCACATTTTTTTGTGTGTTCATCTGTGTCCCTGCCTCCATACTCCCTCTCCCCTTTGCCCTTTTCTGACAAACAAACCCACTCTTTCCTTACCCCCATTTCATCCTCCTGCAACACCTCTCCTCTGGGCTTCTCTTCTGTCACACTGTAGTAGAGCTGGTGGACCAGCAGAGGGTGCTGAGGACCGGTTGCCTGGTATCCGGGGTCCACACTCCACCCATCCGACGTAACAGCAAGCTGGCCACCCTGGGGCGCATCTTCAAGCCCTGGAAGTGGAGGAAAAAGAAAAACGAGAAGCTAAAGCAGAGTTCCACAGGTACAGTGCTGGATGGGTGGAGGCTGGCACAGATTCACATCCACACACACACACATTCAAATGCACATTTTCTCTTCATCTCCTCTAATGAATCAAGTTAGGAAGAGATAATGAGAGGGTGTGGGTTGAAAAGATGTGGCAAGTCATGCTCCAACTGTTTGAATTAAGGCAGTCCTCATCAATTTATAATGACGCCAGAGGAGAGCTTTATACATTTTTACTTGCTTGAAGCTGCGCGGCACATTATTGTGCACATTTGAAGGATGAAACAATCAAACAGAGATCGTTGGCTTAGCACCCCATATTACTCTGGATGAGTCATACAAAATACGTAAGAATTTGGCTGGACAGCAGACTGTCATTCAAGATTCATTGTGGTGACTAATTGGCCCCGATACCGATAGCCACAGTGGGCTGTGGTGGAAGAAGTACTCTGATTTTTGTACTTAAGTACAAGTAGAAATACCACCTAAATACGACGGAGTATTAGAGCCACATTGAGGGGGGAAAGAAATCTGAGATTTCGAGAATAAAATCATATTACGAGGAAAAAGTCGTAATTTAATGAAAATAAAGTCATAATATTTCAACAAAAAAGTAATTTCCTCCTCCACAAAAGAGCCAGTTTCCCCATCAGGTCCGTGTGGCTCTTTCTTCAGAATAAACGCAGTTTCTTGCACAATCTTTTCAAGGTCCTGATACTGATGATGTTGTGGTGCTGATGTGACAAAAGATGAAGGATTTGGTTATTTATGAAACCTAAACTAAAGTTTAACTTCACAAGATGCTCCACGTTCCTCGTTTTCACACAGCTGCTCTATTTCCCCTCTAAAATAACACGTAAAATTACTACTTTATAATATTATGACTTTATTCACAATATATTACGACTTTATTCTCAAAATCTCAGCTTAATTTTTTTCCCTTAATGTGGCCCTAATACTCCGTCGTACCTAAAAAATACTGCATTTCAAGTAAAAGTCTTGAATTCAAAATGTTATTTGAGAAAAGTACAAAAGTTTTATTAGCGAAATGTGATTAAAGTATGAAAAGTAAAACTTCCTCATATTATATAATCTGATCATTTAAAAGTAACTTTAAGAGTCAAGTAAATGTAGTGGAAGTACAATATGTACCTCTGCGACGTAGTGACATAGAAGTAACATAAAATGGAAATAGTCAAGTAAAGTACAAGTATGTCAAAATAGTGCTTAAGTACAGATACTTGAGTAAACGTACTGAGTTACATTCCATAGCTGATGGTGGTGAATGAAACGCTTGTTATGTGTTATTGACGTGCATACCTTTAGTTTATCCTTGGTTGCTTGCTGTGGTTGTTGATTGCAGACTGTAGTTTCTTTATCTGTGTTAGTACTTGTGCAATATTTGGAATCTAGCTTATTGTTTTGTGTCGTTTAATTGTGTTAGTTTTACGGTAAAAAACATTTCATCCCCAGCGCTCCAAAAAACACAGAGACCACCCACCTGTGTCTGCTTATTACCTGATTGTGTGGCATGACCCATCACCAACATGTTAACTGCCCCCTTGTGGCGTGGCATACTAATACCCACAAAATGTAAACTAGACCAAACCTTCATATAATATAAACACAAATGTGTTTCCTTCTCTTTAAACCAATATAGTTTGACTCTATACAAATTGAATAAAGTATTAGGGAAAAAAATAATTTGTGAAAAAAGTATCCTGAATTCGAAAATACATTGCAATGATTTGGACCTGAAAATCTGCCAAAAGTAGCTTAACTGTCCCTGTGTATTAGATAACAGTTACTTCAAACACTTGGGAGCATATAACATATATAAGTATCTATGGGTGGCCGGTAGTCCAGACAGACGCATCCCAGGGAGAGTGTATGATGAGAGAAAGATGATTTACAGGGAAGGCTCTTTCCCGGTATTGACCGACAGCGGTCCATTACTTTAAGAGGTGATAACCACTAATAAACTGCCAGTCAGCAAATCTATCATATCAAAACATAATCTAGGGATGTATAAGAATTAAAAAGCCACAACTAGAATTTGCCCCCAGATAGTACCGGTATGTTAAATTTTGGGTCTGGGCCCATGGACTACATAAATGCTTTAAGTTTGGTTGGGAAAACAGGTTTAATACAAAATATATGTATATATATATAATTAAAAAAATATATATATATACATATATATATATATATATATATATATATATATATATAAATATAAACAAAAAATATATACTGTATATACATATATCTAAATAAAAATAAATATATATATACATATAAATAGAAAAATATATAAATAAAAATTAATAAATAAATAAATTCATATTTCTATATATATATAAATAAAAATAAATAAATACATATATATATAAATAAATGTATTTATATGAATATGATTATTATATAATCATTTATTTTTATTCATTTAATTTATAATTTATATTTTTTTATGATTTATATTTTATATAATATTTTATAATATATATACTGTATATATTATTCATTTTATCTATTGTGCAGCAAACAGAATATTTTTTCATCCAGCTGGTTGGAGGAGTCTTTTGAGTATTCTGGAAACGCCTTCAGAGCATCAGTACACTTTTTTAAACAACCTTCAGTGTTTGTCAAATGTTGCCTGGTATTTATTTTTTCTGAAAATCGTATGCTCAGCGCTGTGACTCAAATATGGTTAACACACGAGAGACACAAGCTCAAGCTAATATTTAATTACAGTTCTCTTTCAATCATTAATTTGAACGACTGAATTTTGTAAAACGATAACACGATACGAGCAGATCGTCGTGATACATTCCCGCTGAAAGCTGATCACTTGGTCACCTTGTGCGCTTGCTTTTAAAAAGCAGCAGGTATCTACACAGTGTGTCTGGAGTTATATTTGCTGAACACACGGCTAAATGTGATGCTCTGGCTGTAATGGAGAGTGCTGTTGAACCAAGGACACATAAAGACTGAATGTCATTTAAGGGAAATGGTGACAGTTGGTCACAAGAGAGGTCTGTTGCAGTGTGTGTCAGTGCTTTTCAGTCTTTTCAAGGGCTAATTCCCCCATCACATTATATACGTGTATTTTCATTTTTCATTTACATTATATCTATTCAGACAAACGGTGTATTTTCACTTATATCTCATTGTGCACAAGGTGAAAACTAATCCTCAAACCAGTGGTTTTCCTTAAGGGAACCCTCTCCTATCATTGGGTAAACTGACGACCCCTGACTATGTCACATTTTATTTATATTTCATATTATATTCAATGCATAACAATAACGGTACAGAACAAACTGATAAACTGTATAATTAACCCAAATATTGAACTCAATAACTGCAGGAAGTTTGTGTAAAATGAGGATGAATTTTGAGCTGATTATTTCCTGTTAATATTACATCAGAGATGAATTTTCCTGTTATTTTTAGGAACTTTTAATACAAATCCGTCTGTAATATGTAATTCTTTTAATTTTTTAACAATCGTACATACTTCATAGGCTTTTTTTTGTTTGTTAACAAATTCTGTGTTTTCTTTTCCATGACGCTTTTTAAGTTTACATCTTTAAATAATAATCCAAACTTTAAAAATAACAATTTAGTTTTCTTCACAGAGCTGAATGAAATGCTGAGATATAGACCTACTGTAAGAGCCAACGTGTGTATTTAATTTACTAAACAGTAAAAACGCATCTGGACTTTTTAGAACAAGTCACACAGTAAAGAGCCGACTTCTCTCTCTCTCTTGGCGGCTTTTTAAAGGCTAGTAGTCGCTACACCAACTGTATATTCATTTAAAAAGTTGTCTTACACCCCTTAAAATCAAGAAAGCCTCGTGAAGCTTTGGCGACCCCTAGTGGGGGTCATGACCCACAGGTTGGGAACCAGGGCCTCAGAACCAACTTAATTACACTGGTTTAAACTGCTGGATCATTGCTACACAATTTAACAGGCAATACTCACATCAAGGATCAAAGATGGTCTCAAAATGATTGTAACTGCATAGATCAGCCGTCTGAAAAGAGAGAAATAGAAGAGATAACAGTACAACAATTCTAGAAATGACTTTCTATTACTGGAGATAATTCATATGAATGTAACATAGTTCTGTTTATACCTGTTATCCTGTCCCAGATGTAGCATTATCCAGCAGTCTTCTATGCCACGACCCGAGCTCCCCCACCCAGGGCTGCTGCTCCGACGGCGGCGTCCTGCTCGGAGGATTCGGGGGATCTTTGAACCAAAACCTCACGGTCAGCAGCGTGGAGTACCTCGGTCCCGACGAGGAGCTTCCCCCTCCAGGTAAAGGACGATCCCTCGCCATGCTCAGACTCAATCAATCGATGGACATTATGGAGCTGCAAAAGCAAAACAGATGAGGGAGAAAATGGATTAGTAAAGTGTCTGGGTGTCTTTTCCCTCAGCTTTAGATCAATATGAGAGTGTATAAGATTGATCTGATTATTTACTGTTGTCTTACAACAGGTTGTTGATGTTATGATGGAATTTAATTAGTGCTGTATGTATGTATCATAAGTAAACGTTTGAATTAATTGTATAGATCTAATCCACAAAGATATTGCTTGATGAAAATGGAGACATTTGTGTGAGTCAATTCTCTACACATGGACCATTAGAGGGCAGCAAAGACAATCCAATATCGTTCTTTGCCTTCACTCTCATCAGAGGCCATAACAGGTCTACAATATGCATATTTGTCTGTACAAAACCAGCACAATACAGAACATTTCAGTATAGTTGGACATCTTAGAAAATGTCATTGGTAGAACCCGTGCAGCTTTGCAAAATGTTACAACAAAACTAAAATGTTACCTCAATTTTTAAATGCTTTTTTCCCTTCATCATTTCATTGTGCTCCAGTAGCTGCCCCTCCTCAGGACTGTGAACGGGTGGAGGAGAATGCACTACTACCGGAGGACGAGGGAGGCGAGGAGGTGCACCCTGCCGGGGATTTACCGGAGGGGCTGCAGGACGTGGGCGAGCAGATGGAAGAAAGACCGGAGGAAGAGGTTCCTCCGGTAACGTCCCCACCACAAGTACCTCCGAAACTGTTGCCCCAGCTGAATGCTGGAGACGGTGAGTGCTGTGTGAGGTTAAAGAAAAGGTCATTTCAATCTTATATAGGATTATTCTGAGGGGTCGTGAGATGATCGATGGGGACAGGGGACGAAGAAAAACCTAAATTCTGCTACACAAATTTGTGGTCATTTTGGGGATTTTTCTCCAATCTTTGTTTTTTTGTGGTGAAAAATTTGATGATTTGACCTCTTTGGGCCTCAAACATGAAACCACCTGAGCAGTTTAGATGAGAATTCAATCTTTAGTGGATCTGCTGACAACTGAAACATGACAAGGAACCCAAACTAGACACTGTTTTATTCTAAGAGACGTTTGGGGAGATAAAAGTTAATGCAACGCTGGGATTTCAACCCAGAACCTCCGGTTTACTAGAGGCGCTTTTAAGTGGCTCTTAAGCACAGAACTGGATTAAATGTTCTTAGTTACAGCACAGTTTCCACCAGATCCGGTGACGGAGGGCGTCTCAACGCTGTTGTGGCGAGTTGGAAGGGGGTCCGTATTTGAAAAATCGCCAATTTATGCAAATGAGCCCGTCCACCTCGACGCGTCCGGCCCACGAAAATTGGACCGAGCTGTCAAACGAGGCGATCTAGTTCTAAAGTGAAACAAGATTCAGAAAATGTTTTCAGAAGTAGATTTTGGTGGATTGTTTAGAAGTTTACGAGCAGGCCGCTGTGTTGTTTCCTGTTTGAAACGACGAGCAGAAAACCAGGAACCAATCAGGTGCGTTCCTAGATAGGGAACGCCACCGCTTGAACGACCAGTTGAGTGGAGCAGTGCGTCCTCTAGTGTCCTCACCGGATCTGGTGGACACGTTGCATTACAAGTGCTGTCCTCCACCAAAGAAATTCTTAGTACACTAACACTCGATTAGTTGATTTAATCGACAGATCTGTTAAACTGAGTTTCTCCACAAAGAATCACACAAAAGCACCACTTTCTATCTTGTGTTTATCAGAGATGTGCTCAGACGTTTCTTGGAAATAAGTCAGCATGAAAAAGCATAAAAAACAACTAATCAACGAAAGAAATCTTAGGCGACTAAGACCAAATGACCAGGCGGAGGCAGCCCTATTAGTTACTTTTCACCACTGTTGAACATCTAAATGAGGGAATATCTTTTGGGAGAATGGTGTTCATCCTTCCAGGTAGAGTTCTAGAGGTGTGTTGAGTCTATGACATGCAAAGATATGTTGAAGCTGCTCTGGCAGGCAATTGTGAAGTTTGACAGATCCTAAATTTGGTACTGATACCTTTGTTTGAAAGTTGAAGTTGAAGACTTATCGACTAGGTAGAGCCAATTTTCAATTTCCCTCTCATAATAAACAGATGTGCAAGTCAAGTGGACTGGGCTGTCTAAATTCCCCACAAGTAGAGACGTAAATGTGTTTCCCAAACTTCAGCTCAGTATCAGTGAGATAAACTCCAGCCCCCCAGGAGCCTGCAGACGAATATGATGATGAGAAAATTAAAGAAAACAAGAGAGAGAGAGAGAGAGAGAGAGAGCGAGAGAGAGATTGTGTTAATGAGTGTTTATCTGCTCATCCCTTCCTTTCAGATTCAGGCCCTGCGTCGCTCCCCACTCACCTGCCCAACTCCTACCTCCCCAAGGAGCCTCCACCCAGGGCCACAGAAAGCATGGTTTCGATGACCCTGCCTCTACGAGGGCACCTAGCCAACACCTCAGGGTCCCCACACATAGGCAATATGATGCACCCTCCCATGCCCCCTAGCTGCATTATGGAGGAACTGCAGAGAGCCTTCGCTTCCAAGAACCGACAGGAGAGGTGAGTCCTCAGGTTGAACCCCATAAGTACATCTGTTTATAGTAAGCATCTTCACTCAGACATACTGAGACTGTGAAAAACAAACATGTTGCTTTGTTAGGTCCTATTGGTGTTAAAGCTAATGCTGGCTCTGGTGGATTTGGTAACTACTCACAAATCTACAACATTTCTGACAATACATTTGTTAAAATTTCACATTGCTTTGTGGAATGACACCTTTAAAATATTCTATATTTAAATTCCTTATCCTCAACATTAACCCTATATTCCCCCCCCTCCCTTCCTGTGTCCCCCTCAGTGTGCATAAAGGGTGTGAGCAGGCCTCACCCCCAAGGCTGTGGTGTTCAGACGGACGGCTCTCTCGCTCCTGCAGCTCCGAGAACCAGCGCTCGTCGCCTTTTGGGATCGGCTGCGTCGGAGGCGGAGGGTCCAACTGGCCCAAGAAGGAGGCGGAGGAGAATAAGGAGAACATGCGGCTGGACCAGTGCTTCTCCAACACCTCAGGCCTCCCCAACGACTTGGAAGAGTGGAATGACTCCGTCATCTCTGGTGGGTTCAAGAGCTTAAAAGTATGATTTAACAATGCAGGCGGGAAGCATTTCATTCACACATTTGAAGTTGTTTTTGAAGTTGTTGAAGTTGTTAAGGAGCAGCGTCTCTACCTCAAGCTCCCTCCGGATGTCTGAGCTCCTCACCCTCTCTCTAAGGCTGAGCCCAGCCACCCTACGAAGGAAACTCATTTCTGCCGCTTGTATCCGCGATCTCATTCTTTCGTTCACTACCCAAAGCTCATGACCATATAGGTGAGGGTTGGAACGTAGATCCAATCCAAATTTATTCATAAAGCATATTTAAAAACAACAAAAGTTGACCAAAATGCTGAACAATTATACATAACAAACATAAAAACAACACAATAAAACATTAAGACCAACTTAAAACCAACAGGACATTAAAATAATGAAAGCGTTAAAACCAATAGGAAAGGAAAAAGGATTAAAATAGTCAACTCTAATGCCGAGCCAAAAGCCAAGGAATAAAAGTGCGTTTTGAGGTTTGATTTAAAAACATAGATGAGAGATTCATATAGATCTACATAGTTAAGATATGAAAAGTAAAATGAAAAGAGACACTGATTTTTACGAAGAGTCTACAAAGAATGATAAAAAAGTTTCCTGTGTTAATGCTGCGTGTATGCAATGGTTGCAGGTACACTTCCTCGCAGGCTAAGGAAGGAGCTGCTGGCTGTCAAACTACGAAACAGACCCAGCAAGCAGGAGCTGGAAGACAGGAATATCTTCCCAGCCAGGAGCGACCAGGAGCGCCAGGAAATCCGCCAGCAGATTGAGATGAAACTTGCCAAGTAAGAAATAAAATCTTACCCTACACTGCTGTCTGAGTATCTTGCAAACCCAAGATAGATCTGCTTTTTGCAGGCTAAACCTGTACGCTTAATTGCTTCAATTACGTAACACCCAACAGTAGGAGGAGGAGGTGAGATATAAAATCTGATCTAATCGAATCTGATTGTTTTGCACAGACTTGATTTGTGTTGTGTAATCTGCTTCTGCTCAGAGGAAACTGTTTGGCTATAATTTCTATAAACAGATTCTGCATTCACATGTAGAACTTGTAGGCAACGGGACAAGATTTTGGCATCGGAGGAAGCGTTCTGGTTTCCGTTTATAGTCCGAGTAGTATTGACCGATCATGTTTGAGCAGGCTTCGGTTGAATGCAGGTAAACAGTCCGTGTGGAGAGGATGATAAAAGGTGGAACGCATCGGCCGAAATGCAATCTGGGAACCCACCGACTATCGTCTGATGATGATTCAGCTTTTTATTGGTTTAAAATTAGCTTGTAAACTGGCTACTTGTGAAACAATTCGGTCGTACACGTCGTCTCTCAACTCTAGTCTGGCGTCTCAGGTTGCTAATCAGACCGTAAACAATGAGCAGCGGACAGAAAAGCAAGTCTTGCAAGTTAGCATCGCCCTGGGTTCCCTCGACAAAAAGCCAATGGGATTGTTCCATTGGGTTTTGGATTATTGCAGAAAATAAGCTCTGTGACAAACAAACGTTTATGATACTTAAACCTTTAAGATAATCTTCACAAATAAACACCACTTTTATGATTTTTGAAGTGTAAATGCAATCACCGGAAGTAAAAAGGTAACGTTAGGCTATAAACTAACTACACCACGGTCGCATGAGCGCGAGTATACACAACGAGGCTGTAAAGGAGGACGAGTCGGCGTGATGACGTTTAGTCGTCTCATTTAGCCACTTGTATTCAACCGCCTTTTTTAAGACACATAAAAGCTACAATTCACCAGTGGATATTTATTGATGTATTTTATATTGTAGAACAAAACATTAAAATCTTGTGTTAACCACAGACCTTATTTCAGGCATCTAACTAAAAACACATTGACTTCGAGACGAGGGAACCGGAAGTCCTGAAATGCTAACTCATTTCCAGGTTTTAGGACTCACTCCTGCATCACTCTATAGCCGCTTGCCCCCAGAGGCTTATCCGTCATCAGAGCGATAGCCGACGAGTTCCCAGATTGGTTTGGGTGTAACGCTTTTTACTCAGTCCTCGTATTATATTCCAGAATAGTCTTAACCACTAAAAAAGATTCCCAATGTGGGGAAATGGTGAATCTATTTAAACCAGTGACGCGGCCAAATGAGTAAAGTCACAGAAGTTCTGTGGCGCAAAGAACACACACACGTGTTGAGTTAGTTCCTGGATGCTTCTACAAGCAGTTGTTCAAGTACCGAGCTTCCAGGAAATCTCCCTGTACGAGAGGCACCAGTGATGTTCATGTGCTCCCCTGCCAGGACATTTATAGAACAACTGACTTTTCTAATACAACTGAGAAATGTGCAAAGACTGACAGCAGCAGTCTCGTGTGAAGGTGTCACAAGACCCAAGTTCTTTAACACCAGCGTGTCAAACCGGGGGCACATCACGCCGTTACGTAACCCGCTGTGCAATAACTCACAGCCAGGCACAGAGCGCCACCCACACGTTCTGGAGAACGAGATCTATCGCCTGTCTGTGAGACAACTAAGAATACCGCCTCCATGATCTATTCTTAGACTCACTGAAAGAAAGAACATATTTTAATTGTTATTCATGAAATGTATAGATGTTCACAAGCAAACAGCTTATATAAAAGGTGAGGATGGAGAGCATAACTGCGGCTTGCGTAAGAGCCAGCTGAGTCTGTGTTTTGAGGACGGGGAGGTTCCACTTGTAGCACAGCAGTGAGAGAAGCTGCTTGTTACATAAAGACCTGGTTCTACACAGCACACTGGCTGGGTTCAGTTCATCTTGAATCCATCCTTTTGATTCATACAGAATTAATTAATGATCTCAGGAAGATCAAGGAGGATTCTTAAAGCAATTTGTGTGCTTCGTGCTGATGTTGCTGAAAAACAAAAACGTAATTGTATGCACATGTAAAAAGGCTTCTGGCAGCGGCTCAAGTTTGCTGCTTTGTCTGGAGTTATTATCTGTAAATCTCTTGGCTCTAAATATCTCATTTGAATATGATAACAGTGCCAAGCCTATGCAAGAAAATGCCTTTTCATCCTACAGTGCAGTATGTGTATAAATTGAAGGCTTACTGCACCATTTTTGGAAGGAAATCCTGGCTAAATATAGCTCTGAAGAGGAGGGAAAGAAATCTCATTTCTCCTGGGCATTCACACTGAATGACAAAACAATCCATCACACACCCACCAAAGATTCATTTTTTTCCCGTCCTATCCGCAGCTCACAATCAAAACATTTGCTGCCGATCGAGCAGAAAACGGCATCAGGACGGTGCGGTGGATGACACCTTGTCTGTCCACCGTGTCAGTGATAGATGACCTTTCTATCTTTAGAGACTCCCCGCTGCAGCCGCACTCTGCTGTTTCTAATCTTAGCTCCTGACACTGTTTAATAATGCATCTCCCTTCTCTCCACAAATGTGTTGTCAGGGAGTTATATCAGCAGAAATAATAGGTGTGGGGGGGAAGGAGGAGCAGGTGGGGGTTTAGCTACTGTACTTAAAGGAAGAAAGCTGGGAATGGCCAATTTTATCTCCTCGCACAGTTGGCAGCTGAAATAAAAGTACAGACTGAAAGCCTCTGCCACCCACTCGTTGCCTTTGTATTCCTTTGTTTGGATATTTTATTCCTCCCTTGGCTGTGACATAGTTAGATTTTCTATTCTAACTCATTTTTGTTTGCAGAACATCCAGAGTGGGAAATGGAAACCCTCATGCCAAACAGGCGTTTATGCGTCATCGTGGCATTCTGGGGGATACCTTTCAAAATTATATTAAGTCACATTCCTAAACTCGGATGTAGAAAGCAGTGGGTGAGACAGACGGTGCAGAGTCAATCTGTCGTAGTTGATAATCTCAGTTAGAGCTGTAACGATTTATCGATTACTAATTAATCACCAACTATTTTCATAATCTATTAATCGGTTTGAGTATTTTTTTAAGAAAAAAAATTCCCTGATTCCAGCTTCTTAAATGTGAATATTTTCTGGTTTCTTTCCTCCTCTATGACAGTAAACTGAATATCTTTGAGTTGTGGAAAAACAAGGCATTTGAGGACATCTTCTTGGGCTTTGGGAAACATTTTTCACCATTTTCTGTCATTTTATAAACCAAACAACTAATCGATTAATCAAGAAAATAATCAACAGATTAATCAATACTGAAAATAATCGTTAGTTGCAGCCCGACTACTTATTAGGTTACATTGTGGGATGATATAAGTACGCTATATTGGGTAAAATAGACATTCAGAAAACACTATACTACTATTTTCATTATTGATTAATCTTTTGATTATATTTTTGATTAATAAATTACATTTTGAAAATAAAATGTTAAAGAAGAGTAAAACATGTCCATCATTATGAGCCCGTGGTCACCATTTTCTGACATTTTATAGACCAAACAACTAATCGATTAATCTAGAAATGAATTGACAATTAATCGATAATGGAAATAATCATTAGTTGCAGCAAATAGACCATCTTCTGTCACCTGAGAGCAGCAGTTATACATTTTTATGATTCATGTGGCTCACAAAGGAGACTAAAATGGTGTTAAATATAGATGGTGGTCTCTGATTTATTCAGCTCACCAGCTAACCAGAAAGTGGTCCGTTGCTAAAAATAGCCCCAGACTCTCTATGAAGCCCACACAGCTCTGTGTGCAGTAGTGAAATCCCCATTAAGTGTGTTGCTAGGGAGAAGTGAGAATTTCTGCGGGAAGTCTCTATTGTCTCAAGGATACCGAGTGTTGTTGCTAAGCAACTCGGCGGCCAGGTCAATAATACAGCGGATGGTCGTATTCGCTGGGGCTTTGGAAGTGATTTTCCTGTTTCATCTTGTTTGAGATGTAACACTGTAAGAGCTCTGGGAGCTCTCGGTTTGTTTATCGAAGAGTCGTGAAGCAAAAGAGACGCGTTGGACCGTTTCCCCCATCTGATGAGATTAAAAGATAGTAGCCTAAAAACATGCCTGATCTGATCAAAAACTACTTTAAGAAAAGGGGAACCTCACAGAGAAGAAGGAGGATGAAAAGCAAACAGGAAGAACAAACTCCTACTGATTATGTGCAAAACAATGAAAACGTTCTAATCTCGACCACCTTCCTGATGACTGTGTTCCATTTTTAATCTAATTTCTCAGAAGAGGGAAGTCAAACTATTGCGTTATTCGTCATACTATTCCGGGATGTCTTGTTACTCATGTAATAATTAACACAGACCAGACTGCTTGGCTGTTCTCATTACTGTAGAGATATCTACAAGTGTGATTCTGTGTCCATGCAGCCATCTTTCTCTCCTCTGCCAATGCTGTGATGTAGAAAACAAATCTAAAACAAATGCTTATTACATAATGCAGTTGATGCCTTTTCTGTTTCAACCATCTGTTGTTACACAAATTCTGTTTTAAGTTGGTTCAAGTCCCCTCAGTAAATAGTATTAACTAAAGGCTGAAATTATTTTCTTAGCTATCTATCCAGTGCCCATCTACCCAGTGGTGCACATGACACTGGACCATGTGCTTAGTGGGCGTCCAGGTCTCAGTCCGTGTGACCTAACTTTGATCTTTCACAGGACAGAACTATAAAGAGTCCGGCGTTATCTCGGGTGAGGGGATAAAAGAGCGTCCCGCTGCGTGGCGGCATTCTGTCCTCTCTGTCCTTCCCACCTCTGGAGGTGTGCTGTGGCGTGTGCCACATGGCGTCTGGGGCTGAGCCCTGTTGTGCAGCTCACATTTATTATTTACACAAAGTATGAATATAGTTCACACGTACACGGGACTCCGGGAAAACATTGGATTCCCGAGACCTTTTGGATGCTTTGATGGCGAGGGATCGTGACAGCTTGGAAGTTGAATGCGCGACTGTGTGATCTGAATGTTTAAACTATTAGAGAAAATAAAATATAGCATAGCAAATAATTGGAATTGTATCCGATTTTAAAGCTTCGGTAGGCAACAATCTTTTGGCATCATTGAGCAAAAATTTTATAATAACCTTTCAGCATATTGTAATTCAAGTGTTCTGAGAGAAAACTAGACTACTCCTCCTCATGGCTCTGTTTTCAGGCTTTAGAAAATCTAGCCCGTGACGGGAGACTTTGACCAATCTCAGGTCATTTCACAGAGAGCGTTCCTATTGGCTGTGCTTTGGCTGGTATTTCCTCAACTGATCTCAACATGTCTGCCGGGTCACAAACAAGCCCCCAGGAAGAGCGCTGGTCGTTGATCCCAATTTTCGTAGTGGCCACACGGCGGTACTACAACTTCCATGTCTGTCACGTGATGCCATTGGGCCCAAAAAGACTTTTTCCTATAGACTTACATTGGGAAAGAGATGTCTGTAACTCAGCGGACACTCTAATAACCCTTATTTAAATCATGAGGTCCTAAAAGTTGTAAAACGCACTAATAGCAGAAGCCAGAGTTATTTCCCTTCCTTCGTTCATGTGAATAAGACCCAGACCGTGACGACGGCGTGGCGTTGTGACCCCTGGACCGAGCGGATGCTATTGCTCCATGGGCCCAATGGATGCGGAAGATTGCCGCAAGATCCGGTTACTTTTCCAAACAGAAGTCGAGCCATTTTGGCCTCATGCACCACTGAGCAACTCTCATAGGAATGAACGGGACCGCGCCTCCAATTCTCTTAATACATTCATGGCCATAAACTTTCTAATTTTACAGCTAAACAGTACACTACAAGATGTTTCTGAGAACATCTGAGGAGAGAAATAGGCATTAACGTAACAGAATATGAATTCATATTTGATCAGCGCTGCCTCGTTTGATCGTGGCGCTCAGAGACGGCAGCTTGATGGCAGAATCCAGATCAGCTCTGACTTGTTGTTTTCCTCCGGTGTGTGAAATCCTGTAGATACCGTTAGGAGCACCGGAGGACACAGAGGCACATGATGTTTTTCTGTCTCATGAACTACCGTCAGGATACAGTGACCGTTTTATAAAAATATATATTTTTTGTAATCATATTTGCTCCATTTCTACCCACTGCAGCTTTTACAATATTTTGAATCTATCAAGTATTTCATCCTCTTTTTTAAATAGATTATTTTTCTTCCTTTAAAAAAAACAAACGTGTGTTTTACGTGACTAAAATAAAATGAGCTGGTGCAACAGAGTGTGTAAAGTGAGTGTGCTAGTAGTACCAATAGTACAGCAGGAGGAGGTTGGGGATGCCGTGAGTGGGAGCCTGTTTTGGACCCGCCTCCAGCTCATTATGCATGCAGTAACCGGGGAAACTAGAGGAGTCGCGCCTCGGCAGATCGTCACGACACAGTTCAAAAGCGCCCGTAGAGTCTGAGACGGATAGTAGAGAAGAGAGAGTAACCGAGCAGTGGAGCTCTGACATGCAGCATCTTGAAACCGAAACATAATTTTGGTGGAGAGATAATTTCTCAAAGGAGAGAATCGCGCTTGTTCGACTGTTCCAGATGTGGGGAGCGCCTCTGCAGAAGCAGCACAGCCGCGGTTTGGATGCGAGATGGAGACATAGGGGATTCCTCTCGAGGACGCGCACAGTGAAGAAACTACAGCCGGTTTAAAGAGAGACAGATCAGAGCAGGGAGGAGGAGAGGACAGCTGGGAGTCAGGATGGTTCAAAACGTGGTTCTGGTGTTTCTCCGCAGGAGGCTGAGCCAGAGACCCAATGTGGAGGAGCTGGAGAGTCGGAACATCCTCAAACGTGAGTCTGTCTCCAAACTACCATCTCTCCAAACAACTACTAATACTAACTATCTAAAATATGTGTAAACGCCCTGATATAACCAGTTCAACCCGGGCAAGACGATGCATTAGTGATAGCACAGATTACCTAGTAGTACAGTACATTATTCAGGAGCAGAAGGACGCATGAGTGCACATTTCATCTCTTCACTATGAGCTCTGTTAAAGATACTCTGGCTCTGACTAACCTGCTGTGACTTACATAGTTTTTACTATTAATTTAATTAGATCATGGGTGATGAATCTATGTCTGTTAATCATTTAAATAAAATAATACTCTGTAGTGTAAAGACAGTATATAGACAGTATCTGTAAAGAATGAGTATTATTTTATTTAAATAAAATAATACTTTTAAATAATACTCTGTAGTGTCTTTACACTAGTTATTTTATTCAAATAAAATAGTACTATAAAATAATAAACTGTAGTGTAAAGGCACCAGTGTTATTTAATTTAAATAAAATAATACTATTTTATTTAAATAAAATAATACTATAATACACTGTATTGTAAAGACACTACAGTGTATTATTTTATTTAAATACAATACTATAAATATACTCTGTATTGTAAAGACACTAGAGTATTATTTTATTTAAATAATAAAATACTATAAAATAATACTCTGTAGTGTAAAGACACTAGAGTATTATTTTATTTAAATAATAAAATACTATAAAATAATACTCTGTAGTGTAAAGACACTAGAGCATTATTTTATTTTAATTATTACCCATCAAAAAGATGGGTTCAAGATCAATATATATATAAAATGTTACCTTGTTGATATAGAATGAATTTCTAATTTGTCTGTTTTCCTTTTCCCAGAGAGAAACGACCAGGTAGAGCAGGAGGAGAGGAGGGAGATCAAACAGCGGCTAAACAGAAAGGTACAAAACTGTGTTATTGTGTATTTTCCATATATTTAGAAGCATTTGTTTCTGATAACTAAAACCAAAACAATATCAACCATATGAACACTGTGTGCATGAAGCATTATGGAAACTCTCATAGCAGTCAGCTATAACTGTTTGTCCAATTTCTCGTGTGTTCCAGCTCAACCAGCGACCGACAGTAGACGAACTACGAGACAGAAAGATTCTGATCCGCTTCAGCGACTACGTGGAGGTGGCCAAAGCTCAGGACTATGACAGGAGAGCAGACAAGCCCTGGACTCGGCTCTCAGCGGCAGACAAGGTGTGTATTTGCGTAGAACAAAATAACAGCCATATGTCAACCTCTATGACCTGCCACTAATCACTTGGGACTTATCACCAAAGCAAGTTCACCACTCAGACCAATCTGATTACAAATTCCTCGAATTCTACGACCTTTTGCTTATCAAGACCATTTGCATGCTGCTGTTATCAGCTCATCTCATCAAATCCCCTCTTCTCTTTAGTTCTTTTAGGCTGATTATATTTCCTCTTCCTCCTGCTGTCACTTTTGCTGTCCAGAGGTTGCAGCACCCTGCTGGCTCAGGAAGTACTTAGGGATGCACTAATGTTTTTTTCCTCCTCCTCCCCACAGGCTGCAATCCGAAAAGAGCTCAACGAGTTCAAAAGCACTGAGATGGAAGTGCACGCCTCAAGCAAACACCTAACGAGGTCAGTATTTTAAAGTGTAGTATGCATGTAGTATGGTGGTTTTTGGGAAATCTTGTGTGCTCTATTCTAGGCAGCAGCAGATCTATATTTAGCTCTCCTTGCTCATCCAGAGAGCGCCGCAGAGTTAAATATAGATGGGAGTGCTCGTAAACGGGAAAGGGGGGGTAGGGGGAGGTGTTGTCCTCTGGAGAGCTCCTAGAGAGAAATGATAAAATGCCACGGCGTCCTTGGCTAAGCTTGTTTGGAAAGCGGGGGTCCTTGTTGTGAGTTGTAACAGTTACCCAGAGGGAGGAGAGGATGCGAGTGTACGCGTCCAGCCCTTCAGCACATGTAACGGCTGTGCTAAAAATAGCCCCACAGAACTGATTAATGGCGGCAATAATAGCTGGATGACAAAGGCACCCTCTGCTCTCACGGTTCTACCCTTCACAACACTGCATGTTTGTCTCTCCAGGTTCCACCGGCCATGAAAGCGGCGAGTTTCTTCTGTGAAGAAATGCTGTGAGCATGGAAGTTGTTCCTGAAGCTGAAGACAGTTCAAAGAGCCTGGAGCCTGTTGGTCTTCAGCGCGTCTTTAACATTCTTCCAGCACCCCCTGACGATCATATCACCCGTATGAGGGCGAGGGTGTGGGAGAGACGATGACGGTAATGTTTGCGGCAGTGTGTCCTGGAGACTACTGAATGTCGCCACGTGGAAGCTGGCTGGTGGACTCTCTGACTCTCAGGACGAGAGCGGAAGGAAAAAAAAACAAAAACAATCTTGTCATTCAGTCAGTGTTGTTTTTTTTTGTACTATTTCATGGACTACCTTTGACAAGGCGGTGTGAATCCGTGTAGTGGGAAGAAGTTGTGCATGTGACCAGCTTCACCTTTTCTTAACTGATGAATAATGTGTCACTCGGGCTGTGTAAAGACTGTGCAGTCTGGGGGAGGTGGTATCGGGGGTGAATTTGATATTAACTGTACAGTATGTCAATCTGAATGGGACGTCAATGTCTTCACTGAAAAGAGAAATACCTTTGTAAGCACTACTTGTCTTCAAAATACAAGGTCTTTTTTAAGAATGGCTTATCTCATTTTTTAACAGTTTTATTTTCAATCAGGTTGAAGAGGTTTTTAAAAACAATTGATAGATTTAACAATTTAAATTAATTGGTCTTTTTTTTAGTACTTAACTAACCGACACAAATAAATCAGGAATTTGTATTAAAAATATGACAGAGCCAAAAAAGCTTAATACCTGGACTTACTTTCAAAGAACACTTAAAATTATTGAATTCATAAATTTCGTCAAATAATAAATATCAGAATAACATGACATTTCTAATAATAACACATCAGAATAAACCAAACATCCACGTACAATAAAAGCAGAACCTGGAGCAATCTGAAACCAGCTGAAGGACACAGCGCAGTGTACATCATGTGATGAAATACATAACCTTGTTTATAGTGTAGAGACCATAGAAATAGAATACAGTAGAGACCTTTGGCAGGACTTTGTTCAGCTCATGGCTCCGTCAGGGGAAAAACAACGCATGCATGCCCCTCTTCACACTCTGGAGCTCCCCCTCTTGCTAAGAAAGGCACACAAGCACAAAGAAACCTTCAGGAAAGACACTTAGTTTAATTAAAACCTTACACAACACCATCTGAGTCATAAATTATCTCCAGACTGTGTGTTCAGTACAGGCATTCAAATGAGGATTGTTCTGCTGACACTAAATGAAAGGCCAGCCTAATTGTTCTGGTCTGATCCGCACTGATGGGTTACCTGTGTTGTGTCTACTCACCATCTCGCTGAGGAGTCTGTCCTGAACTGACTTCATGTCTTTTCTTATCAGGCACATCTGGGAACAGCAGGCAGAGTAGCAGAGTTTCAGGGGAGGTAAACATAGAATATGACACAGTAGGATCAAGCAGGGGACGAGTTGACACATGAGACAATGAGATAAGCAAAATGTTATTCAGGCCACTCAGCGAAAAATCATTGGACAAACAGACTGAGAGGTGGAGGTCCTCATCCTCATCCTCATCTGCAACCGCTTATCCCGTTAGGGGTCGCGGGGGGGGGCTGGAGCCGATCCCAGCCGACATTGGGCGAAGGCGGGGTACACCCTGGACAGGTCGCCAGTCCATCACAGGGCTGACACATAGAGACAGACAACCATTCACACTCACATTCACACCTACGGGCAATTTAGAGTCCACAATTAACCTAATCTGCATGTCTTTGGACTGTGGGAGGAAACCGGAGTACCCGGAGAAAACCCACGCTAACACGGGGAGAACATGCAAACTCCACACAGAAGGGTCCCAAGCCTGATTCGAACCTGCAACCCTCTAGCTGTGAGGCGCCAGTGCTAACCACTGCACCACCGTGCAGCCCTGAGAGGTGGAGGTGATATTTAAAAAAAAAGAAGAAAATAGATGAAACCTGAACTCTGGATTTACACAACTAACTACAAGTCTAACACTTGGGCAACACAACGGAGCAAATATTAGATGTGAGCTGTGAAGTTTAGGCCGGAGGATCACACCTGGGATGTGAATATTCTCTCCTCGTACTCCAAGCTGTGGCACACGTTATTCTGGAGGGCTTTCTTCAGGGCCTCATTTCTGGAAGGAACAGACAAGACGGTGACACGACCAAACGAGGGAGAGGTTGAAGAAGGTGGGAGAACACAACAGTTCAAGGTTAAAGGAAAAATTTAAATATACTGTGGGTTTAAAGGGGAAAAACTGATTATCTTTAAAATGCACCATTTCTTAAAATGGTGATTGATTCTCACCAATTAGAAAGTCCACCACTGGCCTCCCACATTACTAACATTGACTACGTTTACATGCACCAAATATTCAGTTTTTGCCATTATTCCGAGAAAGACAATATTCCTAATAAGCTGTTTACATGCAGCCGTGCATACTCTGATTAACGTAGCGGACTTGTACAACCGTGCGAACACAGCCTCCCTAATTCATTCCTTCAACCACCTTCTTGAAAAGGTCGACGTTGCGACATTTGCGCATTTCCAAAAGCCTGTTGATATCCAAGTCTTTTATATTGTTTAAGAGTAGGTGTGTTTCTCCTTCTGACCAGAAATGTGGGCTTTTCTTTTGGGCATGCATCTCTGCAAAGTGTCGGCCAGTTGGTTTATGTACAACGCCTGAACAGGCAAGAGGCCGTGTTTACAATGTGCAGGCTGTATACATGTCCAAAGTACGCTCCTAAACCGGAATAATATCGCCATATCCCACATGTCTTAATCGGAAAATGCTCCAAACAGAATAAGGCCCAATTCAGATTATCCAAACAGAATATGCTATTTACATGACCCGTATCAAATTGAGAATGTTGTCATATTCTGAATAATTGTGGAATATTAGTATGCACGTAAACGTAGTCAATGTCTGGTAAAGCAGAACGATGTTTATGGATGTGGAGATTAGAAGCATGGATCTGATCAAGACTGAAGAAAATGTTCTAGAGTTTTTGGGCATTTATGTGAGTCGCCGAAACAAAGCAGCTCACCAACCGAACACTTCTTCGTGGTGCTTTTCAGCAAAAGGAACTGAGAAACTAATACAGGAGGAACAATGAATGGGGTCTACTCAAAAACTGCTTATTTTTTTTAGCAAAGTCAGACAGAGGGATTATTTGATTCTCCTGATCTTGTCAAGTGAAGAAAAAAATGTTGAAATCCTAATTTTCTGACCAGCCTCCTACATGTATGACAGGACTGGATCATAGGTGTTAATTTAAGCATAGCGAAAGGGGTGGGGTTATTGATGAATCTGGGTTCTCTGTATTAACACAAAAATCAAGTACTTTCCATTCACTTTGCTTTGATTGTGAGGAACCTGGGTATAACAAGATGGCCCTTTGCAGTCAGGGCAGCAGTGCCTTGCTGGATAATGGTAGGGAAAAGCTTACTAAATAAACAGTGAACTCAGTGTAGTCATATGAAGAAACACTGGCCACATCCCTCCAAAAATAACTTAGAGTACATACAGTATCTATCTCATGATAATAAGCCTGAGGAAGAACTTATTTTTTCAAGCTTTTTTAAATCAATGCTCCATCAAATACACAAGTGTTATTCATACACAATATTTGGGTACAAGCCTGTGGGAACAGCATTGATCAGAGTGTGGCACGAACAGGGGAAGCATCGAACTAACAATATGGCTCTTTCAGTGCTCACACAAACACACACACTAACTAAAGGTTAAGTCTAAATTTCACCTCACGGTTCCTCGCTCCCGGTAAGAATGGAAAGACACGGTCTGCTTTTTCCAGTACGTCTGTGAGAGAACAAACACTGATCAAAAACTGGTCAAATCAACATCAAGAACATATTTAGTGACTATCACATTTGTCAGAATATTGTATGGTGGGATAGAGAGAGAGAGTGAGAGTGAGACAGAGCCTGAGTGACATACGGTCAGGTCTTTCTCCATGTTTTTAAGCACATTGTCGTCTTGCTCCAGTTGGTGGATCTCTTCTAAGAGGACCTTCCGAACCTGTTCAAGCTTCTGAGTTCTGTACAGAGGAGAGAGGATTAAAGAGGTAAGTGGAAATCTAAAATGTAAAGCAGATAAAAAAAATAAAAATACAATGCATTTTCAGATTGCAGGAAGGCAGAACACTGTAGACTTGGAGGCCGTAAAACACACAAGTACTTATGTAATAACAGAGAAACAGGCTTTTACACGCTGGCAGCATTTTTTCGTAATAATTACATATCAATTTATTGTTTTTGTTTCACACAGAACGCGAATATTACGAAAAAGGGACGTAATTTTTTTGGGAACGGCAAACTTTATGACTCCTTTCAACCATGAGAAAGGCAGCACAGACCAGATCAACTCCTTCTGTTCTTACCTTTCACAATAAAGATTAATATTCATATAATATTTGCAGGCGAGTATTTGGCATTTTTGAGTTGTTTATTCATCACGCCCCCTGTGTGTAAAGGCCTTAAACTTTGGGACTGCTTTGGGAAATGAATACTGACTGTACAGTTGTTGTCCCTAAGGACCACATTGGTGGGGAAACTAGCCATCAAATGAAGCTACAGTATATCTTGATGGTAAAAAGCATCAAATGTGCATATTTTGTTTTGTAATCTATTACCTAATATGAACAGTGGATGGAAATGTTGGCCTTACAACGCTAACTACATAATAACTGACCTGTGTTTGGTAACTTGCGTGTTGAAGGAGGAGACGTGTTGCTGGGCGGTCTTCAAAGATTGCTTGCTGAAAACCTCCACCATGCTATAACGGTTCTGAATACAAACACATTTAATAGATTAGAGGTTCAGCTGGGCCATCATTTAACAACATTCATTGGCTCAGGATTATGAAAACAAAACTGACAGGAGATACAAAGTGCTCAAGAGAAGTTATGAGAATATGTTAAGTCTAAAAATCAGTCACTGCTTTCTCAAACACACAGGGGTACACCCTGGACAGGTCGCCAGACTATCACAGGGCTGACACATAGGGACAGACAACCATTCACGCTCACATTCAAGGTCACTACACTTAATACAAAACACATTATTTTCAGTGGTGTTAAGTGTCTTTTGAATTTCCTTCAGAAAAAGGCAGATTCTGTTTCCTTGTTGACTATTTAAATGTGTAATTATGTTTGCGTCCAACCTGAAACTTCTTCTTCAGCTCTGAGCTGAACTGCTGGCACAGGTTACTCGGGTTTACATCAATTTTTGGCAGCTTGAAATCCTCATCCGTGTCCATGTCTCCGTCCTCCACTTCAGCCTCCCAGTGACTGGAGCTCATTGTGTGGGAAGAAGACATCACGCGGCTGACATCAGCCTCAGCAGGCACATTAGCAACTGAGGGCAACAGACAGACCCACTGATACGTTAGTGTTTTCTTTGATAACTAAAACAAGAAAGCATTGAAAACATAAATGTCTTCACTGTTTTGGCTATTCTACAAGAAATATTTTGCTGTTGGTATAGAGTTATATATAATTTAATACAGTGGTTCTCAACCTCAACGGGGTCGCAATTACATCGCATTAAATCGCTTGTACCATTGATATAATTTGCCTTAGAATAGATTTTATTGAGTGTGCAAGCATATGATTTTTTGATGGGGGATTTCCGGCGGGTCAGGTGGGAGAGGAAAAGTCACAAAACGCATCAGAAATCCACAGAGCCTGGAGCATATTTGACAACGCCTACACGCTAGCTATTCAAATTAAACAAAATTGTCATCACAAACAAACAAAGCATTATTATTTAGCCTCACGGCGGGTGTGGGGGGTGACAGAACAAATCCTCGAAAAGGTTGCGAAACACTGTTTTAATATATAAAAATGTATCTCACATGCAACTATTACATTATGTTTTATTCTAAGACAACTTAACCTTTGTGCTTTTTTGGCATTTCCAATGGTGACTGCCCAACAACAGTCCCAGAACAGGACTCTGATCACAAGATCTGTTCCTTGACGAATCACTTGACACTGACTGTGATGTCTAGTAAAAACTGTGGAAAGTGTACCTTTGCTGTGAGTTGTGTCTCTGACAGTCTTATTCTTGATATTCTGATATTCTTCCGTTTTTCTTTCCTTCGCAGCTTTGAAAGTTCTTTTCTTTGGCCTGCTTTCCTCTTCTTCTAAACTACTCTGCTCTCCCCATCTCTGGGCCTGACCACGAGGCTTGGTTGCTGAAACGATGAAGAAATATGTGTATTATCCCACATAAGAGTTATTGACAATATTAGAGGTAAAACAATGACAAATGTTCATGTTTTAGTTAGGGCTGTCGAAGTTTACGCGTTAATAACACAAATTTGTTTTAACACCACTAATTTCTTTAACGCATTAACGCAATTTGCAATTTTAAGGTTGCAGTGGGCTCAGTTTTAAAGCTAGAGTGAAGATACTGGCATCATATGAAACTAGAAAACCTAAAGAATTCATTGGTACCAACTATGTCATACCAGCATGAGGTTAAATAACTTTTAAATACCAATACATTTTGGTGAGGAAAAACTGGTATGGCCATTTTCAAAGGGGTCTCTTGAACACTGACCTCAAGATATGTGAATGTAAATGGGTTCTATGGGTACCCACGAGTCTCCCCTTTACAGACATGCCCACTTTATGATAATCACATGCAGTTTTGGGGCAAGTCATAGTCAAGTCAGCACACTGACACACTGACAGCTGTTGTTGCCTGTTGGGCTGCAGTTTGTATATTTTTTTATGCTAAATAAAGTACCTGTGAGGGTTTCTGGACAATATTTGTCATTGTTTTGTGTTGTTAATTCATTCCCAATAATAAATACATACATACATTTGCATCAAGCAGCATATCTTTCCACTCCCATGTTGAGAAGAGTATTAAATACTTGACAAATCTCCCTTTAAGGTACATTTTGTTAACAACAGTTAAAAAATGTGCGATTAATCATGATTAACTATGGACAATCATGTGATTAATCGCAATTAAATATTTTAATCGATTGACAGTCCTAGTTTTAGTACCTAACACTCTCTTTTGTATGAATTGCGTCGCATATGTATATGTTTTTCAGGTTTGCATGTGGATTTCTCTGCAAGAGAGGCACTGATTTCTCAATAGATATTATTCTACCACGACATTTGGAAATGTTATTCTGGACTGAAGTTGCTCAGCAACTAACTGTTAACTAGCAGTGAAGTAATGTGTCTTACAGGACTTGAACAACTTCCTTGGTTTCATCCGAGGAGAACGCAGCCCTCTCATCTTGCTTTTCTTCCTCTCTTCTTTCTCATCTTCCTCAGAATTACTGGATGAGGAGATGTGGCGCTTGCGACTGGGTCCTGTAACAACAACCAGCAGTTTTAATACATTAACCAGTATACAACTGGTTCTTAACACAGGGCTTTCCTCTAAAGCAGAACAGTGATTTGACCGCGGAGCCCCATTAGATGGAACTCATACTCATAATGACTTAATTACATTAAATGTAATTTTTATACTGAATTGTAAAGTTGTTTGGGTGTAGAGGTGACCTAGCTGTGGGGTTATACATTATAGCGACTGGTAAATCCATTGTGCGCCTGTCAAGTTGAACACAAAAGGTCTTTTACCTGAGAAAAGGTCTCGGCCTGAAGATGGTGTTTTCTGTCAGGATGGACAGTAATGCATTAGGCGTTTGTTTGATCGGCTAAAGCTATTTAAAAATCAACTCTTTCAGTGCTCTCATCCATCTGAGATTGTGTCCATCTGATTATAATGAATCAATCGTTCATAAAACAAAGTGTGGAAAAGCCCTACCTCTGTTTTAAGAGCAGCAGTGGGACTGTCCTTAGTGGATGACAGGCTCAGTGAAACCCAGGATGCTGAAGACACTTTACTATAGCCATAACGGCTCCCATGGTTGACGGTGTCTTCAGGGAACGGAGAATCGGGAGGAGAGGGCATGGACGGCTTGTCCAGCTCGAGGAGTGTGGATGTCAACAGGGGTCGAGCGGACAGAGACAAAGGAGACTGAGTTGCTGAGGGTAGACGCTGCTGGATTGGACTTATCTGGAAACAAAGAGGGACAGAAAGTGATGAGAAAATGATGGACAAGAAGAAACATGGGCACTCATTTAATGGCCATCTAATCACCGTGGCCTGTCATAGATTGGGGACAGTAAAATGAAAGAGACATTTTCAAGAATGCATTAAGAGGCACAGATGAAGTGTTGCAGCGCTATTATCTGCTCTGCCTTGAGTTAAATAGGTCATTTCAATCATGCTACTTAATCACTCAGATCATCATGTGCAATTCCGACATTTTGTACGTGATTATATGATGTATTTTTCAGGGAAAGTTGAATCTCTCAAAAGGCTACTTTGGACTCATGGTTACACACACATTTACACCTTACAGTGGCTTGGTATAATAACCTCAGACCTCTAATGCAGATTGTTAAAGCGGGGTCTGTATAACTCTGCCAGGTAGTCCACGAAATATTTACTATAAATTATATAATTGTACTGTATCATTAAAAAGTACATATCTACAGATGGGGACCATTTGCGCCATTAAAAAAAGCACATTGTGTCCATTACTCCCACCCATGTTAGCTTTAGGCCAATAAAAACGCTGATATGATTATGACACATCACGTCAATCTGTCATCAATCAGTCACTTCACTAACTCTAACACAATTTGAACAAAAAAGTATATTTCTAAAAGAAGTATGAAGATGATCAAATTGAAATTCTGTTTATCACTATGAAACAGGTCTCAAGTATTTAGGTTGAAAAGTTTTAGAATACGAGTAGTTCTAATGGCTTTTAATGTTACCCCTAACAACTGTTAGCAGTTGAGGGTTTGGTAGATTCAATGTAACCAAACTGCTCTAAGAGAGAATCTCAAACCTTTTGATTGCTTTCTGTGACCACATTTTCTCAGCTGGCCTGGGAATTTCAACCAGCAATGTTTAGGGTACAGTACGTACTTCTTTAAATTCTTGGTTACTGTTTATGAGCGCCTTCAGTTGTATAATATTTCACAACTCCATTCATGTCACTCTAGTGATTCTCACATGAAGATGTTAAATACCAGGGAACTCCCCGACAGTCATTTGAGCTGATGATGACTGAGGTAGTTAAACACTTTTAAGATAATTTATTTTAGTTGCTATTAGGGCTGTCAATCAATTAAAATATTTAATTGCAATTAATCGCATGATTGTCCGTAGTTAATCGTAATTAATCACACTTTTTATCTGTTCAAAATGTACCTTAAAGGGAGAAAAGTAAAGTATTTAATATTCTTAGTGGGGGTGGACAAGCTTTCTTTATGTAAATGTATGTATATATTTATTATTGGAAATCAATTAACAACACAAAACAATGAGAAATATTGTCCAGAAACCCTCACAGGTACTGCATTTAGCATAAGAAATATGCTCAAATTATAAACGGGTAAACTCAAGCCCAACAGGCAACAACAGCTGTCAGTGTGTCAGTGTTCTGACTTGACTATGACTTGCCCCAAACTGCATGTGATTATCATAAAGTGGGCATGTCTGTAAAGTGGAGACTCGTGGGTACCCATAGAACCCATTTACATTCACATATCTTGAGGTCAGAGGTCAGAGGTCAAGGGACCCCTTTGAAAATGGCCATGCCAGTTTTTCCTCACCAAAATTTAGTTTCATATGATACCAGTATCTTCACTCTAGCTTTAAAACTGTGCCCGCTACAACCATCAAAATTGCAAGTTGCATTAAAGAATTTAGTGCGTTTAAACAAATTTGCATTAATGCCTTATTATCACGTTCATTTTGACAGCCCTAGGTATTATGCTACATAAAAAAAATCTTGAATGTGATTGAAAACCTTTAACTAATAATTCATATATGGCCCTGAGACCTACATAAGGTGTCAGAGAGGTGCTGTTTTACCTCTGCTGCACTGGGTCCAGTGGGAGCACCGGGTGCAGGGATCAATGAAGGGAGAGAGGCTACAGACTGGATGGATCGAGTCTTGGATGAGCCGTGCTTCTTCTCTGCACTGTAGAAAGAGGAGGGCCTGAAGTGTCCTTTGCTGCTGGCTGCGGAGCGAGGTTTGGGTAGCAGCAGGATTGGCGAGGGGGTGTCTTTGCAGGGAGGGTCGGGGGAGGCAGGGAGTAGGGATCCCCGCGGGGTGAGGAGAGGGGAGCAGGTCAAACCCAAGGTTGGGGCTGACCTCTCGGCAGCTGTGAAGGTCCAAAATAAGCACAGATGTTGAAGCAGCTGGCCTCAGACGTTGAACAGAGTAGGAGGTCAATATATACATGCTTTTCTAAATATCAATTTACAGTTAAGAGGTTGGGGAGCAATAGGGTCATTTATGTAACAGTTTTAAAACGTTCTGCATAAAAGGTGAGAGGGAAAGCAAAATATTACACACAATGTTTTACATTTTTTAAAGGTTGATATAAAATATCTCATGACTGAAATTTAGCAGGCCAAGTAAAGGCTTTTACATACAATAGGTGCAACAACAAAGGCCACATGAGGACTTGACTGAGATGAAGTCAGGCCCCCCATCAGCTTAAATAATCCCCAAAGGCAGGTGCCTTCATTTACCCTTGAGCTAGTTAAATAAACATGCCGTATCGCTAAGTGAAAACCAAACCTTATCTTGCTATACAATCTTTTCAATGATGGGAAACAAGTTTCAAAAGTGTCAAGTAAGTATGTGGCCACTATGAACAAAAAAAGTCAAATGTTATCGACAGTAACTGTTGGTGAGTGTCTTACATCTCATCTTCTCGATGAAAGGAGGGGATGGACAGAAAGAGGTCTGTCGGGCAGCCCAGGAATCCTTCAATCCATTCATCTGTTCTTGGGCATTTTTCTTATTTAACTTTGAAGTTTCTGGAAGAACATTCTCAGGCCTCTGCTGCTGAAAAGCAAAGTGTTTCTGTTATACATCAACAAGCATGAAAGCGAATGTTTACATTCAGGACCATGGCTCATTCTGAGTTTAATAGCTAAAAAGTAACATCTTGGTATTTTTTTTTCACATTTTGATGTTAAATGATACACAGCAGGGGGTTTCAAAGTCTGAGAGTGTGGACCCCCCACTCAGACAAGGCTGGAAAAAAGAGCCCCCCTCACCCCGCCTTTGCATTCTTGCTTAGTTTCGCTAAGTTCCTGGATGCCTATGGGATCATGATTATGTTATTTGATTCCAAAGACACTCAACAATTGAGACGAGATAGCTTAAAATTGCTGTTTGACATAACTTCAGATGACGGCAAATACATAAAAAAGGTCTGCCCTAAGGCCTTTATTAGTTTGACTCTGGGAAAGTCGGTAAAACAGTAAAATTCCCCAAAACTACTCTATCTGAACTATCTCTTTAACCAAATCCCACACATTTAGCAGAGTTTAACTAAAATTTTCCAAATTGGACCATTAAAGATCTTATTGATAACATTTTTATGTTGATGAATATTCTTTAAAAATTGAATTGGTGGGTCCAAAATGAATGTTTTGTTTAACTCTGTGGAAGATATCTGACGTTTAGTTCCCACTTATAATAGTAAAAAACAACGTTGGTATCACGTGGTTATCAATAGCCCCTTTAACAGTGGGTCTTCACATTACACAAACCTTTAATTATCCAACGTCCTTAAAGGTCACATATTATGCTCATTTCCAGGTTCATAGATGTATTTTAATGTTGCACTAGAACATGTTTACATGCTGCAATGTTCAAAAAACCCTTTATTCTTCTCATACTGCAGCCTGAGTCTGCCTGCCTCAGAGCCTAATTCAGCCTCTGTCTGAAAACCACTGATTCACAGCCTGTCTCCTCCCACTCTGCTCTGATTGGTCAGCGTTTTCTGTCAATCAAACTTCCTCAACAACAACAGCGTCACCCTCCCCCTCCCTCCCGGAGAAGCTCTGGAGAGAGGAGTGGAGGGAGAGGAGTGGAGGGAGAGGCAGCTAGAATAGAGCTTATAAACCACTTTAAAGTTTATAAACCAGAAACTTCACCCAGCGCACGTTACCGGAGGAATCTGATCAGAAATCGGCGACACATGATGAACATCTGCGGTCCAGATTCCAGGTTTTCCTGACGGTTTCTCTCAGGTAAATAATACTATTTATAGCTCTGTTAGTTAACTCAGTGTTTACCTCATGCATCAACTCTGTAAACCGTAAACATACACTCTGTTTTACGTCTGTCTTTACAGATCCATCTGTGAGAAATGACCGACAGAATCATCCCAGAGGAGAGCAGATAGCTGAAAGCAGATGGGAGATACAGAGCTAACCCGTTAGCATGTGGTTACATGCTAACGGGTTAGCTACATGCTACCGCTATGAGACGGTGTGTAAACACAGCGACCATCAGGGTGGAAAATAGAAGATGTGAAACAGTAGTCAGTTCATTATTTCTGCTAAAAGATAAATGTATGGAAGATCAGAGTAATGGTATATTATTTACAGTAGTAGCTGTCTCTGTGTTACCATGACTACAGACCACCGGAGCTTAGCTTACCATAGTTTACCAGAGCTGAAGACTTTCTCCTGTACCATGTTAACATAACTAACTAACAGGTGAGATGATTACAAATGCTGTGAATAATTAATATTGTCATCTGTCTACTCAAATAAAGTTTGACTGTGAAACAGAAATGTGTTGTGTTGCTTACAAGTCACTATTTACTACCTGTAATCTGCTACATGCATGACATCAAATATATATAATATATAAATATCATCTGTTTAAACAGTGTAATTACATAAAGCCTTTGTGAAAGAACATGTTATATTTAGATGATGGGAGTACATGAAGCCTGTTCTGCTGGTTCTTGCAGACTTTGCTCAAGTTAGGTTGAGGAGGAGAGACAGTGACGCGCTGTGGGGCGGGGTCAGCTACTGAAGGTTCTCTCTGGTTCGACCAGGAAACCCTTACATGGCTTGCATTTCTCTAATGACGTCAGAAGAGAAGGAAAAAAAGCGATTTTTTTTTCTGCACCCATTTCCGGACAAACGGAGGAGGAGAAAAAGAGAGAGGATGGTCTTTTATGATACTATGGTGGCCTGTAGACACACTGGGGACAGATATTGATGTTTAAAAGACATGGAAAAGTGCATTTTGCATAATAGGTGACCTTTAATTCACACAACCTAATACTTTTCCAAAGGTAAGCTGGAATGACCTAAATAGAGGGCAGGGTTCCCACCTTGAGACCAGATGGCTTTATCAGATCAGATTGGTTGTTGCGGTCCAGTCTCTTGGATGTTTCTGTGGTTTTCTCAGAGGAGATGCTTTTTCTCTTCTTTACCTCTGGAACCTCTAAACGGGTCTTCTCTCTCTTCCCCTGCTGGCCTGCAAAATGTTTCTGTTGGCAGACAAACCAAAAAGGAATTGATGGTATTATGATGTTAAAATGAGTCTCAGTAAGAGAAGACTGATGTGCAGACTGTCTGTCTTCTGCTTTATTGCTGAATAAAGTTGCCCGTAGCTGAAGCCTCTTGTTTTTTTTCCTGCCAGTGTGATTTTGTTCTCTCTATTTGATGCTTGGAAAACATCCATCTGGGGAGTTCTCTGTTCACATTGTTTGTTCATTTTTGATAGATGCTACCTTATACATGCCCACTAATTAGATTTACTACCTCATTAAAATGATGCAACATTATAAATGTCAATACCAAAGTCACATTAAAATAAATGGTGAGCATTTGGTGATATGTTTTCTGATATATTCAGACTTTCTGGAAGGCAGAATAGATAGCATGAGATATGAACTCAATGACCTCTACCTTGGAGGTGGGTGGCTGCTCTGTCTCCGACTCCGACTCCGACTGGCTGCTCTCTGGCTTCACATAGCTTTTGGATGGTTGTTTTCTGACAGTCTTTTTCTTTGTCACTTGAGCAGCCTCCTGAGCATTCTCCAGATGATTAGCGGAGGAGTACTATTGTTTTACGGACAAAGACGGTATAATTTTAGTGGAAATCAGTTAGGTTATGCAACAGCACTATAATTAACTGCCGTTTTTCTAATATTACATTGAAATTTTGCACAAGAATCATACTCAACCAAATACAAATGCTTGACACCAAGCATTTTCAGGTATTTGTCTTAAAACAAGTAATACCCACCATTCACTTGTTCGGGACAAAATGGATTTCTAAATGATTATTGCTGCTCAAGTAGTTTATCAAAATATTGAAACAACTTGCTTGACATTTTCACTGAGCAATGTACTTTGGGAGGAGTAGCAGTCTGTGAGAACAAGGTGTTTCATTATTTAATAGAGCGTCTGGAGCCATGATGCATTTGCTTTATTGACACCATGTTGGTACGGTACTCACTGTAGTGCAAGTGCATAACAAGGTATGTCACACCCTGTCCACATGGCGCATCTACAAACGCGTCATTCCAATGTGCTTAGGAGGTGGCACTCCTGCCATTACTAAGCAACCAAAATCTGCGAGCCACAATGATGATGATGATGATGAAGTTGCGGTAATTTAGCAGGAAGGCTCACTGACTAAACTAAACACAATAAAAAAAAAGATAAATGCATTTCCAGCACAGTAAATCCCTCTCAATAGCTTTACACTCGATTTCACTTTGTCAGTCTGGCTGACCTTTCAACTGGATGATGTGCCGTCCTCGGAAGGAAAAGGATGAAACAAGTGATGTAGTCCGTGGGACAGATCGTAAAGCTCTGGGCCTCCATATATTTACCATAGACTAATATTTACGGAAGAAAGAGAAGATATCTGCCTGCTGTGATTGGCCGTTCCTCGTCACATGACATGTGGTGCGCGCTGCAGTCGTTGCGGCCTGAAAAATAGCCGCTTGGGAGCGCTGCGCACCGTACACGCTGATCGTGTACGGCCCCTTTGACTGCATGAAAGTTGGCATTTGTTGCACTATTTGGAGTTAAGATGTCTGCTCCATTGTAATACTGAGTTTGATCATACTGGTATGTAGCATTGCTTTAATTAACAGAATACCAAAATGGCAAATGGTATGGGCAGATCCACAATACTTAAGAGAGATATTAAACAATTAACGTACTTTTAAAAAGAGAAAGTAACGTAAGTAATTTGCCTCGGGATCAGGAGGCTTCTCTGACTCTGACTGGCTGTTATCAGTGTCTGGGTCCCTGTAGCATTTGGTAGAGATGGCTGCAGTTCTCTGGGACCTCCTGCCTGCTGCATGTCGTCTATTGGGTGCTGCCGGCTTCGCCGTCTTCTTTGGCTGCTCCACTCTCTCCTCCACTTCAGGCTTCTTCTGATTAAACAACAATGACACACTGTGGCTGACTGGGATAGTGCATCACAGGCTTAAAGAACATTATTTACAAAAAAAAAATCCAATACTTACGTGATTGGGTTTGGTATTGCCCTTTACAGGTTTTTGATAGGGTGGGTGTAAATCTGGGGATTCATCTGTAATGAAAGAAAGATCACTTTGTTTTATGGAAATACTGATTAAATAATTGTATCAACATGCAGTCTTAATGTGATGAATTCCAGATTGTAAGCAGCATGAATGTGCGGCTTTAATGGCCTACATGAAGTATGAGGTGACACAGCTTTGGGCTTGACGGGCGCCTGCCTGGGGTATTTGATAATCTGGGGTTTCCTGCTAGATTCCCTCAGCCAGCTGACATCTGTTGTGGAATAGTCTGTGTCACTAAACAGAGGTTTCTTCACATATGGCTTCTCCTGCAACACACAAGGCAAGGTAGTAGAAGACAGGGAGGGAGATAGATAGATAGATAGGAAGAGAGAGACACACAGAGAGTAAGATGGTTTATTGGCTAGTACATGGTGTATTTCAATTTTGTGATTGCTGCATAATTATTAGCCTAATAATGTAGGCCATAACATTTGAAAAGTGGGCTTTCCTCATGTTTCCCTGACAAGAGCAGAGCTACACACATGCAGTAAGGATGCATACATGTGTCTACCGACATTGGGCCTCACGTAAGAACATTTAGTATTCTCGTCTTAACCGTCTTACTTTTTTTCATACGAGTGTTCCACGTCAGATTCAGGAAAGGCTCCTAACTTCAGATGTGTAAATGACATGCGCAAACATGATGATTGCCAGCGGTGCGTTCATGAGATTTGTATATTTGCATAATTAACACCCCAAAGATTCCATATAAGGCTACTCGTCCTGCCCCATTCATCTGTGTCTACCAATATTTCAGCACGTTGTCTGAGGACAGGATTAAGATGTCTGCTCCATTGTAATACTGAGTTTGATCATACTGGTATGTAGCATTGCTTTAATTAACAGAATACCAAAATGGCAAATGGTATGGGCAGATCCACAATACTTAGAGTGATATTAAACAATTAACGTACTTTTAAAAAGAGAAAGTGACGTAAGATAAAGGGAAGTATTTTGCCTTGGGATCAGGAGGCTTCTCTGACTCTGACTGGCTGTTATCAGTATCTGGGTCCCTGTAGCTCTTGTTAGAGACGACTGCAGTTCTCTGGGACCTCCTGCCTGCTGCATGTCGTCTACTGGGTGCTGCTGCCGGCTTCACTGTCTTCTTTGGCTGCTCCACTCTCTCCTCCACTTCAGGCTTTTTCTGATTAAACGACAATGACACACTGTGGCTGACTGGGATAGTGCATCACAGGCTTAAAGAACATTATTTACAAAAAAAAACAATACTTACCTTATTGGGTTTGGTATTGCCCTTTACAGGTTTTTGATAGGGTGGGTGTAAATCTGAGGATTCATCTGTAATGACAGAAAGTTTTATGGAAATACTGATTAAATAATTGTATCAACATGCAGTCTTAATGTGATGAATTCCAGATTGTAAGCAGCATGAATGTGCGGCTTTAATGGCCTACATGAAGTATGAGGTGAAACAGCTTTGGGCTTGACGGGCGCCTGCCTGGGGTATTTGACAATTTGGGGTTTGGGTTTCCTGCTAGATTCCCTCAGCCAGCTGACATCTGTCGTGGAATAGTCTGTGTCACTGAACAGATGCTTCTTCACATGCCTCTTCTCCTGTAACACACAAGGCAAGGTAGTGGAATACAGGGAGACAGAAAAAAGGGAGAGACACAAAGTGAGATGGTTTATTGGCTAGCACATGGCATATTTCAATTTTGTGATTGCACGTCTACAGACATTGAGAGACAGACACACACACACACACACACACACACACACACACACACACACACACACACACACACACACACACACAGAGAGAGTCTCTACCAGCTTCAACTGTTAATACATATAATAAAACACTACAAAATAATGAAAGTATACTTTTGCCACAGGTTGTCCTTTCTTGGTTGTGCTGAGGAGTGCTGAGGAGTCATGGATGCTGCTGTCAAACAATATGAGGAATATGAAATTAGACAGTTTTTAATACATAATCTTAACAAAAGATTACTGTCCCAAAGGTAGCATTTCTCGTCAGTAGGGGTGTAACGATACATCGATATGGATGGATACATCGATTCAATGATAAATGATGCAATATCATCGATGCTAAGTGAAAACATTGATATATACTGTCATCTTTACACCTGTTCCACCATGTCTGTCCAAGTGCACCTCCTTTGTAAAACATCCAAACAGTGCTTAAACGTGAGAAATGTGGCACTTTATAGCGAACAGCAGGAGGTCTATTTTTATTCTTTTTATTAAAAAATAAATTTAAAAGGTCTGGAAGAGCCCAGTAATAAAATTGTCAAATCATATTTTAGTTTTTTTTTTTTTTGTTGAATTGATATAAATGTTACTGATTGTGTTAAAGGATAGCGTTCGCAGGGCCCTGAATTGAATCAAATCAAAATCGTATCAGCAAATATCGTATTTTTGTCCAAATAATCAATAAACTATTCTACTCGACAGTCCACAGGCCATTTTCAACTGTCAGACCTACCTGCTTGATATGGCAGAAGTGTTAGTGAAGGTTTTTTTCTTTCCCTAAAGAGCAATAAAACAGACTTTAAACACTACAGTGGCATACCAAGTACTCAGGTATAATACATCCAGGTGTCAAGGTATAAAATAACGGACATTAGTAATATTTACCCCGATACTCAATGGTGTATCAATGTCGAATGCAAAGATATCTTTTCTGTAAAACAGAAAAAAAGGCATTAAATACATCCTAAAAGCCACTGAAATATCCAAACATACCTCAAACATTTTAACAGACTTGTATTACCTCTGTCTCGTAGAGTTTGTTGTGGTTTTGATGTGAGATTTCACTAGGCTTACAGCTCCCGATACTTCTCTCTATAGCAGATAAAGATCATCTTTAGTAAATCAAGCAGGAGTAAAGTAACTTAAAGTTACTCCTCGCCATGAATAAAGTAATGATCACTTACGTTAGCAGTTGATAACCAGCTCATATTGAAGACAGGCCTATTACAAAAACAGTCAATAAGCGGCGCAGTTATGCTAGCGATGACATTTGTTCATTTACTGCAACATAATGTAGCCCTACAATCATTGATGTGTATACCTGTCGACGAGAGGATGAATCCAGTTCTTAGGGATAATGCCTGCGGTATCTTTCGCTGTGGATTTGGTGTTAATCTCATAATGGCTGGAGATGAGCTTCACCATGCTGCCTGCAACCTCTGAATCTCTCTGCATAGAGACAGTAGGTGTGAGAATCCCAATATACAACATGAATAACCTTAGAATTGACAGTAAGATACCTTCTCTTTGCTTCGAAGGGTCATATCAGTTTCAACCTTAGCATTGGGTGGTACTCTCTTCTGCAGAGCTTTGGTTGTGGAGGCCTTGGCTGATGCTTTGGCTGGAGCTTTGGCTGGAGCTTTGACTGGAGCGGCATCTGCCTCCAGTGATATCTGGCGTTTGCTCTTCCCTTTGGCCGGGCCATTTCCCTGGGCCTGCTGCTCAGAGCTTTTGCCTTTAGACATTTTTTTCTGGGGTGCAGGATCTTGGTTGCTCTCACTGAGGACCTGCTGCAGGCGCTGGGTGAGTTCAGTATGGAGCTGCTTTTGGCTGATTGAGCCTGGAACTGACGCTCTCTGTGTTGAGGACGGGCGCTCCTGCTGCGGTGCCAAACTTGAACGAGACTCTAAAGAGAAGAATGACATTTGTTTTTTGGACAAGCTACTGTATGTTTTGTGTGTGTATAACTAGCTTTTAATATGCAAAAACATTTAGTGATGACTCAGAGATAGTGAAAATATTTGATGACTTCTTTGCCTACCAGATCTTGACAGAGAATTTGACATGTTCTGTGTGGGCATCATTAGCATTTCAGAAACGGACAGTTTGTTCCAGTTAAAATATCTGCAATTTGAACAGATAAATGTTAAGCTATACACTCATACACATACTGTATAAACACAAATACACACAACATTACCAATCAGAGCATCGGCTCCTCTGACGGCAGTAGATTTACAAACAGTGAGGAGGTTCTTCACAGTGCTTACATGTTTCTCTCAGTTCTGGGTTGGGTGTCAGGGACAAAACTAGGCTCTGTAAGTAAAAAGATCAGTGGTGGGTTCAAGGTTCAAGTGTCTCTGAAGAATAACAATGCAGCTGTATTTCCTGGCTAAGCTAAAGTTACTATAGCAATACAATACCCAGAGACTGTTCTTCTCCCTGTCCAGCTAGAACCATATCTACTGCTTTTGCCACTGGTATGTTCTGTAGGACAAGCAGAGACAACAAGTGCAGCGGAATTATATATTTTGCACCAGACAGCTAGAAGAGAAATCCTGTTTGAGACCAATAGCCTCAAACATTATTTGGGACTTCAGATTTTATATTAATAGTTGATACATGTAATTACTAGGGCTGTCAAACGATTCAAATATTTAATCGCGACTAATCGTGATCAACTACTAATAATCTTGCGATTAATTGCGACTAAATATTTGAATTTTGCAAATTTTTTATCTGTTCAAAATGTACCTTAAAGGGAGATTTGTCAAGTATTTAATACTCTTATCAACATGGGAGTGGATAAATATGCTGCTTTATGCAAATGTATGTATATATTTATATTGGAAATCAATTAACAACACAAAACATTGACAGATATTGTCCAGAAACCCTCACAGGTACTGCATTTAGCATAAAAAATATGCTCAAATCATAACATGGTAAACTGCAGCCCAACAGGCAACAACAGCTGTCAGTGTGTCAGTGTGCTGACTTGACTATGACTTGCCCCAAACTGCATGTGATTATCATAAAGTGGGCATGTCTGTAAAGGGGAGACTCGTGGGTACCCATAGAACCCATTTACATTCACATATCTGGAGGTCAGAGGTCAAGGTACTCCTTTAAAAAAAGGCCATGCCAGTTTTTCCTCACCAAAAGCATAAGTTTGGAGCGTTATTTAGCTAGTATGACATGGTTGGTACCAATGGATTCCTTAGGTTTTCTAGTTTCATATGAAGCCTGTATCTTTACTCTAGATTTAAAACTGAGCCCACTGCAACCTCTAAAAGATTGATTGTGTAAATTTAGTGGCGTTAACTTTGACAGCCCTAGTAATTACTAAGATTATTCAAAACAATATTGCTGTGTTCATAGTTCAATCATATCACATCCTCATACATGTATACTGAATACAGTTCAAAACGATTGTAGACAACACATACTAGCTTAACTTTAATGAAAAACATATTAGTTTGGTGATTATACCTTTTTGTGTTTGTCAGGCTTGTTCTTACTGGACAGTTTGGAAGCCGAGCTCTGCAGAGACTTAGCACTCTGAGACAGACACCATGAAATTAAACACAATTACAAAACACATTTACATACTAATGTCACATTTTGGGCTTGCTGAGGTTAAATGGAGAATTCAGTATACGTCATACCTGCTCTGTCATGCCACCTGCTATTGTGCTGTTAGGTGTTGTGCCATTACTGCAGAACTTAGCAGTTGTCCTTAACTCTTCCAGGTAAAGTTCAGCTTGTCTATCACATGAACGAACCATCTCCAGGGATGGCTTCCCCTTACGCTTGACTGAAGTGTCTAAAAGGGAAAGAAGAAGCAAAGAGCAATGTCATAGTTGAGAGCTGTATTGACAAACGTTGCTTTAATTCATCTTTGTGGACAATAACAACGAAGAAAAGATCTTTTGATTTATTGTATTCTAACCCCTGTATTTCTCTCACTAGATGTGAACCAAGCAGTATCTATCATAACGTTTCCTCCCCAACTACATGGCACAGTTATGCAATCTTTAAAACAAACTTGATGACATAAATGGTGAAAGAATGTTCACAGTACATCGCTAATCTGTCCTTGACATGAAAACGTTCAGGAAGTCCTGTAATAAGAATCATATAATAAAATAGTTTAGTAAAGCAGATTATTAATGCAAAATAAAAGTTTGCATATTGTACTATTAACCCTGTATTAATCAAGGAATATAAAAATATATAAATAAACAATATAAAATTGCAGCACAATAAATCTGATTCCATTGCAAATAGGCTAAATCTTATAACTGGGTTCATTTTAATTTTTTTAAGAATTTAAATGAAATTTATTTTAAACTTTTAAGGACTGATGATACCATGAACATAACACAATAACACTGGAACTGGTGTGACAGCAGTTTTGGACAGTTTCTGGGGACACCTACTTGATGACATAACGGCAGAGAGGGAATTGGCACAATGCACACTTCCTCCTGCACTGCTGCTGATGAAGGTGGCGGACTCTGAAATCCTCATCGCGGTCGGGGTCACCATCTGGATGGAGAATCACAATGTGGCTGTGAATCCTTCGTGTGAATGGTCAATTTAAGTGTGATACTAAAAGTTTTTTTCTTTAATTGTAATCCTTTCCACATGCACAGGATCATCTACAGAATAGAAATATAGATATTCTACAGTCAATAGGGATTCAATGTCTTCAGTGTCATCAACACCTCCTTGGTAGGGAAAATACTGGCCAGCCAAAGGCTTGAACCTGATAGGATTGGTTCCCTTGCTCTCTGCGCCCCCTACTGGCCTTAACGGATAGTTTTTAAGGCGTTTCAGTTGGAGATCCAGGTGTCCGGTGCATATTTTTACAGCAAAACTGTAACCAAAAGTCACACTTTTTGAGTGTGGTTGAGTGAGTCCGGTGGACTCTGGTGAGTCATCTTTTGTAGGCCTAAAACATAGTGGCGTTATGTGGTGGATTGTTACGTTAAATCATTTTATACAAAATAGTGTAATAACAGGACAAAACCACTGTTCTGTCTTAACATCCATTTAATGTACTTGGGATAATTAGAAAAACAGACCAGTCCAAAAGACCTGGAGAGCCTGGTTATGTGTGTCTATGAGCAGGTATGTCAGGGACGGTTGTCTTTGACAAACCTGTGCATTAAGTACAGTTAAGTGCATTTAACTGATACATATTTGATTTATTATAGAGCACAAAATTCTTTCACCTGTACAGGTGCAGACGGGACAGGTAAAAGATGGGAGGCAGCATTTTTCTCACTTTCACCAACGGACGTCTGACTCTCTGGAACAACCTGCATGGAGAGTGGAATACAGTACAAACACACAAATGTTGTCATGCTGTTTTGCCCATTTTTCCAGGGCTTTTTCAAAATGTTAAACACACTTCTGATATAATAATATCATATTAATGTACCTAATTTCTAAGCCCAAACACTAGTCATACATTTATTTTTATCTGGAGCCATATCCCATCTACTGAATGTGTAACTTAGACCTTGTATACTGACAATTTGATATAAGCTGATCTCAAAAATGAGGCAGTCCCATCCACAAGTAAGCATCTGCTCCAACTGTCTCCAGTTTAGTACATTTTTGCATTTGTAATGACCTGATTGTTCACATCATAACTGTATATTGAGAGCGTTATGCTACAGACCATTGTTTACCTGAGAGATGTTGTCCTCCATTGTAATTTTAACTGTAGTCTTCACTACAGATGTGCCCGTCTTCCCCACAAAGACCTGACAGGAAGAGACACTTGTTAATGCAAACTGACACAATTATTATGAACACACTGTAGACCAGAGCCAAAGCAAGAATGCTGTGGTTTACATTTTTTTTTCATGGGATGCCAAGTTCTTTTCAATGTCATTATTGTGCATCTAACATTTAATAGTGTTTTTGAAGGATGGAGGGAATAAACAATGACCTACTTTGTTTTTGCTGGGTCCATAGACTGTACGAGCAGCCTGCAGGACGTCCAGGGAGGAGCTGAAGTGGATGGTAAGACTCGATCCTTCTACCGCACCCACGACCACCAACTCTGACAACTTTAACTGCAAAACTTGGCTCTTGCCCTCCTCTAGAGATAAAGAACACTCAGTTTTATAATTACTAGGGCTGTCAATCAATTAAAATATTTAATCGTGATTAATGATGCATGATTGTCCAAAGTTAATCATGATTAATCGCAATTTTTTTATCCGTTCAAAATGTACCTTAAAGGGACAAGTATGTAATACTCTTATCAACATGGGAGTGGGCAAATATACTGCTTTATGCAAATGTATGTATATATTTATTACTGGAAATCAATTAACAACACAAAACAATGACAGATATTGATCCAGAAACCCTCACAGGTACTGCATTTAGCATAAAACAATATGCTCAAATCATAACATGGCAAACTGCAGCCCAACAGGCAACAACAGCTGTCAGTGTGTCAGTGTGCTGACTTGACTATGACCTGCCCCAAACTGCATGTGATTATCATAAAGTGGGCATGTCTGTAAAAGGGAGACTTGTGGGTACCCATAGAACCCATTTACATTCACATATCTGGAGGTCAAAGGTCAAGGGGACCCCTTTGAAAATGCCCATGCCAGTTTTTCATCACCAAAATTTTGCTCAAGTTTGGAGCGTTATTTAACCTCCTTCACGACAAGCTAGTATGACACAGTTGGTACCATTGGATTTCTTAGGTTTTTTTCTAGTTTCATATGATGCCAGTATCTTCACTCTAGTTTTAAAACTGAGCCCGAGAAAACCTAAAAATTGCAGGTTGTGTTAATGGGTTATTTGCTTTAACGCGTTAACTTCGACAGCCCTAATATTTACACACACTCTCTCATGCATACGAGCAAATATATAAAAGATATGGTGAGTCACATGCAAGTCAAAGGGGGCTGTTATTGTCCTGAAGTTTAGAGCTCCTGGTTAATCGGTTATGCTTGTTTCCAGACTACAGACTATAAACCCACCTCTTCACCAAGGCCTATGGCCCTTAGCTACTGTTATGTTACATTTGTTCTGTTTATTTATGTCTTTGTTAAGCGTCCTTGGGTTTCATGAAAGGCGCTATATAAATCCAAGCTATTATTATTATTATTATAGCAAATGTCTTCAAAGACACAAATCTATCAATTTCATTTACGCATCAAAATACCTGTGGTTTAACAGACAATTGCTATTTTTCTATCAATCCATGTATGGATGGATATATGGAATACCATAATGCACATATAATAAGTTGACTGAAATTTGCAGTTAGGGGGCTGAGCAAATAAACACAAATGCATTGGTCTCTGTGTGCTTTGATTACCTGTAACAGTGTAGCTTTGGACTTCATTCTCATTGATGCATAATGTTTCCCACTGGCCCTCCTACATGGAGAGGAAAGCACTTTACTTTAGGCTCTAACAGATATAAAGTACTCTACTGTTGATTATGCACTTTTTGATTTTCACTCTCATGAAGGATTAAAGTACCTGTGCTTCTTCATCAGACAAAGAGAAGTAAAAGGAGATGCTGTGGCTGTCGAGGTTGAAGTCGATCCAAAACTCTTCCAGCTTCTCATCGGCGGGCATCAGCAGCTGACAACATAAGCACAATCCTTCCAACACATCTACTAATACACTTAGGAGTACATTATCAGGATTGTGACATTCCGCCTTACATGAAAACTGTTTTAACACTTAAATGAGCAGTTAATTGTACCAAGAAGACAAAGGCTCTGTGGCATTGTCTTGAATGTGCTGTGAGACTCAGACAAACACAATCTGTATTTTTCTTTTGACATTTCTTCCATTTCTTTGAACCATAGAAATCCTGTTGATACTGACCTCATGCTTGTCCAGATAAACCTCCAAACAAGGATAGGAATACACTCTGTAGTACACAGAGGACATCGTTATTCAGTTGTGTGTTCCCTACCTTTGTCCTATCAACGACCCCCAAATACTGTTCGTATTTAGAGAATTTATTGAAAAGATAATGTCAGAAATTAGCTGACACAGAATTACACAACGGTTTGTTCTATGGGAGTGTGATATCACTGACAGGTAGAGGCAGAACTATGATCAAAACAGTCACTCTTATTTATTCTCTCATTGTGCTGGAGTAAAGGGTGTGAAATAACAGTTAAATTGAAATATTCCTAACCCTAATAGTCCCTCAAGTTCCCCAGACCATATACTTGTGAGACACTGAGTTATGGTGTTTGTGTACCTTCTCCTGTCTCCCTGCATCCCATTCACCAAGTTCAGAAACTTGCGACAATCCTGAAATCACACACACACTTATATTATTTATACATTGCCACTGTAGTGCAACAAAAAGGAAATGCAAATGAGAGGCAAAGGTGATGCACTTGGATAAATTACAAGTTTTTACCGTCTCAAACTCAGAGTCACGGATCTTGGCAAAGGCAGTGGCCACATGCTCCATGCTGAACCATCGATCTGCCAGCTCCTTCCTCTGCTCAGGAGTGGCCATTCTGCACAATGCCTCCATCAGAGCCGTCTGCAAGTCGTAATCTGACACAAACAAACATTTTTTTGCACCTGTGTATGGTTCTGGGTGAAGAGAGATGGTGCTATTCATAAAAGATACTTACCACCACCCTTCAATATCTGACCAGCCAGCTTGATCCTGTAGAAATGTAATGAAAAAGTAAAAATTCAAGAGCGTGTGGTTACAAAAATGAGTAATAATGATCTACTATGAGGAATCTACCATGACATACATGATATCTGAGGCCTCCTGTGATGTTAGGATCTTCCTCTCTTTCTTAAACTCCGCTGGGATTTTGTCCAGAATTAAGTTAAATTTACGAATTGCCTGTTAGAACATTGTTAGCAAGTTAATTTATGAGCAAACAGATGATTCACAGTTTTTAATGCTGCTCCAAAAATAAATGTAGTTATTAAAACCATTGCAAACCTCTTTTTGGATCAGGATGTAGATTCTGGGGTCTACTGCCAATTGACCAACAGGATACATGAAGGACTCTGTGATTTTGCACGTTCCTGCAAAGAAACATGTTGCGGTAATACTGTGAATAGAGAACGTTTTTTTCTTATATCCTAAGATTCATCATGAAAGTTGATGTGGTTCTAATAAGCTTGTCTTGTATGATAAATGCTCATTATGTTTCCACCTGAATCCATTCACACAATCTTTCAGTCTATAATGAACAGAATTACCTCAAAATAACATTCAGAGAACCTGATTTGATAGCACCCTCAAACAAGTGGAATTAAAATGACAAATTTTGACACTAGAGTAAGGAGAATTTAACACTCTCTTATCTGTGGAACAGACAAAGAGACTCAAGTAATGCTGTGACTTTAAGATTATACTATTAAATAAATAATGAAGTTTCTAAACATTTTATTAACTCAAGGTGGAATATACTCCACTTGGGCTCTAAAAAGGGGTAATTGAAGATAAAACGCACACACTGAGGATGGAATACAAAGAAAGAAAAAGAAATGTACAAGCATACCCTCTTTGCTTGCTTCATGAATTGCCTGTAACAGGGTGGAAAGAAAATAGTTTTACATTGTGGACACACTCACGTTGTTTCATTATATGAAGTGTGTTTTACTGTTAGACATCAGCTTACCATTAAGGCATCAAGGAAGTCCTCAGAGAGGTTGAACAAGGTCTCATCCCACTGCAGGCCACACTGGATCCACAGTTGCCTGCATTTCTCAAACCACTGCACCATGTGCACAAAACCAGGTTCAATCAACAACTGACTTAATACATTTACTTATAAAGCACTTACACACTGTGTGTCTGTTTGTATCAGATGTATACTTATCTTTTTGAGGACTTGAGTTGTTATTCCTGACAGTCCTTGACAAACGCCAGGCAGTTGCAGGTTTTTCCCACACTTGTAGAGGACCGCGAGACCCAAACCGGCTGACTTGGAATCCTTATGATCCAAACCCTACATAAACGACAGATATATGGTTTCATTAAACCTATAAACAACATTTAAAATAACTATTTTATTCATTTAACCTTTATTTAACCAGGCAAGTCAATTAAGAACAAATTCTTATTTACAATGGCGGTCTGGCAAATGGCAAAGCCTCTTGAGGCAAGGGGAATGGGGGTATAAAGAAATATTAAAAGTTAGAAAGACAGCACTGGCTAGGGCTGCACGATAAGGCCAAAATGATAATCACGATTATTTTGTCCAATATTGAGATCATGATTATTCATAGATTTTAGCGAAAACATATTTGTATTGCACTGTCACATTAAAATAAACAGTTTGCTTTCACTTCCATGCTGTGCTACATTCCTGCTAATGTATAAATTAGGGTCGCACGATGTTGGGAAAAACTGACATTGCAATATTTCTTTTTTTTGCATTATGAAAAATACAGGAATATTTACGCTACCCCTTTTGTTAGCTACATTTTAAAGTTAAATGCTTCAATCTGGTGCACTTTGAGAGCAAAATTAGCAACAATATGAGCTCGATAAACAATTTTATGCTCTTAATTTAATCATAAACACATTGGTTGTATAGATAATATCTACTGTATACCCAAAAGTGAAGCCAAAACATCTCAATTGCCGGCTGGTGGCTGGCTGTTTAAGAAGCGCTTGATTTGATATACAGCAGTTTTATACGAGCAAAACGCACATTTTAAAGATAAATATCGGAGACGATCATGTTGATTTAATTGTGGGAAGCCAAAATAGTGATAGCGATTAATATTCAATCAACTGTGCAGCCCTAGCACTGGCATTCATGACAAGCATTACACATGACAACAAGCATTACATAAAAGAAAAATGCAGACAGGCACACAGTCCAGAAAAACAATATCAGGCAATACAACAACAGAACAAGAGCAGCAAGTAGTAAAGACAAACAATCACAACAAGCTTTACATTTAACAGCAATCACTACATAAAAGATATGCAGACTAGTAAACAAGCATCAGGCATATTAGGTACATCTTACCCTGCTGACAAGTTTATCCAATTTGGTGAGAAACTGTTGGGAACATTTCATGGGGGTCTCTTCATATATGTTGCTTTGCAAGAATACATCCAGTGCTTGGACATCCCTGCTCTTTAACGCCTCATCAATGACTTTCTCCAACTGCACATGAAAAAGATTCATCAAACTTTTCACCAGTACTTCAACAATAAATATTTAAGTAGCGTTACATTAAATGACATGCTGGTAAGGTTTCCCACCTGACACAGCCCCGGTGCCATGTTTTCTTCAGAGGAACAGCTTTACTGCTGCTTGGCCTCTGCTGTCTTCAAAAAGACTGTAAAGGTAAATGGCAAACATCAACCTGCCGATCTTAATGCTATCCAATCCAAATTAATTTGTAAAACACATTTAAAAAGAACAACAGTTGACGAAAGTGCTGTACAATCAAAATATAGCAAAAACCATAAAAACAACGCCACAAAACAAAGTTCTAAAAGACAAATGACAATAATATAGATTTTTGATTTGATTTGATTATTATTGTGTCATGCATAAATAATATGACCAGCCCAAACGGGCTTACAAGACACCATTATTTAGAAAATAAAGAAAAGACAAAGGCAGAAACCAGAGTAGCAGCATAAATTACAAATAATACTAAACAAATAAACCATCCTGACGTTTTTTCCCAAGAAACAAAAGTTGCCAACTTATAAGCATTCAAATTAAATATCGATTTCATTCTGTCATCATCCGAGCACCAAAACATTTCTGGATTTTTAACAGACATTTCATTTAAAATAGTAGTTCGTAACTCATCATAGTATGGACAATACAAAAGAAAATGTGATTCATTTTCTCCTAACTCGCATACTTCGCACAACCTGTTGTCCTCCTGGATGTTTTTAAATCTACCAACTTCAAGGGCCAGAGGAAGGATTCCTGTTCTTAACTGTTCAACTAAAATACTTTTTACTCCTTTATAAGTTTGCTATAACATAAGATTCAGTGCAAAAATTGTGCTTGATTTGAATGTGTTTTTTGTTTAAACAATATATCTTTCAACCGTTATTCTTCAAATCTAGCAAGTAACTTTTTTCTAATTGTGTCCATGCTGCATGATAAATTATTACTATACATATACTGTAATTCAGCTTCCTCAAAAAATAGCATGAAGTTCTGTAGCCCATGGAGCAAGGTCTGAAATTAAGTTTTTTCCTCACGTGCCACTGTGGCAGGTCACTGAACATTTCTACTAGCCACACAATTTTTTTGTCTACCACTTCTGAAATCTATGTAGAACGCTTTAGAATTGTAAACACTAGAACTGTGTATTAGCAATAATCTGGCAATACGATACGTATCATGATACAGGGGTTACGATTCAACATATCGCGACATAATGCAGTACTGTAAGCAAGGCAATATATTGATTTTTAAAAAATCGAATTTAGGAAAACGGTCATAGTATAAAAAACACACCCCTACATGCATAAAATCTGAGTACAAAAATGTTTTTTAAACTTTTTTATGCAATCAGAATAGTAGGATCCGCATTTCTCTTTGCAAATAAAATACAATAAAATATTGACTTAATTCATCTTTGCTTGTAAACTATTAATTAGAAATCAATACAGGGTTTTTGAGAATCGATACAGTATCACAAAATATAATATTGCAATACTCCATATTTTTTACATTTTCTCACACCCCTAGTACACACTGAGTTAGCGGTAACAGACAGTAGAAATATGGATCATGTAACCTTAATCACTGACTATTTTTAATTTAGGAATTGCTTTTGAAAAATAATATTTCTTAATATAAGGAAAACCTGCCTGCCATGTAATGTAAACAGAGGTAACTGCACTTGTAAAATAGGTAGGGTAGATGTAATAAATAAATATAAACAGAAGTGTTACACTAGAAGTATAAAATATAAAAGTAGATGTAATGTAAACAGAGGTAATTGCACTTGTAAAATAGGTAGGGTAGATTTAATGAATAAATATAAACAGAAGTGTTACACTAGAAGTATAAAATATAAAAATAGATGTAATGTAAACAGAGGTAATTGCACTTGTATAATAGGTAGGGTAGCTGAATAAATAAATATAAACAGAAGTGTTACACTAGAGGTATAAAATATAAAAATAGATGTAATGTAAACAGAGGTAATTGCACTTGTATAATAGGTAGGGTAGCCGAATAAATAAATATAAACAGAAGTGTTACACTAGAGGTATAAAATATAAAAATAGATGTAATGTTAACAGAGGTAATTGCACTTGTAAAATAGGTAGGGTAGATGTAATAAATAAATATAAACAGAAGTGTTACCCTACAGGTATAAAATATAAAAATAGATGTTATGTAAACAGAGGTAATTGCACTTGTATAATAGGTAGGGTAGATTTAATAAATAAATATAAACAGAAGTGTTACACTAGAAGTATAAAATATAAAAGTAGATGTAATGTAAACAGAGGTAATTGCACTTGTAAAATAGGTAGGGTAGATGTAATAAATAAATATAAACAGAAGTGTTACCCTACAGGTATAAAATATAAAAATAGATGTTATGTAAACAGAGGTAATTGCACTTGTATAATAGGTAGGGTAGATTTAATAAATAAATATAAACAGAAGTGTTACACTAGAGGTATAAAATATAAAAATAGATGTAATGTAAACAGAGGTAATTGCACTTGTATAATAGGTAGGGTAGATTTAATAAATAAATATAAACAGAAGTGTTACACTAGAGGTATAAAATATAAAAATAGATGTAATGTAAACAGAGGTAATTGCACTTGTATAATAGGTAGGGTAGATTTAATAAATAAATATAAACAGTAGTGTTACACTAGAGGTATAAAATATAAAAATAGATGTAATGTAAACAGAGGTAATTGCACTTGTATAATAGGTAGGGTAGCCGAATAAATAAATATAAACAGAAGTGTTACACTAGAAGTATAAAATATAAAAGTAGATGTAATGTAAACAGAGGTAATTGCACTTGTATAATAGGTAGGGTAGATTTAATAAATAAATATAAACAGAAGTGTTACACTAGAAGTATAAAATATAAAAGTAGATGTAATGTAAACAGAGGTAATTGCACTTGTAAAATAGGTAGGGTAGATGTAATAAATAAATATAAACAGAAGTGTTACCCTACAGGTATAAAATATAAAAATAGATGTTATGTAAACAGAGGTAATTGCACTTGTATAATAGGTAGGGTAGATTTAATAAATAAATATAAACAGAAGTGTTACACTAGAGGTATAAAATATAAAAATAGATGTAATGTAAACAGAGGTAATTGCACTTGTATAATAGGTAGGGTAGATTTAATAAATAAATATAAACAGAAGTGTTACACTAGAGGTATAAAATATAAAAATAGATGTAATGTAAACAGAGGTAATTGCACTTGTATAATAGGTAGGGTAGATTTAATAAATAAATATAAACAGTAGTGTTACACTAGAGGTATAAAATATAAAAATAGATGTAATGTAAACAGAGGTAATTGCACTTGTATAATAGGTAGGGTAGCCGAATAAATAAATATAAACAGAAGTGTTACACTAGAAGTATAAAATATAAAAGTAGATGTAATGTAAACAGAGGTAATTGCACTTGTATAATAGGTAGGGTAGATGTAATAAATAAAATGTAAACAAAGGTAGTTGCACTTGAGGTGTATATTCATCAAGGATATATTGCAGACTAATGCATTTCACATTCAGTGTATTAATATTGCACAGATTTATTGTTTGTTCAGTGTCCGTATGGCCCAGGGAAAGAAGCTGTCTGTGAGTCTGGAGGTGCAGGCTTTCATTGACCTGTAGCTGTAGCCAGAGGGCAGCAGGTCGAACAGGCGATGAGCTGGGTGAGGATAGCTGTGAACCTACTGAGGCAGCCGGAGCTGGACATCTCTTCCAGGGAGGGCAGAGGGCAGCCAATAATCCTCTGGGCCGTTTAACGTTAACAAGCTCACATAAACTCATCACATTTACCCGTCAACACTATTAACGTCGACCTCCTTTAGCTGACGTTGCTTTAGCGTTGTGTAGCTGCGAACTATCGTTGAACACAGTTTGACCGAAGCTAAGCTAACGTTGAGCTAACTGTAGCTAGCCTAACTGACGGTTAGCATAATTAGCTTTCCATGGTTCTCTCCGTTAAAGTAACGTTAGCTCTGCTAGCTATCATAAAGTAACGTTAATTTCGGACGTTAGTGTTCAGTTATAAATAGAATCGTTGATTTTATTTAATGTTATAACTTACCGTGATGTTAAATGTCTGTAATGTAGTGAACCTGTCTGACAGCAGTTCAACAGCAAACCCCGCGAAGTATTTCCATCCACTGCGCATGCGCAGGACAGATTGGCTAACCCTGGTTACCTTAACCATGGTCCACTGCTTTCTGACACTCGGTCGTGTCTAGAAGAGAGCCACCAAACTGCGAAATCTGATTCAAGATTGTAATGGAAATTCTTTCAGTATTCCAAGATGAGTCCTAATGAACGTTGAAATCAAGATCCCAAACAGATGAAATGTCTTTGTTGTATTTTATTCTTGCAAGAAGAGGCACTGGTTATACAGAGTCGCACAAAGTCTGCAGAAGAGTGCTCCCCAGGAGATTATTACAATGTGACTATATAGAAATCTACAACAGGGACTGTGAGAAAAGGAGTTGTTTTGCACAGATAAGGAGTTGTTTTACTCAGACAGTGTCCCAGTAAAAGTCAACACTCAGACATCATTACATACAATGTAATTTTCCATTACAAGATTCAAGCCCTTTTATTTATTGTCATTGTGTAGTACAACGAAATTAGATTGTGACAATCCCATAGGTGCTAATGAAAAGATAATACAATAAAAAAAGAGATATAAAAAATATAAAAATACAATATGTATATTGATGAGATGACAGTTTTGCCAGATTATTGCACAAAGTGTCCGTCAGATAATTATATAATTATTGCACAGCATCATATAATTATTGCACAGAGTGATCAGTATGTTATTGCACATATCCATAACAGTAGATTTACAGTATTTACATCGCAAAAGTGACACAAAAGTGACCATCGTGTTATTGCACATTTACATTGCACGTGTTCAACTCAAGGAAGAGACGTCAGAGTTCAGGAGGTTTATGGCAGTTGGGAAAAAGCTGTTTTTAAGTCTATTTGTGCGTGTGCGGATTGATCTGAAGCGCCTGCCTGATGGGAGGATCTTAAACAGGTAAAAACTTGATGAACTGATGTGCAAAAACTTGCAAAAAGTCAGAAATTTCTCAAAGAAGGATTCATTCATCGATCTTTCTGGGAAAGGTGAAACATGTCTGTGATGGTCACAGCCACACAGGGTAATAAACATTATAGTTAGTGTCCATCTTGGATATTTGGTTTGGCCAAGCCCTTATTTATGTGCCCTCATGTGTCATTGTGTCCTGTCAGTTTGTTCAGTTAACACCTTGTTTAGTTGTGATAATAGTGTGCTGACTTGACTATGACTTGCCCCAAAACTGCATGTGATTATCATAAAGTGGAGTCATGTCTGTAAAGGGGAGACTCGTTGGTACCCACTGAACCCATTTTCATTCACATATCTGGAGGTCAGAGGTCAAGGGACCCCTTTGAAAATGTCCATGACAGCTTTTACTCGCAAAACTTTAACACAAGTTTTGAGCGTTATTTAGCTAGTATGACATTGTTGGTACCAATGGATTCATTAGGTTTTCTAGTTTCATATGATGCCAGTATCACTCTAGCTTCAAAACTGAGCCGCTACAACCTCCGGAAGATCGATTGCGTTAACGCGTTAAAGGAATTAGTGGCGTTAAAACGAATTTGGGTGAACACATTATTATCGCGTTAACTTTGACAGCCCTACTAATAAATAAATCACATTACAACAAATAATAATAATAATAATACAAGCTGAACATTGTGTGGAATTGTGCTTTATTGTTAAACAAAATATGCATTCATTTCTGATTCATTAAAATTGTATCTATTGCATGGTTATGGCATTTGGTTTGACAACATTTGACTCAAAAATAAACTCTGAATACAGAGCAAAATGGCTACACAGACCAAATTCCTGCTTTGTATAAAACTACTACTACTGTAGAAAACAGTGGACTGACATGCATTCATTTCAATTTCACTGAATATGTACAGTATGTAATGCTCAGTGGATGTCACTTCCATTTGATGTGCCACATTAAAGTGCATTTTTCCCAAATAGCCAGGAAAATCAAATAATAGAGTGCAATTTTTAAAAAGAAAACAAAAACAGTGGCACTAAAATTGGCGTCAGGGAGAAGTGCGTTAGAGTTGACAGTTTATCTTGAATCTAACCTGATTCACAGAAATCCTCTGTTAGTTTAACAAAATGAACATTATGTCACAATGCAGTTGTTAATACAGTAGGTCTTGCTGACAACAGTCATAAAGTGCTCTAAATAGATTTCTTCTACCTTTAGTCAGCATCCTAAATGAAGTGCACCATGCTATCTTCGCATTCTTTGGGCACAGTGAGCTTGTAGTTATGGCAAACTAACTTATAATTCTCTCCATCGTTGTTGTCCCAGTATTCAGCCCCACTGACTTTGTATTGAATGGCAAACTGTAACACTGCTCCTGGCTGCAGGAACGGAGGAACAGGCAGGTGGAAACGAAATGTATCACAACTGAGTTGGCCCTCTCTTCCTTCCAAGGTCTTGGTGATGGTGGACACCCAAGAGGCCTTAGTTTCTGTGCAGCTCCTCCACTCTGTGAATGAATAGCGAGCTATGACTTCTTTCTCAAAGCCCAAATTGAGGACCTGGGCGATTCCGATGACACCCAGTTCACAACACAACACTCTTTCCAGACACACTTTCTGCTCATGGAGGCGATGCAGGAATCCGTGCTGGTCGCCAGGTTGTTGGGCGAAAACCGGCTTCATGTATGGCAAGGATATCTCCAGATGCCTTCCATCTGCCAACTCTGCACCCATCAGCAATCTGAAGGCGACGTGATGAGGCACAAATGGATCCTCTCCAGATTTGAACAGCTTGATGTCTTCCAGGTCGAGCCCCAACGAGTCAACAAACCGTACGCCAACGTGTCTGCAATGCTTCTTCTTCTCTGTGGCGGGAGGCAGAGAGCGTGACCGTTGCCGGATGATGGGTTTGGGCGTGGGTTCACAGGAGAGACTGCGGTGGAGCTCTGGTCCTCTCGGCACAGAGACTCTGGGGCTCGGGGGCCGGATTGGAACCGGCTTCTTTGCTGCACTGGGTGTGTCTGCTCGAAGCATTTCAGTCAGGTTGATGGTCATGCAGCGCCTTGAGACGCTGCTGCCAGAGCTGGGCGCCTCCTCCTCCTCCTCTGAAGGGGGAATCCTCTCATGTCCAATAAACCACCCTTTATCCATGCTCTGTGAGATCTGGTGTCCTGCTCACCTGTGAACAAAGTTGTGAAGAGATAAGATAAGATAAGATATTCCTTTATTAGTCCCGCAGTGGGGAAATTTGCAGTGTACAGCAGCAAAGCGGATAGTGCAAAAAACAAGATGCATCAGCTAACACAGTTAAAAAAAAGAGCTAAACAAAGTGAAACAAAATATGAACCATTTAAATAGAAGGAAGTATAAAAATAGGAGCAGTATATACAGTATTGACAATAAACAGACTATTAACAAAATTGCACAAGTGGAAAATGATATTGCACAGTGAGAATGAATGAATGGAGCATAATTTATCAGCATTATGTCACATTCATCTCCAAAACATGCTCTTATCTAAAGCATAATGACCCAGTTGTAACATTAGTTACCTAAAAATGTATGATGTTGTGCTGCAAATTTGACAAGAACAATGCAAAACAACAGGACAGAAAGTGGGCGTGTACTCTGGAGGAGTACGTGCGTCAAAGCATACAGCCTATTTCTCTCTCTCTACACTTGTAGCATTACTTTAGACTTTAATATGCATCAATAAAATTAGACGTTGACATCAGCTCACCATATAAAGACATGAAGCAGTTAGTCACATCTGAGCTGCAGGGTGCAGCCTGAAGCTAGATCCTCCATGTAAAGTAGTAACGTGCGTTAAAGAGCTCACGTACCCAGATCTGTAGCTGGTAACCAGCTCCATAACTCTCAAACACACACAGACATGTTTAGTAGTAGTAGTAGTAGTGTGCCATCGATGGAGATCAGCTAATATGCGCGCAGTTAACAGGAAGCTTCAAACGGAGCAGAGCATCACAGCTGTTGCCTGGGAAACTGAGTAATTTAACATTAACAGTCACGTTTGTGCGCATATTTTTTAACATATTTCCTCAAACACACTGTTGGCTTTTTCGCCACTTGTCTTATGAGTTATGTATCCATAGTGAGTAATATGAAAGAGAGCTTGCGTGTTTCGTTTGAAAGAGCAACTAGTATGACTTTACTACAAGTCCCATGATGCACCGCGGGATGCTCACTTCGACACAAGCGGTGAGCCAGTCAGCAGCAGGTAAACAAACCTCTCTGACTGGGACGACAGAGCCTATATGCGCTGTTTTTTGCATTTTTAATGGCGAGCAGGATGACAGACGGGAAAGAGACACGTCTGCTGTCAACAATTCAGTAACAAAAAGATAAAATAATAACATCTGGATTGTGACTCAACAGAGAGGAGACTGCAGAAAACAGAAGGACGAGTTTTTAACCTGCAGCGACTGGTCGACATCTGCGCATATGATGCATTGCAGCACTTTTGAGAAAATGGGTGTTTTTAGCCTCATTCTGAGAATAGAGTGCATGATCCGAGATGTGGGTTGGGTTCTTTAGCTAGCGTGTCGTTTGATTTGTGCTGGACTCGACAACATCCCCTCTGGAGACCTGCAACATGGGGCCCATCATGCAGGAGCGCACAGCATCCACCATACTGAAGCGCGTCGTCTCCAAAGAGAAGATCCGGGTGAAATATGCTGAAAACACTGGGCCAGTAACCAGGTGGGCCTCATTTTATTTTTGCATTAAACTTGTTATGTTTTCATCTCAGACATGGGTTAGAGGCAAGCCTGACAAACCTACTATCATGTCTCCACAGCTCAAAGAAAGGTAACAAGATGAAGAAAGCAGTGGGCCAGATGAAAAATGGCCTGCCAGGACCAGGTCAGGAGAAGGACACAGTGACAACAGTGCAGAAGGTGAGTGGATTAAAGAGAGAAAATGTTATTGTCCTTTTACAGCAAGGGTCCCTTGGAGGGCCAAAACTAGAACTCAATGGAGGGCCACGGGCCAAAATTAAACACCTATTGTATTGTATTGTATTGTACTGTATTGTTAAGATGCAAAATGGTACTATGATCCCAAGTTCCCTTAATTCAATATGTTTTACATAGTAAGCCCCTTAAAACCCACCTGCTGAATACAATTTGGGCTCATTTATGCATTTCCAAGACTGTTTAGGGACCCCAGTATGCAGAAATATTAAAATACACCATTTTTAGAATAGGCAAATATAACACATGTATACTGCATTCCAAAAACTGCATGTTTTTCCCAAAAATGCATGTGATTATCATAAAGTGGGCATGCCATGCCCAAAAAAAAAAAATTTGCTAACATCTTGCGGGCCAAATCAAACCTGATGGCAGGCCAACCTTGGCCCGCGGGCCCCACTTTGGGAAGCCCTGTTTTACAGGATAAGATGCAGCATACTTCATAAAGTCAAGACAGAAGCATAAAGTCAAGACAGAAGACAGATTTCTTTTAATCTGTGTAACTCTGAAATGGTAACATCCAATCACAACACTAATGGGGTTAAATGGATCATATGGCTTCTGAATCATCTACACGGTGAAGGGAACAGAGACGGTGGTCCAACAATCGCACACTAATGTTTTTATCTCAGATCACAGAGTGAGAAAGAAAAACATTCTTCTTAAATGTTTATCTGCTGTACTAAACTGAAATATTAGTATATATAGTATTTAAGTTGCATTCAAGAGAAGTAACAGATGTTACATCTCTTGAACTTGGTCCACTATATATTTTTTTACTCTGGATGTGACAACAAAAACATGACTAAAACTTTGATTGAAAACCATTTCCATGATTGTTTTACAGGGTGCACAGTCAAAAGGTGGCAGGGTCAAATCCGGCACTACGCGCAATACGAGCAAACTCTCCAGGTATGTGTGGTGAGGTGTATTCTCACTGACTGCTTTGCTTCAAGTACAGTAAATCCCTAACAGCTTTGCCCGTCTCTTTACAGCCCTGAGGAAGGAGATTTGAGACCTCAAGTCCGCAAACATTTATCTGTGCACAGGAAAGAGGAGCAACGTGAAAATCAACGGATGTCACCGTGCGGCAACGAGCTACAACCAAATCGTGGCGGGATGGGGAAAAACCGGCGAGCCCTCTCCCTGCCGCTCTCCCCAATATCAGGGCTACGACACATGCCAGCTCATCCTCTGACTCACTCCCCAGCCCCCACCCCAGAGTTACTACAGCGCCACTACCAGAAGGATGAAGACACCGACAGCGCCAGTGATCTGTCGGACTCCGAGAGGCTGCCTGTGCTGCCCTCTCCCTGCACGCCCTGCACTCCTCCTCACCTCAACCTCCGGGCCGAGGTCATCAACACTAATGATTTCCCCCCGGACTTCCCGGGACCCCACGGGGTTGTGGGTGATGACGACGAGGGCGAGAAACCCAGCTACAGTTACCCAGACTTTCTGCCTCCTCCCTTCAACAGCTGGAGCCTGAGACAGCTGGCGGTGTTTCTTCACACGGAGGGCCGCGGCGCCCCCCGGCCCAAGCCTGTAGGCAACTTGGAGAAGTACCTGGAGAGGCTGCTGCAGCTGGAGTGGCTCCAGATCCAAACGGGGCAAGCGGAGAGCAGCCGTCCACCTGGGAGCCGCACGAAGCCACAGGGTTTCCCCTCTGCCACCACCGCTCACCCACCCAGGCCTCACACGGCTCCGCCGTCCCGACTCAACTCCCCTAAAGGGCTGCGGCAGAGCCAGCGAGCCTTCCCGTTTACACCCGTCAACAACCCCCCATCGCCTGCTTCAGCCCAGCAACAGCACTCCCGCTTTCCAGTGTGCCCTCACTGTCACATTCGCTACCCGTTGTGCAACGGAAGCTGCTCGGCCTATGCCTACCAGCGTCACTCGAGGCTAAGCCCACTGCTGGAGCGCAGAGCCAGACCTGGAGCGCCGGCGAAGAGGAGCAGCAGTGAGACCCGAGCAACCTCAACAGAAGGTAGGAGCCCAGGAGGACAAGGTGGAGGACAAGGTGGAGGACAAGGTGGAGGACAAGGCGGAGGACAAGGCGGAGGACAAGGAGGAGGACAAGGCGGAGGAGGAGCCCAGACCCCAGTTAGCCCCTCAGCTGGAAGGAGTCACATCAGGCACATGCAGGCCGCCGGCAACGCACGTAAGCAACCCCAAGAATCTGGAGCTAACCCAAACGGCAGAGGTCAGGTGAGGAAAAGCCGCGTCAGAGCCAACTCCGAGACAGATATTAAGAAAGAGCCGTGTGGCAGTAAAACAGCCAGTGCAGAGAATCGGGCTTTTGTTGCAAGTAAGAGAGAGGTCATGACCTCCAAGCGAGCAGAGAAGGACTGGCAGAGGACAGAGGCGGTAAGTCAGGCCTCGAAAACTGCCATGAAAAGAGCTGCTAAAGAGCCGCAGTCTCTCTCCAAAGCTCCGCTTAGTAGTAAGCAGAATGGCAAAACAAAAAATGTGCACTTTGTTGCAAAGTAAACCCCTATAAACCTACAGTATAGTGCTTTACTCAGTGGTTAACTCGGTACAGGAGCTCGAACCTATGCTTGCTTTCTGTGTAATCTGTGTAATACTAACATGTCGTAACTGTTGTACAGCAGTCTAAATCGGTCAGTGGTGTACAGCCTTCTAAAGGTCAAAACTAACAAGAGGTTGAGCAGCTAGAATAGAGATAAAAACAGCAATGATTTCCAAGCATTAAATAGAACAGGATTATACACTCTGTATTTCATTCAAAATGTACAGTAAGTATACAGTCACGACGTTAGACTGTGCTTTGACAGGCGGCTCATTATGAGCTTATGAGCTTTTATGTGAATTCTGCTGCACTGCACATCATCATCATCTCTCAGTATACTACAAATGTCAAAATAAAATAAGCATCTACTCTGCCATTGGACTGCTTTCAGCGTAAGTAATCCATAGTGACGTTTCAAACAGATCATTACATTTTCACATACGACCATAGCCGTTACTAAGTGGAGTCTGTGATGTTTGAATGTATTTGTTTTCAATGCTCTTACTTTACTTGATGTTGCATTTTTATCTTTTCTTTGGTGCCTCATGTTTTAAGACACGTGTTCAGTTAAAGCATCTTTGGCTGGAAAAGGAGGTGCACTGAGTGGTGGCGTGCTGCGGTGATGTGATTTTTTTTGTTTCAGACATAAATTGTGCAATGGTTTCAAACTTTTGGTTCCAAGGGCTTTTCATGTTTGAACAGCTTGAATTGTAGTCTATGATAATATACTGTATTTTGCAAAGAGCTGAGCTCTTTCTATCATTGAAGACCGTGTAATGTTTGCTACGAATGTAAATGCATATTTTTCCAAATTTTTCTATACCATAGTTATATTTATGAAAAGTGTCGTGGTTGACTTGTATCCATCATCGTCACTATTACGTTTACATCGTCATGCACCAAAAAGAAAAAAGAGCTGAATGTAACTTAATGTCTACCGTGCTGTACCATTGGATTCAATGGGAGTTCAACACATCATAGCTGTCATGCTGTAACATGGTAATGTTATACATCATCACTTCCATAATATCACACTGCATACTTGAAGTCTGTAGAACACTGTGTTTACATTAGAGTGTCTTATCCGTTTGTTGTGATTTGCCATGCAGCACTTGATTCATGGGAACACCACATCAATGTAAATAATGTGATATGTATTCAGATTGCACCTCTTTACTTAATATTCATGTAAAGTATCAAAGCCATAGACGAGAGGCCAGGAGGGGCGATGTTATTATAAATGTGTACATTATGTTGACACGCACGCAGAAAGATTGTGGTATGTATTTTCTCAATGTTGAATGCAAGTATTTGTAAGGCATAGAAATAAATGTTTTGCACTCAAGAGATATTGATTCTTTGGAACACACAAAGAGACGATGCACAGTTCACAACTTTGCTTTAACCAGCCTTAAACTCTGCAACTGAAAGTATTACAAGGTTTGTCGTAGTTTGTCGTGATGTAGTTTTCATTCATTTGCATATTCCAATTTCAACCTAGGTGCTTGGAACATGATCGGATTATCACAGAGAGCTCAGTTTGTATGAAATATTGCTAATGTTTTTTCCAGTTATACGTGTTCACCGGAGCCTTTCTTCCCCCCAGACACATACCAAACGCAATAGTGGTGGGACATAAAAATGATGAGTGTGTTACATCCTCTTCTGGCCTGGAAATGGTTTTAGAAGGTGGCGAAGCTGCTTCTCTCTGTCGTTCACACACCCTGCAACAAAGAGCAGGCGTATATATTTGCATTCTAATATAATAATAGCACAAAAAGGCTTTTTCCTCATGATCAAACACCACGGTCTTAATTGCATGTGCTTTTGCACATTTATCAGAATGCCTTGCAATTTTTTTTTATTAATCTCCAAAAATGGAGACTTCAAAAAGTTTGCATTAGCAGCACAGTCAGGTTACCTAAGTGTGTGTTGGCGGTGAAACACGAGCTGCCAAATGTTTCCAGGTTGACGTCCTCTCTATAGACGGGCCCATCGTTCCACATGAGATCATAGCCACCCACCCTTTTCTCTTTGCCACTCAGCCTAACGAGAAAAAAAAAAAAACTGTCAATAAGAATGCAGAACCAGGATGGCAGGAAAGGAACTCATCTTATGTCTGTTTATGTACAGCATTCACCTTGTAGTTTATTGTTGCAATGACACAATCTGTTAAAGTGCGTCTTTCCACCCATGTTCTTAACATTCAAGTATACCGTAATGCAAGATTGTAATTCCAAATGTGTACAGATTGGTGAATATAAATAAAGAATGTGATGTCTATAATGAGTGAAGGGACAGAGAGAGCCCTCACATCTTGTTCCCTGATGACAAAAAGGCAAACACAAGATGAGAAAGAGGTCTTTACCTTCCCTCCATATCAACAACATTCAGAGTGTCTTCCAGCAGCCTGCACTTCATCTCGTAATCCTCCTGACTGCTGGGTGTGTGTGACGGAGAGGCGTTCACCTCAATTAACCACCTGTAAAAACACGGAAGGGTGATGACATTCCCCAAATATTCCCTTGGCTTTTTGAGCAGGCATTAGGCCAATCCATGAGCACATCCACATCCACAGCCCTATAAAGAGTGTTAGGTAGGTCAAGTGAACAAATGCTACAATACTGGCATTGGGAGAGGCACTGTCATTGTTATGTGTGTTTTATTATTTACAGCAGGATTATTGCATACCTGTCAATTTTTCTGATATGCTGTGCAGATTTATATACGTGGTTGTTTATGGAGCCAAAGATTTACTGCTTTGTTTGTTTTCAGTATCCAGGAAGGCAAGTGTGCCACGTTTGCTTGTCAGTGCATGTGCTTGTCTGTGCTTGTCTGTGCTCCTTAGTGTCATGTTTGCAATCGGATACGTGTAGGTGATATGATGCACTGTGTTGCCATGTTTACAGTGTGTGACCGCAAGAGCACTTACGGTTTGAGGTTCTGATCCAGTAGGATGTCGTACCCGTAGAGCTCAAAGCAGTGTTTGTCATTTATAATGACCTTTTGTACACTCTGCAGACTGCGGACGAAGATGTTATCCATCTCTTTAAACAGGGATTCTACCGTCTCTCTGCCGTGTTTTGCAGTCAGGTATCTTCGAAGCTGTTGCATCTGCCACTTGCATCCCTATTTAGAGATTAGAATAAAGAGGAGATAGAACTGGTTAAAGTGGAGAAATTTCAGAAAAACTACGCAGCGACACAATCTTTCACCTATTCTTGAATTACACACCTTTTCAGGATCGTAGTCTGGCGCTGTTTTCTGAACAGCCACATTGGTGAGATGCATGTCTGAAGAGAGGCACTAAGTAGAATCTGGGAACTTTAATGACGTGATCACGCCTTCCACGGGGATGTGGATGAAAGCGACGTAATCAGGAACAACAGCCTCAGAAATTGGGTCAAGCCGGGCTATTTAAAACTGACTTTGCTTGAATATTTCATTAGACAAAATCTCAACTTGTTAAGGGATGACTCAGAACATCCCATCAGTGTATCAGCATTCAAAATGAATAGAGATAAAAATGTTACGGCGGTGAAAAAAAGGATACACTTATCATCAATACTGCTGAGGGAGAAGCGGGTGCTCGAGAAGCGGCCGAAGCCGTCTCGGTACAGCCAGGCCTTCAAGGGAACGTACTGAAACACACATGCACACACACCGATTCACACATGCCGTAAAAGAGTACATTTTGTATAAAACGTTGTGATATACAAGGTTCAGTACGTACTGATGTGACCAGCACATAGACCCTCAGATCAAACTTCCTGCCTGCAGGACAAAAAGCATAAAAAGTAAGCAGGGATATAAATCTAATTATATTTGCTAACTAATCCTCCTGTTCACAATTTGTCCATTTTTAGTTTCTAATTATTTGTTAGCACATTGATTATTCATTGAATCGGATTTACAATAAAATTTTTAGTAGAATAGAATAGAATTCCTATACACAGCGACGTAACACCTGACGTTGCATACACATCTATTAAACAGTTGTACAAATAAAGAAGAGTAAAAAAAAAGATATATTATGTATAGAAAATATGTATTTGCTTGACCTATAACAACAGTAACATATTGCACGTTGCTGAGTTATATTGGCTCTATATAAGTAATAAATAAAAACAGGAGTAAATATGTACAAAGGAATAAACAAAGGTGCAGTTTTAATGTAAATGTATGTAGTTATATATATACACATACATACAAATTGTGCAGTTGAAATGTAAAAATGTAAATCTGTAAAGACATATATACAAAGTAGCTGTAACTGTAAGTATTGTAGTGCTGATATTATTGTAGGCCAGTTAATTCAGTTTATTGTAGCATAACGGAGCATTTTATCATTCTTAACTGCATATACTTCTTGTATTTATCTTTCATTACATTTTTTATTTAACCTTTTAACCTTTCTTGATTTGCATCACTAAGTGTACATTGTACATTTGGCGAATAAAGCGATTCTGATTACCATTAATTAGGTAGGGGTTCTCTATGTAGCGTTGAGCCACGTAGCTTTCCACTTGAGCTGCATCCTTCTGTTCCTCTGAGCGGGTGCCATCCTACGTAAACACAATATCATGTGGGTGTGTATGTAGAATGTCTGTTTTGCATCATTTAATTTCCTTGATGAAATAAATTCACATTACCTTCTTCCAATCCATGATGTCTTTCAGCTTCCTGAACAGGAAAATGCCTTTCCCTTGAGATTTTGCTACCTAAATAAACATATTTTTCATGATTTAAAATGCTATGTGGTGCTAACTTAATTTTAACTCTAGATGTCATCCAAATACTGAATTAAATTTATTTTTATTGCACTGGATAACATCTATGGTCCACTTTATCTCACCGGCTTCATGATCCAGGTGCTCCCAGGGCTTCTTTTGAATTCCTCTACAAAGAGATGGTATTCGCTGGGCAGTGCAAAGGTGCAGGGGAAGAAATCACATTTGGATGCCTCCATGCGGCCAATATCCCTTTCAAGATTTTTCCGGTATCTCTTGAGGTTTTTCACCATGAGGTTTTTGCGAGTCAGCTGTAACATAAAACACAGAAAAAATACTGCATGATGATATGAATGATACATGCTTATCACTGTTGAAATCTCCAGTTTATAGAGTGTTGCTGCCCTCACCTCATAATGGTTACGAAAGTGGTTTATCCTCACATGTTCCTCCATATATGAATGATCAAAATTCTCCCTGAGCCAGCCCACGTCACACCAGATGAAGTCCCACTCTCCTTCACTGTGAGAAAAAAAACAGTAGATACCAGATTCAAGCCACAAATATGACAGAGATACAGCCGATACGATGATGAACAGACAAGCACGATACTCACTCTTTGACTTCAACCCAACCTGGTCTTTGGCGCAGGACATCCTGTATGGTGTTGAAGAGGCCACATTTGTAACGCACACAGCTTCTTCCCTCCCTGAGAAGACAGTAGTGTAACTTAAGTCACTGTTACCAGTACTAGCTTTTCTGACACTGTAGTGGCATCAGACATTTTTGATGGAGTGGTCTGCTGGGGCAGCAGCATCTCGGCTGCGGACAGGAAGAGACTTGGCAGAGTGATCAGGAAGGCCAGCTCTGTCCTGGGATGCCCCCTGGACCCAGTGGAGGTGGTGGGAGAGAGGAGGATGATGGCTAAGCTGTCATCCATGATGGAGAATGACTCCCACCCCATGCAGGACACCATCTCAGCACTGGAGAGCTCCTTCAGCGACAGGCTGCTCCACTCAAAGTGTGTGAAGGAGCGCTATCACAGGTCCTTCCTTCCTGCAGCTGTCAGACTTCACAACCAGCACTGCTCCCAGTAGACCACCAAAAACTGACAATAATAATTTCATTTCATTCTCACTGTGCAATATCATTTTCCACTTGTGCAATTGTGTTAATAGTCTGTTTATTGTCAATACTGTATATACTGCTCCTATTTTTATACTTCCTTCTATTTAAATGGTTCATATTTTGTTACACTTTGTTTAGCTCTTTTTTTACTGTGTTAGCTGATGCATCTTGTTTTTTGGACTATCCCCTTTGCTGCTCTACACTGCACATTTCCCCACTGCGGGACTAATAAAGCAATATCTTATCTTATCTTATCTTATCTTAATAGCTGTCCATCTGCAACCAACTAAAGACTCACCGCTCCTCACTTTTGTTAGAGTCATATGAACCTTTGCATCCAGAAGTCTGTAATAGTGAAGAAAGCAAACCAAGATTTAGCCTTTATTTAATAACTAAGAAGTCACATTGAGATTAAAACATCTTTTACAAGTGAGACCCAGCAAAGACAGGGTCAAACAGCAGCATCCAACATCACATTTTACACTTTACAGCTGTAAACTACACATCAACTAGCAACTCCTCTGGGTTAACTAGCTATAACGTTAGTAATTAGCAAACCAGGCTGATGTTAACTAATTAGTTACTAATTATTCCAAATAGGTAACGTAACAACCATGTACTACAACCATGTACTACAACCATGTACTACAACCATGTGCTACAACCATGTACTACTCATCATTAACGTGTGGGTAGCAACGCAGTGATGCTAGTCAATCAAGCTAACGGTTATATTATTACATCTATTTTGTCAGTAAAACGCTTACAAGACTACAGAATGTACACACGCTGCTTTCTATTTACCTTATACTTTGACATCGAGGCACACGCTCTGAGATATGTTAAAACTAGCAGAGTTAACTAAAGATATGCGTCAGTAATAAGTTATCATCTAGTTAGCAGTGATGCAAGCTAGAGCGGTGTTGACAACCGTGGTCATGGTAACCACCGTTGTCATGGTAACAACATCACCGAATGACAGAGGAGGGATGTCCCAGTGCGCTTTCCGTAGAATGTAAATGTTATCTCAGACACATTAAATCCAAAATGAAACCCCCTTAAAGATTACCTAAAGGTTGTCAGGATAGTTTAATATTTATAGTATTAAATTAAGCTTATTCCTGAGAAAAATAAAAAATAAAAAACTGTCAAGAGCAGAAGTCTGCAATCATGATTATTTCTGATTTTATTTTTTATTTTCAAAAGAATTTTAAAATATTCAAATGAATTACAGAAATAAAATAATAATAAATAAATAAATAATATTCTATACCAATAAAATCTATACATTTATGAAATTATTATTTAAAACATATTTATCACAGATATGTCAATTTTAGTCAATTTCTGATGTGGGTTTGGTCAGTGTGATTTATAAATATTGTCATTTAATTCAAAAGTCTAACAGAGTTATCATAGTTTCAGTTAAAGAAGAATTGTATTTAAAGCCAAAATGATCCCCCCTTAAAAATGAACAAAATTGTCAGATAAGCTTAATATTCACAGTATTAAATTAAGCTTATTCTAAAAAAATAAATAAATAAAAAAATTAGAAAGATATATCACAGAAATATCAACATATCAATTTTAGAAAAAATGTGACATGCATGTCAATTTCTGATGTGGGTTTGGTCAGTATGATTTATAAATAATGTTGCCATTTTATTCAAAATGAGTTGTCATAGAGTTAGAGTTATCAGTTTCAGTTAAAGCAGTTAGTCTTAATCCATCAGATATTATTACAATTCTCAGAACACTAAATCACATTAAATCCCAAATTAAACCCCCTTAAATATTACCTAAATTGTCAGACTAATTTAATATTCACAGTATTAAATGAAGCTCATTCTTGAAATAAAAAAACTAAAAGAAACACAACTGTCAAGAGCAGAAGTTAAGTTTGCAGTCATTATTATTTATGATTTTATTTTGAAAATATTTTGAAAATATTCAAAAGAATTATCAATATATATCAATTTTAGTCAATTTCTGACGTGGGTTTGGTTAGTATGATTTATAAATAATGTTGACATTTTATTCAAAGGTCTAACAGAGTTATCATAGTTTCAGTTAAAGCAGTTAGTCTTATTATTACAATTCTCAATAGTTTGAGTTCAGTATCAAGTTAACAGTATTAATAAAGCTGCTGGCCTTATACATGTATTACAGCTTAAAACACAGCAAAAAAAACATATTAAATCCAAAATTAAACCCCCTTAAAGTTCACCTAAATTGTCAGGATAGTTTAATGTTCACAGTATTAAATTAAGTTTATTTTTTTATTTAAAAAAAAAATAATAATAATTGTTATTTAAAAAAAAAGAAGATGTATCACAGATATTTAAATTTTAGAAAAAAAAGTGAAATGCATGTCAATTTCTGATGTGGGTTTGGTCAGTATGATTTACAAATAATGTTGACATTTTATTCAAAAGTCTAACAGAGTTATAATAGTTATGGCCTTATAAAGGTATTACATCTTAAAACACAGCAAAAACATTACACCTATCATACACCCTCAACTTTACTATAAAATCACCACTTAGTGGCGCCAAAACCTCATCTAACTGAGCAGAATTGTGCCTCTCTTACTGTAGTAGCATGTTGATTAATTGTGTTCTCATAAATTGGTGTAAGATTATTTTTCTGCATTAGATATTCCATGCTTAATCATAGCAATTAATCTTCATATTTAATTATACAGTATGTATTATCTATGTTAACCTATCAATTAGTTTGTTTTACATTTATGAATGGATTGCTAAATAGGCTTATTTGCCAAACTTGTTTTAATTTTGTGAATGCATGCATAGATGAAGTTGATTACCAACTCCATCCGTATTGGATTTGTCTAACTAGGTGTTTATCTGTTAATACTCTTTAAATGCTTTATTCCCACTGGCCTACAGTATGTGATATTCTGACATAATCAAACGTATCAAATAGGAAAAATTGTTTTGTATTTGTCCCTCAGACTATTTTTTTTAATACTGTAAGCGAAATGTGATCCACGGATAAAAGAATATAAAGAGAGAACATCAACATTTATGCATTCATGTTGCAAACATTGAACTTTTCTATATGAGTTAAGATAACAAAACATGGCCGAAGGACAAATTGCCCAGTGATATACCATGAAAGGAAGATTATGAAAGACAACAGTCTGGAGTGGAAAGAGACCTGGGTCACTCTTAACCCTGAAGGTTAATAGAGACCCTATATGGGACTTTGAGAAAACACACTGCCCTGCACACTCACCCCCTCACATACCAGCTAATGGTTGGGTTGATAGATTGCATCTCATTTGTTTTTGTTTCTTAGTGGCAGGAGCCTGTCACATTTCAGCGTGAACAAATGACATGTCTCATTGATCCTTTGATGTTAAAAACCATGGTGGGCTGGGGTACAGGATATGGGATTCTTCCCTACTTCTGAAGCATAATAACAGCTTAATATATATACACAGTTAAAAAAACAAAAACATTTACATTTATTACTTTAAACCCCTTATTGTCAGTTCTGTAAAAGGAGCTTAAACCTGAGTCAGATTCCTGTGCAAAGCTAAATAAATGGGTAGATTAACGCCTCCCATAGTGTTGCTGTGCCTTTTCTTCTCTCACAGCCATCCACCACTAAACAAACAATCAACCATACGTTTGACATAAATAATCAGAACAGGCGAGAGCTAAATGGATGTATGGTTTGGCTACTGAAGCCTCTCAGCATTGTGTAACAGGATCGCTCCACTAGCTGAGACAAAACCAAGTCTCAAACATCAGCTATAGAATCAATTACCTTATATTAGTCATTTCATTTAAATTACAGCTTTTACAAAACATATGGTTAGAAGAACTGAGTTTACTGTCATAAAGGATTTTTGGTGTTACTTCTAACGACTGCAAAGATGAAGAACAGACAAGAAAATCTAGTGAAGATGTGGCAGTGTGAATATAATTCATATCCCAAAACAGCTGGCTATAACATGGCATCACTTTTTTTCAAACTTCATGAACATCATCTGCCTGGACGAGCCTCAGAAAAGAAAAGCGTGTTCTGGCATCTTTCCTTTCATCACTGATCATTTTCTGCAGAGAACATGTACATGCGTGTGTTCATTTATTATTATTTAAGTGTGAATAAATATTTCCATCTCCTGCAGATCAGCTGTAGATGTCATATCTGATGACGGCTGGTTGGAATAAACAGGAATGTAATTGTAGCAATTGAATCAAAATATCAAACTTTGGCATGTGGGGGATTGATTGATAACTGACCAACTATCTAGATAGATATAGAGAAGTGATCATAATATATTTGCCCAAATCCACTTCAACTCAGAGACAAAATAATGTGACAAACCCAATAAAATCTGAGCTTGGAGATGCAGAGAAACTTCAGACCTGTGTTGAAAGGCTACGAGCATCTGAGCCAAAATCTTTCATTTCTCAGCCGCTCACGGTTATTCAGATATTTCAAATTTTGCAGCAAACCACACAGTGTCCTTGTCTTCAAACATAATATAATAAATTACTGCATTTTCCTTACATAAATTGCCACGGCTTCCAATTCCAGGAGTTTCCATTTACGTAAAAATTCCATTTTAAAGTTCAGGGCTTTACGTCTCATGGTAGACAACAGAGATGGAGAATGTTTTACGCTCCACGCCTCTCCAAACCCAGCATCCCCTGAACCCTAACAATCAATTAAACCATCGATGCCAATCAGGGGTCAACCTCTCCGCAAGCTCATATTTTGAGCATATCGTGAGCCTGTGCGACGGTTTCGGGTTTGGCAGTCATCTCTTTTATAGAATTTATATCAGTAGTAGCTGTACCTATTATGCTCTTCATTTTGGCTAACCACGTAATGCTTATGTCCTTATGAAACATGAAAAAAAACAACACCACTATCTTGGAATGGAAGTTGTTTTTCGAGGATTGACCTGTGGGTCGGTCTCTTTCAAAACACGTAGCTCGTGTTTTTTATGGACCTGAAATTAAATTCCAACTCGATTGTCCAATTTAGATTGTCAGTTTAAATCTAGATAACGTTGCTGATTTCACCACAGTGTTGGTTTTGCATCCATCTCAATAATAATAATAACAACAAAAACAAGTTATCAGTTTCTGGTTAACCATCTGCTGATAATCCTCACATTGGAATGACGTCCTGTTGGGTGGAAAGTTCAGCTCGGCCCGAGATGTTTCTGCTCACGAGTCTACTCCGTTCCAGCCCCCTCTCCACACGCAGAGGAAACACGTCTGGTATGTCAGATTAAGGTCAAGAAAGCAAAGGTGATTAAGGGTAAAGCTTTGAAGTGTGAAAGTGTGAAAGTGCGAAAGGTTGAAAGGGACGATGGGTGGATAAGTGGCGTAGTTTGAGGTCGAAGCCGACACTGTGACAAGACAAATTGTCGCTATACTTAACAACAAAGAATATTTCACGAGTGCTCCTAGAGTGTAAATGAAACTGACAAAGTGTCAGGAAATGATTGACGTGTCTGTGTGTGACCTAACGGCTAACCTGGTCTTTAGGAGGTTAGGACTGACCTAAAGAGCAGCGTGGCTTTTGTCTATATTGAAAACATATCAGTGGATCTGCATCACAGTTGAAATCCACTTCCTTTTCCCCCCCTATCAGATGAGAAGAACCGTTTTTACATCACAGTCCCTCGTGTTCATTTCAACAGGCTTACATATCTGCAGCCTCTGAGATATTAATGCCACCTGTTTATTGTTTCTACGCTGCCTACCTCGGTAGCTCCGCAGCACTCCCGTGGGTAATGACTCTGCAAATCCCCCAGGTTTTGCACACCGAAAATGTTTTCTTATAAAGCACATGAGGAGGCCAAGAAAAACAGGACAGAGTGGCAGCTGGAATCCTCCCGAGGTGTATTACATTCCCGCGTGTCTCCCAAATAAGCCGAAAAACCCATCGTGATGGTTTTCCTTGCTGCTGCCCTGTAATCAACACCTCACTTACAGATGTTGTCAGGCAGAGAGTGGACATACAGTAATCTACATACTGTATGCTGACATATCGTGTGAAACCATTTATCCTACTTCTTGAGGGATAAAAACAGAAGGACAGAAACAAAGATTCTGTAGAATAATTACTTGAAGTTTCCTGTTGGGAAAACTTGGTGGGGTCCAGTTTATAATGGCTTTGTTAACGAAGATGAGTTTAACAATTTATGTCATTATAGCGATGGTAGGCAGAACTTTTTTGGCCAAAAATTTCATAATAATCTTTCAGCATATTGTAATTCAAGTGTTCTGAGAGAAAACTAGACTACTGCACCTCCTCATGGCTCTGTTTTCAGGTAAATCTAGCCTGTGACGGAAGACTTTGGAGAGAGAGTGTTCCTATTGGCTGTTCATTCAACGGAGGCAGCTGTCAATAACTCGTGAACTCCTACCAAACGGTCAAACTAGGCAGCGCTGATCAAATATGAATCAATATTCTGTTACTGTAATGCCTATTTCTCTCCTCAATTGTTTTCAGAAACATCTGTTAGTGTACTGTTTAGCTGTAAAATGAGAAAGTTTGCTCTGGCTGGTGGGCGCTGCTTGGCTGCCGCGTCACAAACTTTCTCATTTTACAGCTAAACAGTACACTAACAGATGTTTCTGAAAACATTTGAGGAGAGAAATAGGCATTACAGTAACAGAATATTGATTCATATTTGATCAGCGCTGCCTAGTTTGACCGTTTGATCGGAGTTCGTGAGTGATTGACAGCTGCCTCCGTTGAATGAACAGCCAATAGGAATGCTCTCTCTCTCTCTGAAATGACCTGTGATTGGTCAAAGTCTCCTGTCATGGATTTTCTAAAGCCTGAAAACAGAGCCATGAGGAGGTGCAGAAGTCTCTCAGAACACTTGAATTACAATATGCTGAAAGGTTATTATGGAATTTTTGCCCAATGATGCCAAAAACATTCTGCCTACTGCAGCTTTAAATCTGTTGCATAATGCAATGAGAATAAAGTGAGAGTGATCTAATGAAATGAGGTTTCATATCCGCGTTTTACTGCCCTTGATCAGTTGTGCCAAAGTAATATATCCATGGAGATTTTGTAGCGCACATTTATAATCTTTTACTGCCTAATTAGTGTAAATAAGCATCCATGATCACACGGACTCACACTGTAACATCACATTCACACGATCCTTCACAGAAAAAAAACAAAACAGAATGATACCTTGAAAGTATGCAAGCATCATGTAACCGCTAAACCACACACACTCAACTTTGTGATAGCGCTCTGTCTCCATAGCTCTGGTCAGGGGAAAGAAAACATAATATGGTCTTCATTTATGTGGAATTCTCTTTTTTTTCCCAGCTCGGGGAATGTGCCAGAGAACTGGGGTATGGCACAAAACGTTGGTCTTGGGGGAATTTGGGAAGGAACCAGAGGGCAATCGTGAGTCAGGCAGATTTAGGTTTAAGCTTCAGTAGCAAAGAACAAATCCAGAACATGTACTGTAGATAAGCCAGAGAGTGAGAAGGTAAACAGTATGGGAGACGTCGGATCATCACGCCAAAGCATATAAATAAAAGACCCAAACTTGCTCATGAAGGTATGCATGTGTTTGATGTCACTTTGTTTTGTGTTTACCGGTTTCTCACGTGTTGGTGTGTGAGAATGTATGCCTTAAGCTCAGCAGGAATGTTTATTTAAAACAATTACATTTACATCTATTGGTTAATCTTTAGATCATTATTTCAACGTGTAATGGAGAGATGGTAAAGTCAGACCAGAATATTACAGGTTTCCTCTGTGATCCTCTGCTCTGGTCTTTTATGGCAGTCTGGTGTATTTGCTAGTAGCGATCGCCCCGGGAGGCTCCTCAAAGTGAAAGGAAATTGGAGTTGGAGGCTCAGTGAGATAAGTTTGTTTTCATAACAGTGATCTGAGAGCTGGAGGTAGGCTACACCCTCATAAAAATCTGCTGGCCTTTTGTCAGTTTTCCGATGCGCACACAATATCTCCTTCAAATTCCCAAAGGCGTTTTCCCGTTTACAGTAGCTTCCATGTTTACTTCAGCCTGTTTATGAGTGTTACACATGCACACTCACAGTGGTTTGATCAATTACATTGAGTTCAATTGAACATTTCATCGCCACCCTCGTAGCTGTCACGGCTCTGTGAATGCCCCCTTTGAACATGTTGTGGCTTCAGTGCCAGGTGCAGGGCCGGGCGTGGTCCTCTACGAAATCTGATAGGCATTTTATAGTTGGTTGCAAATCCCTCACTGACTGCTTGACGTTTACATCTCACATACACTGAAACTCCTTTTCTGGTGATGCTCAGGCTTGAACTTCAGCCAACATGAAGCTTTTAAATATTTAATACTCTATCAACATGGGAGTGGACGAATATGCTTTCTTTTGCATAATGAATCAATTAACAACACAAAACAATGACAAATGTTGTCCAGAAACCCTCACAGGTACTGCATTATGAAAATATGCTCAAATCATAACATGGCAAACTGCAGCCCAACAGGCAACAACAGCTGTCAGTGTGTCAGTGTGCTGACTTGACTATGACTTGCCCCAAAACTGCATGTGATGATCATAAAGTGGGCATGTCTGTAAAGGGGAGACTCGTGGGTACCCATAGAACCCATTTACATTCACATATCTGGAGGTCAGAGGTCAAGGGACCCCTTTGAACATGACCATGCCAGTTTTTCCTCGTCATAATTTAGTGCAAGTTCGGAGCGTTATTTAACTTCCTTCGCGTTAACTTTGACAGCCCTATGAATAAGTACATTTTTAGGAGACCAAAATGTGACTATTAACTTTCATGAACTGAAAACACACTGTGAAAAGGTTAAAGTTGTTAGACGAAAACACGGACAACTTGCAGACCGGACAACGCCGTGGTAGTGACCTGCAATCACAAGGTAGCCACGCCCAAAAGCATCCCCTGCTTTATGGACTATTTGACTCTAAATGGGACCATAATTTACTAAATGAACATCATGCTGTATTGAAGAAGACTTGAAACTAGTGATTGAGACCATAAACTCATGTTTACAATGTTTATGAGGTAATAAATCAAGTGAGTAGTAGGCTCATTTTCTCACAGACTTCTATACAATCAGACCTATAAAACCCATGTTGACATGTTGAAGGCGATCGCTGCTCCTCCTCCTCCTCCTCCTCCTCCTCCTCCTCCTCCTCTTCCTCCTCCTCCTCCGTGTCTGACAGATGGGATGGTATGTTTTGGATTATAAGATGATTTTTTCCCCCGATCTTTCTTCTTTCCATTTTACATCATACTGAAACTATTTGATCTGATCTGTCCATAACAGTTAGTTTCAAAACTCGGTACATGCACAGTGCAACCGGGTCTCTGGCATACCTCAACCTACACTCTGGAGAGTGTTCTTGATCCGAGGGACAGGCGGTCCAATTCTATCATCCAATATGTCCAAACTATGTCGGTCCTCCACGGTCTGCAGGTCATTCACAACTGCTGAACTCGCTCGTACTTTCTTACTTTCTGAACCGATTAGCTGATTTCAACACGTCTGATATTTTGGCCGTTTGATGAATCGGGAGCTTTCAGCCTCACGACGGAAAGCTTCTGTGGTATATTGAGTCTTCTCTAGTTGACAGTTATTGAAAGGCAACGCCCAGAATCAACTGCAGACCTTTTGTGCATTATGTAACGATGGAGAGAAGCAGTCAATCATACAACTACAAGTACAGAAGTACAGTATATTCACTGTGCCCCTATCTGGCCACCAAAATGCCTCAAAATGCAGATGTAGATGTAGATTGGCAGAGACTCCAGCTACACACATTTAATTATAGTCATTAGCCACTGAGAAAACTTTTAGACAATCACACTTAAAGTCAACAGTCATGATACTATTTCAAACACAAATAATACTGTATATCTCGCCAGTAATGTAAACAATGAGCACAATTATTAAAAGCAAACATACAAGTAAAATCAACTGTAATTGTTTACAATTTGTCTGACTGCAGATACAGTATATTTATGTAAACTCCAACACTTGACACAGCCAGCGCTCCCTAAAAACAGACAAAGTAATACTGCAGACGGACTGCAGACGGACTGCAGAGGGAAAACAAAGTGTGGCAGCAGCGCTGTGTCTACATGGCCTGGAGGGGAGTTTGTTCAGATCAGTGGGATTATAAACAGTAACTCTGCTGCCCAACAGTAATAATATAATGGTCTTCTAGGCTGATCCTCAGAACTGATGTGAGCATTCATGTTCTCAAATATATTCTGCGTCATAGCAGCACTGACCCTTTACTCTCCACTGTCGGGGCATGTTAAAGGTCTTAGTGCTAACATTTTCATAAAATAATACATCCACAGAGCTTTTAGAATAAAACTATGGCTTTTCCTGAAAACAAAAAAATATTATGATTGCGAATTAATCATTTAAAAAATGTTGGCGGGTCCAAAATGAATGTTTGACGTTTGGTTCCCACTTCTGTGAAAGCTTATGAGCCAATAATAAAACAACATTAGTATCACGTGGTATCTCTGGGTCGTCGGTTTGTGTGGGAAGAAATGGATTAATGGCTGAGATTGACGGTAAGTGTCTGGCAACGACTTGTTGTGAAGTAAATGCAATGAAATGGGTGGAGAATGCGACATCTAGTGGCTGACTGTTATCAATAGAGAGCTACAGGAATGAGTCCTAAAACACAGAAATGAGTTCGAATTTGAGAAAATCTGGTTCCCTCGACTGAAAGTCAATGGGTTTTTAGTTAGATGCCTGAAATAAGGGCTGTAGTTAACACACAACCTTTTTCTACTTTATTAAATACATCAATAAATATCCCACTCGTGAATTTTGAAGCCTTTATGTGTCTTAAAAAAGGTGGTTGTTAACAAGTGGCTAGATGAGACTACTAATCGTCATCACGCCAACTTGTCTGCATTGTATACTCGTGTTCATGCGACCGTGGTGTAATTCGTTTATAGCCTAAATTAGCTTTTTAATTGTAGCGATTGCATTCGCACTTTAAAAATCATATAAGTGGTGTTCATTTGTGGAGATTACCTTGCTGAACAAAACGTGTAAGTATCATAAATGTTTGTTTGCCACAGAGCTTTTTTTCTGCAATAATCCAAAACCCAATGGAACAATCCCATTGGGTTTTTGTTGAGGGAACCAGGGCGATGCTAATTTCCTGGTTGGCCGAAAAAAATACGTCATCCCTGCAGCACTCTATGAGTTAGCATTTTAGAACTTTCATCAACGTCATCACGCCGACTCGTCCGCGTTGTATACTAACGCTCATGGGACCATGGTGTAGTTCGTTTATAGCCTAACGTTAGCTTTTTACTTCTGGCGATTGCATTTACACTTCAAAAATCATAAAAGTGTTGTTCATTTGTGGAGATTATCTTGCTGAACAAAACGTCTAAGTATCATAAATGTTTGTTTGTCACAGAGATTATTTTCTATAATAATAATAATAATAATAATGAACCAAAAGTCAATGGAACAATCCCATTGACTTTTTATCGAGGGAACCAGGGCAATGCTAACTTCGTGGTTAGCCTACAAAAACACGTCATCCCTGGAGCACTCTATAGCACTTTAAAGGATTTTTTTTTATTATTATAGGTTATTATTATTTTGGATTGTCCAGATGGATTATATTGTGAGGGTTGTGTCTCTGCTTTAAGTTTCTATTTTATAAGTAAATTACAACAACAACAAAAAGGGAAATACCCTCATCATCATCATATATAAATGTGTAGTACTTGAGACAATGTAATTAATGTCACATGCTGTTAAAGTGTTGCTGAATGATCTCTTTTTATTATCTTTACAAGACAGGACAAGTATTATATTTGACATGTTAAGCATGAGCAGGAACTCAAGTGGAGTAGTTCATCTCAGTGCACCAGCTCACACACACACACACACACACACACACACACACACACACACACACACAGAGAGAGAGTGGGTGTTACCCAAAACCTCTCCAAAGCCCTTCACCTTTGATTTGGGGCTTTTAGACGGCGAGGTGACTTTAGAGGAGCATCGTTGCTCTCTTGTGCTGTGTGTGACTGCAGAGCTATTTGTTTTTAAAGGGAAAACCAGTTTCCTCTCACTCCTAATAAAGCAAAGTGCATGTTCCAGGTCTGATTTATGACAGGGAGCTGTGTGGACATGAGAGGAATCGCGCGTCGAGCATCCTGAGGATCCGTTTCTCTGAACATCTGTGTGAGATGAGTCACACATGGACTTCTACAGAAGTGAAGTTAATGGATTTTCACTCGATGCTGGTGGGAGATTAATTTGACAAAAGTGCGGCTGCACCCTCATCTTGCTATGATTCATTCTGGGAATATCTGACATGACAAGGATACTATCCATCCAAGAGAAAATCATGCTTTGCAACATGTTTGCATTGATTCTCTTACAAGGTAAGGTGTCGGCAAAGGTGCAACAAAGTTACTTTTTACTTTACTTGATTATTATTACTTATTTCTATTATGTTTCTTGCACTATACAAGGGGTCTTGACGTCCGACGCCCCGGTACAGTCCGAGGTGACCCCCGGGATGAACCCCGGGGGTCTCCCACTTGTCTCCCGGAGAGCTGCAGGGTTCCAGCTGTCTGAGGCGACGGAGGCAAAGTCCAGACCTAAGCGCTGTACCTGCTTTTCTTACAAGGATAAAGAGTGCGTCTACTACTGCCACTTGGATATCATCTGGATCAACACTCCAGAGTAAGACAAGCTTTGTTTAATACTAAAACATATCTATAATCCACCTGCACGTGCTTTTATTGTGCAAACAAGGCCAAGTGCAATTAGTATTCTTTTTATTTTTTTTTTACCCTTTTCACCTGAAGCAAAATCTTCATCTTGCAAAATGTATGACATTTTAAAATACATATCTTTTAGGGCTGTGTATTGGCAATAATCTGGCGATACCATAAGTATCATGATACAGGGGTCACGATTCAATATATTGTATATACTGTAAGCAAGGAGATATATTGGGATTTTTTTTAATTTAGGAAAACTGTCAAAGTATAAAGGACACACCACCTTATGCAAAAAACCCGAGTTAAGAAAGTTAAATTTTTTATGTAATCATAATCATGACACTGCATTTGCATTTATCCGAGTCCCTTCAACATCCAACATCATATCCACTGCTTCTGTTATAATTATAATTCTTACAGTCTTTAATGCACAAATTTTTTTTTTAATATGTACATATCATCTGGATCAACACTCCCGAAAGACGAGCTTTGTTTAATACTAAAAAAATATCTATAGTTTTTCCAATAATCCACCTGGACGAATGTGCAAACAAGGGCGTAGGCTTCATTTCAACATTGGTGGGGCCACATCAGCAGAGGTCTGTGGGTCCTCAACCCCCCACCCCCCCAGGACATTTTGAGCGTTAAACACTTAATTTCATGCATTCTGGTGAATTTGCATGCATCAATTTATGGTGGAAATAAATTATGTAAAGGCAAACAAAATCAGACACCAGGTGATGATGCAAAATAAATATAATGCTGCAAGATAAACTTTTCTCATTTGATTTACTGGTCCGTCCTCTTTTGTTTAGTGGGGAAGTAACCTCTTTAAACGTGGCACTTATTCAACGATAAATTAACGTCTTGCATAACGTAGCCTGCAGGGATCGGTCGAGTCGAGGCGGGGCGTGAAAATGTCTATGCCGGTGCTAAATTGGAGAAAATAATTCATTGGCGTGCGCGGCGGCTGGATGATTTATATGCATACACGTGGATTTCGGATGACGTGAAAAGCCGATCTCTATTCTGCACATTCGCTTCGCTGTTCGCTGAGATTACGAGAATAAATAGTCGTAATATTTTGGGGAAAAAAAGGTTGTAATATATTACAAGAATAAAGTCGTAATTTAAGGCGAGACACACGAGGCAAAAACTTTTTCATGCACTGATCAAGGGCGTAGGCTTCATTTCAACATTATTGGGTACACATCAGCAGAGGTCTGGGGGTCCTGTCCCCCCCGAGGACATTTTGAGCGTTAAACAGCTAATTTCATGCATTCTGGTGAATTTTCATACATCTATTTATGGTGGAAATAAATGTTATTTATGTAAAGGAAAACACAAAATTCAGATACCAGATGACGATGTGTATAATGCTGTAAAGGCTCCCAGGTTTTCTGTATTATTTTAAATCATGTAGATAAACTTTTCTCATTTGATTTACTCGTCTGTCCTCTTTTGTTTAGTGGGGAAGTAACCTCTTTAAACGTGGCACCTATTCAACGATAAATTAACGTCTTGCATAACGTAGCCTGCAGGGATCGGTCGAGTCGAGGCGGGGCGTGAAAAAATGTCTATGCGGGTGCTAAATTGGAGAAAATAATTCATTGGCATGTGCGTGTTGGGTGGATGATTTATATGCGTACACGTGGATTTCGGATGACGTCAAAAGCCGATCTCTATTTTTCACAATCGCGTCGCTGTTTCGAGAATAAAAAGTCGTAATATTTGGGGAAAAAAAGGTTGTAATATATTACAAGAATAAAGTCGTAATTTAAGGCGAGACACACGAGGCAAAAACTTTTTCATGCACTGATCAATTTAGAGATTTTGAGCTACTTTGCTTCCATAACACGTCTTCTTTAAGACTATAGTGGAAAGTAAACTTCCAAAATACACATTTAGGTGTTTATTTTACTACGTTTTGTCTATTTGTGTCTGTAGATTTCTCCTAAATTCCCCAAAAGTCAGCATTATATAATGCCTCATTTACCTATTTAAACACACAATTTCAGAAAACTTAAAAATAATTGTCTTAATGTGAGTAATCAACTGGAGAAGTTTCATGGTGATGTTTATTATTTTTTTTTTTTTACATTTTCACCTGTAGTATCTTGCAAAATGTATGAAAATTTTAAAATACATATCTTTTAGGGCGGTGTGTCGGCAATAATCTGGCGATACAATAAGTATCATGATATAGGGGTCACGATTCAGTATATTGTGATATATACTGTAAGCAAGGAGATATATTGATATATTATTAATTTAGGAAAACTGTCATAATATAAAGAACACACCACCTTATGCAAAAAATCTTTTTTGCAATCATAATCATAATCATGACCCTGCATTTGCATTTATCACAGTCCCTTCAACATCCAACATCATGTTCACTGCTGCTGTCATAACTATACAGTAATTCTTACAATCTTTAAAGCACTAACTTTTTTTTTAATATGTACATATCATCTGTCACTACATAGATGTGCATAGTATACATAATCCAGTCCATGTATTTCCATTCAGTTTTTATCTTTCCCCTCTATTGTTTACACTTAGAGAAACACTTGACTTGCACATAGATGTTTTTATTTTATTCTTATTTTATTGTTGGTCATTGGTGCTTTATATATATATTTATATTTATTAAATATTTATATATACACCTATTTTTTTCCCACTACTGCGTACTTTACAGTCCTCTCTATTCCTCACCTTATTTGTCCAGCTTTGTTGTCCCTGTCCCCTAGCTGTTATTTCTATTTCTGTGTAATTACATTTAGGGAGAAACATATAAATAGAGTCTAATTCCTCGTATGTATTTACTTTACTTGCCGAATAAAAACTGATTCTGATTTTGATTTGAGAGGGCAAATACACTGAAAGAGGGCATCTCTTTGCAAACGAAATAAAGTATTGACTAAGTTAATCTTAGGATTTAAGATATTAATTAAAAATCAATAGTGTTTTTGAGAGTCAATACAGTATCACAAAAAATAATATTTTCGATATTTTCTTACACCCCTAATACCTTTAAAGTTTTTTATCAGACTCTGAGCCAGAAATCTCCACTTCAGTACTCACTGTACATAAACCAAACCTCCCATTCATTCCTATCTATATTCTGAAGGTTTTTACAGAGGCATTTGTTTATAAATATATATATGCCCTCCCAAAATATTGGTGGGGACAATTCTGTCCTCCCAAAATATTGGTAGGGACATTTCTGTTCTCCCAAAATATTGATTCTGTCCTCCCAAAATATTGGTAGGGACAAATCTGTCCTTCCAAAGTATTAGTGTGCACAATTCCGTCCTCCCAAAATATTGGTAGATGCAAAACTGTCCTTCCATAATTGGTAGGGACAATTCTGTCCTCCCAACATATTGTTGGGGACAATTCTGTCCTATACACAATATTGGAAGGGACAATTCTGTCCTCCCAAAGTATTGGTAGGGACTATTCTGTCCTTCTATAATTGGTAGGGACAATTCTGTCCTCCCAAAATATTGGTAGGGACAATTCTGCCCTCCTAAAGTATTGGTAGGGACAATTGTGTCCTTCCATAATTGGTATGGACAATTCTGTTCTCCCAAAATATCAGAAGGGACAATTCTGTCCCCTCAAAATATTGGTAGGCACAAATCTGTCCCCCCAAAGTATTGGTAGGGACAATTCTGTTCTTCCAAATTATTGGTAGGGACAATTCTGTCCTTCCAAAGTATTGGTAGGGACAATTCTGTTCTTCCAAATTATTGGTAGGGACAATTCTGTCCTTCCAAAGTATTGGTAGGGACAATTCTGTTCTTCCAAAGTATGGGTAGGGACAAGTCTGTTCTTACAAAGTATTGGTAGGGACAATTCTGTTCTTACAAAGTATTGGTAGGGACAATTCTGTTCTTACAAATTATTGGAAGGGACATGTCCCTGCTGTCCATATGCAAACCTACAACCTTGTGTGCGAGCATCTCCGGTCTTGCACAATATCTTTTTTGTCAGTGGGGTTTAAGAGTGGCATGCTAATTAAGACTATTTAAGAACGCAGATTGACATGTGGTTGCTTTGTGAAGTCAATGCAATGTAGCAAGTCACACCCGGTAAACGCTTGTGGGGCGTCAGATGTGGTCATGGTTCAAGTGATGGCAAGCCCAACAGAAACTAACACGCTCTGCAAGGTATCGCAACTTTTTCACCTTCTCATCCTCTCAGTAGCCCAAACACGTGAGCCACAATGTGTAGAGTTATCATGTCCATATATAATCAAATTACCATTTTAGTGGATGGTTAATGTCCGTGCTGCTGTGTTTTGAGTTCAGGTTAAAAATTATTGAATTCACATAAAGATAAGAATAAGACTGAAATCTGTACTTTTTTTTGTGTCCCTTGCAAAATTGAACCAAACAGCGGGAATTATACATGAGTAACAGCTTGACAAGATGGTTCTTGCACCATGATCAAAAGATAATTAAGTAGGTTGCATATATTAATTTGCATGCATGTCCCATGTGCATCAAAAGCACCAGAAAACCAAAATCCATGATACCAAACATACTGAATGCAAGCTCAAATAAAAGAAATTGTCAATAAAACACCCACAAGTTTGTGGCAAACATGAACAAAACTCGCTGGTAAAGCCTTTAATTGTGGGCTTGCTCTGTGGAGATGTGATAGCAGATGTAGCTGTATAACTCCCCAGTCATGAGCTGAGCGGTTGAAATACTATCGATCTGTGGCGTGGAGGTTATGAGGCTGAGTGGACAGCGATCAGAGAAATCTGTCGTTCAAACCTAATAGTTACAGGTCTGGTGAGGTCGTCGCTCACTAGAGCTAGATTTGTTCAAAATTACAAAATTACTACAAACTACAAAATGAAGTTCCCGTATAACTAAACTGTATTCTCAATTACGTTTTTAGGGAAACGTATTTTCTCCCAGATTATGGTTGCAGTTTTAAACAGTTTTAAACACATGGTTAACGTTGTAAATTGAAACAAAACAAAAAAACGCAATAACACTACTTAGTTAGGTTTAGGCAACAAAACTACTGGGTTAGGTTTAGATCTGCAACAATTAATTGAATAATCGTTGAGTTGTCAACTATTTTAATAATCAATTAATCGGTTTGAGTCACTTTTTAAGATAAAAAGTCCAAATTGATCTGATTCCAGCTTCTTAAATGTGAATATTTTCTGGTTTCTTTACTCCTCTATGACAGTAAACTGAATATCTTTGAGTTGTGGACAAAACAAGACAATTGAGGACGTCATCTTCGGGCTTTGAGGAAACACAGATTGACATTTTTCATTTTTGTGACAATCGAGAGAATAACCGACAGATTAATTGACAATGAAAATAACTGTTAGTTGCAACTCTGGTTAGGTTTAGTAAAAAACAACATCACGGTTAGGCTTAAAATGACACACGGGACACAAACGTCCGGTGTTATTTGGATTTAATTCCGCACAATTTAAATCAATTAAAATGTTCCTGTAAAGAGACGCTGGCCTGTGGTGTAAACACCTGCTGTTGTGTGTGCAAACATTGAGGAAAGGCAACATAATTAAGGTTAATTTGGGGGATTAGTCCCGGGCCCACCAACGCAGTCTGATCACCACCTGGCCCCGTCCTGGCCAGAGGTACGCCAGCAGCACATCAGGAGTTATTTTGGCTCTTTAGATGATGAAGAACCATGAAAAGATTACATTATCACTTGGCATGATGAGAGCGAACAGCAGCTTTCCACACAGTGTGTTCAACAAGTGGCCCGGCACACCACAGATTAGTAGCGATACCGTGGAATATAATTTTCAACACCTTCTTGTTTTGAGGAATTTGTTTTGCTGCCTCCTAACCACATATTACAATCCTTGGCAAGACGATAAGAAAAGCATTCTTTCGTCCTCTTTCTTCTTGTGCCACGACTGTTGTTGGCAGCACACTTTATTACTGCTTAGCAAGTTGAGACAAATTGACATAGTTTAAAAACTGACTTTAATATAGAAGCAGTAGGTGTGTTATCGAACATGTGGGGAGCACTGCACTGTGATATAAGACGGAAATTAGAAGAGACAGTGTCATTTTTCTCCCATAGTGAAGCATCCAAAATGCTCCAGAGAAGCTTCTCATTATTGTCTCTTAAGACTGTGGTTTAGCCTCCAAGAGTCAGTTTGTGCACCCTTCTTCTCTCGTGACCTCTCCCCTACACTGCAATTACAATTAAAGTGCTTTTGTTTGCTGTAAAAGCCAGGTTCCCAAGAAAAAAAAGCCCACCCTCTATCATTAGATAATGATGTCAGCATGTCCAGACACTATTGTGATATATTAGACAGACACAGCAGCCACTTCAGGTTGAACGGAAGCCTTTTACCCCCGAGGTCAATCAAGTTTACAGTTGCAAACCGACAAGACTGCAGGATCGGGCGAACGCAGTGGAAGCGGCAGGTATTCAATCAGACGCAGGCAGCAGGCAGTCTGATATAATCTGGAAAATCTACCCGGGAATGCCACTTATATATTTACTGTCGACGGAAGATTTATTTCAAATGTCTTATGAAAACAGACTTGATAGATCGGGGTTGTCTTTTTGCCCCGATAGGCACATCTTTCTCTCAGCTATGCACAAATGTTGCAAGGATGCTCCGATTGGTTGTGAGATTCTCCTTCCTCTTTGGCCCTTCAAGAGCTCATACTGTAGCTCCTAAAGCCACAAAACACCTTCTGTATTTCCAAAATCATTCACAGATTGTAAATAACAGATGAGTGGAAAAAGGAGAGATGATAAGCAAAGCCAACCTGACACGTAACAGTGGTATCCAGATGCAACGTGTCATACAGCGGTTCGTATGATATCTTATGTAAAGTTATTCGTCATTTTTTTGTGCGTTTTCGTATAAATGTCTAGCAACATGTGATGTACGTGTAAATTTCCGCTCCAGTCTTTTAAAAATAAACTTCCATCTTCACAGGAAACAACTTGGTTCGGTTTAGGAAAAGATTGTGATCGTGAACCACAGATTGTGAAGCATTTATCATGTACTTGCTTTTCTGCCGTAACACGTGATCTAGTCAGATCTCTCACTCTCTGGTGTGAAAAAGGAGTAGCCTGTATGTGACTGCTGGCTTGAGGGCTACTAGAACAGCTAATCTCAACCTCTGGCGGGGCTCAGAGCGCTACCCAGTGGGTTGCGGAGGTACTGCCAAATGGTTAGATTAACCTCTAAAAATCAGACGGTAGCTATTCTGTAATTCAGAAATTGTAGCGAGCTCAGAGAACTAGAAAACCTGAGGAATCCATTGGCACCAACCATGTCATGCTAGCTTGTTGAATAAGAGGCTAAATATCGCTCCGAAGTTAAGCAAAATTTTGGCGACGAAAAACTGGCATGGCCATTTTCAAAGGGGTCCCTTGACCTCTGACCTCAAGATATGTGAATGAAAATGGGTTCTACAGGTACCCACTAGTCTCCCCTTTACAGACATATATGTCTTGGATGCAGTGATTGAAAATGGAGTGTTTTTTTAAACACAAAAGTGATGTTGGAGACAACATATGACCCTGAATACTTTGGATTCATAATGGAAGGCAGTGATGGGTGAGGGTCAGCTGAATATTTATGTGGGTCATATAAAACATATTTATAGCCCAGTTTGTCATTTATTTGGGAAGGTGGTCCTCGTAAATTTTTTAACAATCGGAAATGGGCCTCAAGTTACAAGAGGTTGAGAAGCCCTTGGACTAGAAGATATGTCCATGTATGAGCAAAGCTAACAGTATTTAATATCTGTTGATTTTCTCTGTCTAAATGAATCTAACATTTTTACTAGTAAAAAAATGTCCCGTTTGTTTTACCTTCTCAGACGCACCGTGCCCTACGGTATGTCGAGCTACAGAGGACCTCAGCGACTCAGACGTGCTGTCAGTGGACAAGCAGCTGAACGCGAGGGGACAAAGACTCAGCGTTGCTTTTGTGCCGCGCTTGACGCAGACCCGGAGTGCCGTGATTTCTGCCTGTCAAGGTCAGTCTGATTCTTTCTGTAAAATAACATTCATTGGATCCTTCTCAGTCATCAAGTTAATTATTAAGTGAAGAGTGAAATGAATTAAGGCTTCTAATAGTAAACAAATCACTGGATTAGCCCCTTTGTGAAATGTTCTTTTCACAGCCCCCTGAGGACAGTGCCAATCAGGAGTCTCCACGGAGTCCCCGGTCCTGGATGACAGTTTAACGCCTCTCCATCGTCTGCTCTTCTCCTCAGGGGAATGGACCCTTCCCTCCTCTTTGTCCCCTTCCCCTCTCTCCAGTTCGCCACTCTTGCCTCCACAGGTACACATTCAAGGAAAATACTTTGGAGTTTAACACTGCAGACATTCCTCGGCATCACAACTCTTGGAGCAAGTTCCATCAAGCCGCGTGGTTTCAATCAATCTTCTGCAAATTCGATACAGATCCCTGGAGGCTATCCCCTTTTTTGTTCCCTCCCGAGAGCAGCGTGAGGATTACTTCCAGCCCGATATAATAACCAGTGACTTTGCTTCTGTCAAGCTTGATCAGACAACCCTTTGTATTCACACCTGGTAATGTTGAGGACTACGCTTGTTGAAAGCTTCTATCAACCTATAAGGGGACAACAAAGACATTTCTACGACAACAGCCGGCAGGAGCCACGTAAAGTAAGGCGTGATATTGAGATATCGTGCCATTCAAAAATATTGAAACACGTCAACAAAAAAAAAGGGGGTAAAGTTTTGGCCACCTGTGCTACGGGGCATATTATTGAGCTTTGATTTATGAGACTATTTACAGTTAGTCTGGAAAGCATTGACACCGTCACACTGACGGTATGCATATCTTGCTCTCATCACTTCTTGCAGCAATAATATATAATTTGTGCTCTTTGCAACTGTCGGTTATATTTTTTTTGTGCTTTTACATCAACACAAATGGTACTTTGTAGAAACTGTATGACAGCTTTAGCTGGAGTTAAAGGGACTGTTTGTAAGAGTCAGAAATTGCTTGTTAACAGCGACACCTGTGGCCGTTAAGTCAACGAAAGTCAGCGTCCTGTTGCTCGCGCTCGCTCTTCATAGACATGAACGAGCATCGCTCAAAACAGTGAGGCGACACACGTCAGCTAAAACCACAATATCACTCTATAGTTCACCTGCTTGGCAGTAATGTTAGCTGACCAGATGAAGGTCTCTCCATGAATCAATGCTGATCCTAGTGTTGGCTTTTCCTGCCTCAGCCTCCCGACCGCGGCCGGAGGGAACAGGGGAGACACCAGAGTTTTGGTCGGAGACGATAACGTTTCTCTCTGCGGAGCCCCGTCACTTCACAAGACACGGGAAACCTCTGTTGGTCTGGAGGAGCTGCAGCATTTATTTCTGCACAAACGTCCACTGAACATTCACTAGATATTCTCAGAGCTAAACTAACTCTTCTGCAGTGTGGAGTGTGCACGCATGCACGTGAGCGTGGAGCGAAATAGCGAGAACGAGCGCGGTGTGTGAGTGAAGGCAAGCAGGCAGAGGGAAGAGGAGCAGAGTACAGCAGAGACTCCGGCCCTGGAGACCAAAGCTAGGGTCTCCCCCCTCGTCCTTTGACCGCGGCCAACACCTTTTTTGAAAGACAGGATTCACTAGATACAACCAAGAGGTTTTGGTGCTTCCGTGTAGTTTGTGTTGGAGTCTGAATCTGAACAGCGTAGACACACGCGAGCGCGCACGGGACACCGACCCGCAGTGATTTATGCGTGTAAGAAGTTACAAACAGTCCCTTTAACTTTATATTAACCATCCAATGATGACCACCCAAAAAACTGCAATAACAACACAGGCAGCATCAGATCCTTCAGCTGTTGCATGGAGCTGTGGATTACTTATACTGTATGTTAAAAGAGCAACCTGACGATATACTTTTCTCATTGTCAACAAATCCCACGAAAAGATCAAAACCTGCAATGAATTGGTTCTATGAACGATTGCCTGTGTAGTGTGATATATCTGACTCCTCTGTGCCGTACCAAAAAACACTGGGTGACATGTTCCCTAATCACAGTAAACATGGACGCTGTAGTTCATTTTGAGACAATCTCATATACATTGTCCTCAGTGGCGTATAGGGAGGACGTATTCAGATCCTTTACTTAATAAAAGTACTAATACCACATTGTTAAAATACTCTGTTACAAGTAAAAGTCCTGAATAAAAAATGTTAGTTAAGTAAAAGTATGTAAGTATAATCAGGGAAATATAGTTAAAAGTATTAAAAGTAATCAATGTAAAATGCCCCTGTGACTGTTATATTATACTATATATTATATCATTTGATTATTATAACTCATGCATTAATGTAAAAGCAGAGGTTTACTGTTGTAATTGGTTGAGGTGGAGTTAATTTTTAACTATTTATAGGACTGGAACTAATGATTCAGGGTATCCGGCAGTGTATCGCAAGCCTGGTGGCCCGCTGGGCCTAAGCATTTTATGTATTTCTAAGATGTTTTGTTTTTAAAACTAAATGTGTTATACAAGTATCAAAGTCCTTTTAGGAATAACTCAGTGCTTAACGTTAGCGAGTGTCAGTGTGCAGTCGAGAGAGAGAGAGAGACAGAGACAGAGAGTGTGACGGTGAGTATGAAGTCAGAAGTAACGTTATAGCTGTGAACGTAGCCTTGCAGTGTGTGTACAGTTCAGGCTGTCGGTGAATAAATGCTATAACTCCTCAAGACCCGAGCCAAGTCCCTGTGTCTTGCTTGCCACAGTCTGTTTACCGAAGGGGGGTTAGTTAACTCAGAGTTAGCTCAGACTCGCTTAAGATGGACTGACTTTTAAGGTGGACCAGCGCTGTTGTCATTAGTGACGAGCCGCTCCTCTGAGTTTTGCTCAGCGCCGCCGGGCCAAACGACGTTTCTGGCAGAAACCCTGTCATTGAGGATTAATCTGCAGATTATTTTCTCGATTAGTCGACCGATTGTTTGAGATGTACTTGTATATACTGTTGGGTAGCTTAATTTATAACATATTTTATAAGCTCTTCCTACGTATTGTGTGGGGGTTTTGGGGATATTGTGATACTACTGTTAAATTAAAGAACATCTCGAGGCTACAAAATAAATTAATGCAACAGCGTCAGCAACATGATGTCCAAACCAACAGTAAATTACATTTTCTAAAGATGGCACTTTGCAGCCTTCAGCAATTATTGATATACAATCATCTTCCCCTGTAGCTAGAGCTTCACTAGAATTAACCAGAAAAGAGACAAAACTCAGACAATTACTCAAAAATGAGCAACAATAAATAAAAAGAGCTATTGACACTGCGGCGGGTGCAGCAATATTAATATTTGTTCTTTCTCAAAGCGTAACCAGTCCACTCAGCGTCTCTGGTCTCTGCAGTCACTTCAGATGTTATTGTCACAAACAGCAGAAAGTCCTCACACACACCTGACTGCAGGTAAAAGTTACTCAGTGAACGCAGAAGTCACCGCTGGAGGATCCACAATGAGCATGTTAGCATTTAGCATGTTAGCCAAACCCACGTGTCACCTGTTGGTGACGCAATATCGTAGGTGTGTTTGATTTAGGTCACTTAGCGTGACGGCCGGGTGGTGCATTAAATCAGTGATTAATTAAGTTACATGCAACATTTTTTAACTAAACCAAGGTACAATAATACTAAAGGAAAATATGTGATCCTTAATCTTATTGCATTATTGTGCATTGTTTTATACCAGTGGCGGCAGGCCAATAGAGGGCCACGGGGCCTGGCCCCACCCACCTTGAGCCACCAAAAAAAAAAAAAAAAAAAAAAAAAAAATTATAAAATTATAAATTATAAAAATTCAAAAAATTCAAAAAATTGTCAATATGTGTGTTTTTGACCTATGGAATATACCCGTAATATTTGTAAAATAGGATAACTGCGCCAAATATCTGCTTTCCTCCTTGAACTCTCTGCTAGTGCACCTCTCAGCTGCTCTGCTGCACGTGCACTTTCTGGGGCCAAATGGATTTGGCCCAAGGAAGGCGGGTCTAATAAGCAGTACAGCCAATCACTGATTAAAGATATATGATTACAAGCATGAATGACATACAATTCATCCAATCAGCGCCGTAAAAAAGACTTCCGGGAGGGCCAAACTGATTTGGCCCATGGTGTGCGCGCGCACGTTCACGTGTGTCTCTCTCTGTTCTCGTCAGGGCTCATGTCAGTTCTAGCGTGATCTTGTCTTCTCGTCTCTCGCTTCTCTCCACTTCTCTTCTCTCACAGCCCATTTTAACGGCATGACAATGGAACAGCCAAGCACTAGTAGCGCTACTCTTGCAAGACTCAATCCTAACTCGATCAAATCTCTCCTCCAAGACCCGTTTGAGAGAAGGACTTTGGCGGAGAAACTCCTGGTGAAACAACTGGGCCCAGATCAACCTCCTGGACTCAGCATAAAACAACAGACCGGCGTTTGTTGAAATTGATTGGCCCTACCCAAAAAAAAATCCACCAGCCGCCACTGTTTTATACTGTTCACTAACTGCAAGCCTGCGACCCCTCGCATCCCCCGACTGCTGCTGATTTAACATCTTTCTTTTTTCTTTTTTCATTCTCACACACAGTGTATCATGACTTTTTCATGTGACTTTCATGTTTTTACTCTGTAACGGATAACAGCAAAGTATAATACTTGAGATGAAAAGTACTTAAAGGACAAATATGTAATATATTTACTGTAAGAAATCCTAAAAATGACCATGTTATGTCACCAGAGATTAAGGGAACATGCTGAACTGTAATACTTTCTCCTTTGACATTTCCATTCCAGTCCAGAACGTCTGTTTTAGTTTTGGCCGGTGTGATCCCGTCCACCGCCCATTCCGACACCCCGTTGCTACATATGAAACAAATCAGGATACAAACACCACGTTCTGCAGCCGTGGAAGCAAACGAACTGGATCAACAGAGATAAAGTTAACGTTAGATTCTACCTGACCTTAAATACCTCGGCACATCTCTCTGTGGTCCGTGTGCTTCCACCCGGTGATTCCACCACTGCTGCTGGCCAGAGGCTAACGGCGTGATGCTAACACACGCTAACTGCTATACGATATTTCCCTCTGAAATATAGTGGAGTACAAGTGGCATAAAAAAGAAAAGACTCAAGTAATGTACAAGTAACTTAAATTTGTACTTAAGTACAGTACTTGTGTAAATGCACTTTTGTTGACATTCGACGGCGTTCCTACTGCCACAAATACTCACTAGTTCACCAAATGTATATCAATCCGCAGCTGAAAATAGACCCCAACAAATGTACTTCTGTTTGAGTTAGGGATGCACCGATCCAAAGTCTCGCTACCGATAGCGATACCTGGGCTTTGGGTATCAGCCGATATCGAGTACCGATCCGATACCAGTTAATAATAATTAATAATCTGTATGCCTCACTGTGTGGAAGTGACTGGGATCATTCTGTTATGTGTAAGGCAACATCAGGCTGGACTTAAACATCGCTTTCCTAATTTTGTAAAAACAAAATGTAACAAATAAATACAAGATATAAATTGACTAAATTGATGTTTATTATTAGAATAATAAATCGTACGTCAACAAAAAAATCTTCAAAATTAACAGGAATTACAATTCAGGTGTAAACCTTTTAATGCAGCAAGAAACTTAAACGGGAATAGAAATTCCAGTAGATAATATATATAAAGTATATAAACATAGAATTTAATTTAATAGATTGGCCCCATTGTCACCGTCATATCCAATCCAGCTATTTGAGTTAGTGTCAGCCCGATATCCAATCCGGTGTCGGTGCATCCCTAATTTGAGCAAGATTTTCTAAAACATTAGTATCATCATTAGTCTCCGGCCGGCTGTTTCAATTAAGCACTTTGCTTTTATAAAAGATGAAACTTTATATTTGTGACAAAGTTTTTACGGATTAACATCTTCATTAGAACTGAATGGGCTTGGGGCCACAGACAGGGCAAGGAGGATGAATTGAGGCAGACGCAGTGTCGGTTTAGGTCTTCAAATGGGATTTATTCACAATAAGTAAAATATAGAATAACACAAAGCTTCACCCTTTAAGTGAGAGATTTTTTAACGGAGAGTCACTTTTTAGCAACTCTCCAGTCAATATGTCCTTTTTATTCAGTGAGTAAAAACATTTAAAGCACCGTGTTGCCCGAGGTCTAAACAGACTGGTTCAAGTGTGGCGAATTCCACGAAGCTTTGCTGCTAATAAAGTAAAAAATGAGTGATTGTGTTCTTTGCTTCTGGGGCCACCGGTGCCCTCCCGCTGACCAATAATTGAATTCTTCCAGTTTCTGTCTCCTGGGCCTCCCTGTCCAGTTTGTCAAATAGTTCCTTTGACTGATGCTGAGCAAACAATATGTACTTATTTATCCTATTCAAATGTTTGCACGTTGTATAATGTTCCACCAATAGTTCTCCTGTCACAACAACAGTTACAGACAAGCTTTTGTGTTGTCTATCTTTTTTTTTGTGTCTCATCGCACAATGAAAACAGTAAGTGGACGAGTATTTGTTAGTTCCTGTTGGTTTTGTCGCCCACATGGTTACGGTGCAGTGAGAACGTTCCTATGAAAATGGAGTTTAATGAGGGGACACATTTCAACACAACACACAACCTTTCCATTGTGCCCTGAAGCTTTTACTGGGCTTTTTTTTTTTTTTTTGTATATTTATATTGATGTGCCCAATTTTCTTTCCGAGAATGCATCACCACTTGTTTAGAAACAGAATTACAGCTGGTTATTGTTGCCTTTTTATGCATGCTACAGCTTGGATCAAAGAGCGGACGTCAAACATGTGTTTCCATTGGGACACTTTCCACCTTTAAACCAGTCTGGTAACTTTGTCCATTCTGGACTCATCATTTTCAGTCATTCTGACTTTCCAAAAAACTGTATAGAGGGTCACATTGTACACAGATATGAATGTATACTTTATATAACATGAAGAGGAAATCAGAAAACACTACCGATACAGCCTCCAGAGTATGAAGATGATCATATCCATGATCTGGAAAAATGGTTGTGTGGTTACAGATTTTATACACCCTCTCAACAAATAGTTGCCTCCTCACTTTGTACATTACGTATAGTATGTATGTATGTATGTATGTATGTATGACTTTATGTCTGAAGTTACTGGAGCTTCGTGACTCTAAGTCCACCTGCTGCTGCTGCACATATTTAGGCTGCGCTCAGCATCACTATTAGGTCCGTGCAGACCTCTAACGTTACCTCACCGTGATAAATAGAGAGGTTGCATTTTATATTGCTTTTCAGTTTTGTTTTATGCAATCATACTCATTCATTCATTAATCAGTAAACGATACATTTCCATAGGTGAACATTTCATTGCAATAATTCCAAAAGATTTTAGGTTACTTATGCAAATTCCCAGATTTAGTGGTGTAATCCAAAAGTCATTCACGATTGTTGAAGTGGTATTACAAGTTAAAGCTACGGTGGAGGCTTATTTAAGTTATTTTATTACACGGCTGTGTTGAATACTCGATTCTGATTGGTCGATCCCGGCGTTCTGTGGTCTGTAATTTCTTTATAACAGACCGTTACTATGTATTACAGACCGTTGCTATGTATTAAAGACCGTTGCTATGTATAACAGACCGTTGCTATGGGCGCAGTTCAGATGTCGGACTCTGGAGGACTGTTTTTGTGTCAAAATATTGATTTCTTAAAGCTGAAGTATTGGAGCAAATATGATTAAAAAAAGTTATTTTTATAAAACGGTCGCTATATCGTGAAACAGGTAATCTGAAAAAAAGTCTAATTATGCAGAAGTCTAGTTTTCTCTCAGAACACTTGAATTACAATATGCTGAAAGGTTATTTTGGAATTTTTACACAATGATGCCAAAATTATACTGCCTATTGCCACTTTAGGTAAGTAGCCGTGTAATAAGCGGGATAATGTACAGTGAGCCGGTCATTGTTGTGAAAGAATCCCCTTCAGGGCGATGAGTCAACATTTACAACAATGACCGGCTCGCTGATTATCATCCCCTACTTATCCAAGCATGTACAAACTTATGTCTCGTTTTTCCCCTCAGTTTTTTAGATGCAGTACCAGGAAGTGGAACGTTAGCTACCTGGAACTCCTGGAACTGACAGAAAGCCAAATGTCCTCAAGCTCAATCTCTCAAGCCGTGGGCACACTGCCCGCATGAGGCTCGCGTGGCGTCTGCGTTGCGTGGTGGCTGCGTGATGCACGAGTCTGGTGTTCACACTAGACACGAGTTGGCTGTGTGTCAGCTGCCTGTCAGCTGTGTTTCTGCTGCTGCTGTCAGCCCTTTCTTTCTGCATAGAGTTTGCCTTTTAATGGCCATTTAACTTCATGATAAATATAATTTATATTTATTTTAGACAGAGAAAAGTTCAGAAACGTGTGGTAGTTAGTAAATAATAGTAATAATCCACAATTAAAACTCCGTACTGTATTCATTTATGATGCTTTCCAAGTCACTGCTTGTTCCACATCACTGTCCGGCACATATTTCAGAATAAAAGCCTTGTGTTAACAAATGAAGGAATTCTGTGCAAAGAAAACCCGCTTTAGGGCTTTTATTTCGAAATGAAAGCAGGAAGTGTTGATTTAAACCCCAAACTTTATCAATTCTTTGAGCTCTCAAAGTGACTGCGTGTTCCACAGCACTGACTGCTTATATTTCAGAATAAAAGCCTCGTGTTAACAAATGAAGGGATTCTGTCTATAGAAAAAACGCCTGAGGGCTTTTATTTTGAAATGAAAGCAGGAAGTGTTGATTTAAAAATAAGTTTACTTAACTTTACTTTTTTTCATCTCCGTAACATATTCTACAGATAGACCTCGAAACTGTAGTAAAGTCTTGCAGGTATGAAGTTAATATACAGTCACTAGATCACTTTCACTGTCTGTGACATATTCTACAGATGTCTAGACATGTAAACTGTATTATGTAGCTGATATGATGTCCATCTACTGTCAATAGATCACCTTCACTGTCTGTTGCTGCTGGGACACGCAGCCGAGACGCGAGCGGCTCGCGTGTAAAATAGGCGAGCCTTCTATTCTATAAAATAGACGCGCGTCTGGCGCGCGTGAGACGCGCGTCTCATGCGGGCAGTGTCCACTCTAACCTGTTAACATGGACGCCGAAATAAAAAACAACACGCCACGCAGCTGGCACGCGAGCCTCATGCGGGCAGTGTGTCCACCACTTCACTGAGTATTTGTTGCATAGGTTGCAATATGACAAAAAAGCTTTCGCGTGTCCTACATGTGGCATTGCTATGAAAACGGTGAAAGGGTATGTAAATCATCAAGAACGGCACAAAAATTAAGCAAATATTGATAACAAAATAAACAATCTGTACCAAATATTTTAGCACTTTATAATTTCAACACTATTAAGTACAATCTAGTTAGTCCACTAAGTATATACTAGGGCTATCAATGTTAACGCAATAACGCTAATTTGTTTTAACACTACTAATTGCTTTAATGCATTAACGCAACATGATATTTTAGGTTGTAGTGGTCTATGTTGTAGCCATGTCATACTAGCCTGTGGAGAAGGAGGCTAAACAACGCTTACATTTTGTTGAGGAAAAACTGGCATGGCCATTTTCAAAGGGGTCCCTTGACCTCTGACCTCCAGATATGTGAATGTAAATGGGTTCTATGGGTACCCACGAGTCTCCCCTTTACAGACATGCCCACTTTATGATAATCTAATGCAGTTTGGGGCAAGTCATAGTCAAGTCAGCACACTGACACACTGACAGCTGTTGTTGCCTGTTGGGCTGCAGTTTGCTATGTTATGATTTGAGCATATTGTTTTATGCTAAATGCAGTACCTGTGAGGGTTTCTGGACAATATCTGTCATTGTTTTGTTTTGTTAATTGATTTCCAATAATACATATATACTGTACATATATTTGTATAAAGCAAGCATAATTGCACACTCCCATGCAACTGCATGTGATTATCATAAAGTGGGCATGTCTGTAAAGGGGAGACTCGTGGGTACCCATAGAACCATTTACATTCACATATCTTGAGGTCAGATGTCAAGGGACCCCTTTGAAAATGGCCATGACAATTTGTCCTCGCCAAAATTTAACACAAATTTGGAGCTCCTTCATGACAAGCTAGTATGACTTTAGGTTTTTTAGTTTCATATGATGCCAGTATCTTCTCTCTAGCCCGCTACAACCTTAAAATTGCGGTTGCTTTAATGCATTAAAGAAATTAGTGGTGTTAAAACAAGCCTAATTGTTTCCTTTTGAGTAAAACATATTTGCCTACAATTCACAGCCATCTGTGTAAAGAAAACCAGACTACATGCAGCGAAAAATAATTACCCAGACCCAGTGGAGTAAAGTTTTTGAGCTTCTCTAGTCTTGGGGGGTTGGGTGGGGGTGCTGAGGGAGCCTGGAGTTTTACTGTCTGTCGGGTGTGTTCAAGGTCAACTGCAGTGCTTTAACCCTTGTTTAGCCTAAAATTGCTTGCTCATGGAGTATTCTTGTGTGCTGAGTTGAATTTATGATTCACTCCAGACGTGCCCCGCTACCCAATATGCAGTCTTAAACACGCTCTCAGATCTCAGTCCTACCTGTTGTGTTTGATATTTTATCTCTCTAGTTGGGTCAGTCCACTTTACAATATATTATATTTTTTATTATTTAATAACTGTATGAAAAATTTGAACAGCTGCATATCGTGCAGATGTTTATTTGTTACCTAGCTACATGTGAGGAATACAAAAGTACAAAAGTATACAACAGATATTTATAGAAACAGAGAGCTGCCGTGGTTGTGATGATTTAATTATCTTGAGATTACAAAGTTGTTTTTTCATGATAACAGCATCATTTTCTTGTTGTCTGGAGAAAACAACATATAATTTTCTCGTGATAATGGGTTAAAAAAATGTGTTTTTGTTTGCTCAAGAGAAGGAGAAAATTATCTCATTATTACTGTACAAGAAAGCAACTTTGTTATCTCGAGATCACAAGAGAAATTAACTTGAGACGGCAGGATTTGGAAAAGAATTGCAATGGTAACTTTTTGTTTTTGTTCTCTATACATTAGTTGTTTTGTTGTAAATTAGAGAATATATTTCATGTCACAGAACTGCATTTTTGCCATACAAACACTTGACCAACCGTGAGACCAACCGGACCCTTTGAGGCCCTAATACCACCTATCATCCTGGAATGTCGCACTGAGTCTCCCCTAAATAAGCCTACCCCGGAGCCTCGGTATGAACCTTCTGCAGTGAGCACCAATAATATCGCTCAGAGAGAGAAAGGCCTCATTCCCACAGTTTACCCTGGGAAATATTTCTGTGCAGACATCCTGACCATGCGACGGCAGGTTCAGGGCCCCTACCAGGGCTTAAAGTTTGTTGTTTGAATTGCAGGTTCATTAAATGAGTAGACCTTTTGTGCCATCAAGTGAACTTTCGCTGATTATACAGACAATTGAAAGACAATAACCACCGCTCCGACCACACAAGGATTCCCAGCAGATGTCAATTATAAAAAAAAAACCTAGTCTAAATATAATTAAATATAGTATTAAATATTACGTTGCTCAAATACCTGATAGGGTGTGTCTTCAGGTTACAGCTTCCATCATAATATCTGTATTAATTGTGCAGTAATGTTTTTGGTAGCAACGTACACAGAGATAAATGTTATTAGGATGTAAAGATGCAATAAAGTCTCTTATGTTTTGGTGAACATTAACCAGCATCTGTGCTTTTTTTTTTTAACCCTTTGAGACCCACAGGATTACCGGCGACCCTGACCAACGAGTGTTGGAAGTTAACTTTTTTGTCTAACTGCCACTGTGGCTGGTGGATTCCAGCCACTCAATAGATAACCATTGTTTTTTTGGCTGGTGAGTGAAGCAAATCTAGCAGCCACTTGCATATTTTACCAGCATTTGGCTGGTGGCTGGTGTTAATTTCCAACCCTGTGACCAACATTACTGTTACTGTTATTACTGATATCATATGAAACTAGAACACCTAAGGAATCCACTGGTACCAATGGTACTAGCTTGTTGGGAAGGAGATTAAATAACGCTCCAAAGTTAGGCTAAATTTTAACAAGAAAAAACTGGCATGGCCAATTTCAAAGAGGTCCTTTGACCTCTGACCTCAAGATATGTGAATGAAAATCATGGATGTATTAAGAGAACTGGATACAGCGTTGGAGGCGGGGCTCCGATCATTCCTATGAAAGTTGCTCAGTGGCGCATGAAGCCAAAATGGCTCGACTTCTGTCTGGAAAAGTACCCAGATCTTGGGCACATGGAATATGCACAGTAGCGTCCGCTCGGACACATGACTCGGTCACGGGGTCCCAAAGTCACGCCGTCGTCACGGCTTGGCGCTCCAGCCTCGGTCTGGGTCTCATTCACATGAATGGAGGAAGGGAAATAACTCTGGATTCGGCTATTAGTGCATTTTACAACTTTAAAAACATTTTTTTTTAAATAAGGGCTATTAGAGTGTTCGTACTGGGAGGTTGATTCACCTGAACACATCAACTTACAGACGTCTCTTTCCCAATGTAAGTGTATGGGAAAAAGTATTTTTGGGCCCAATGCATCACGTGACCGACACGGAGGTTGCAGTAATGCCATTTGGCCACTAAGAAAGTTGGGATCATCCTGGGGGCTTGATGAAAATGGGTTCTATGGGTACCCACAAGTCTCCCCTTTACAGACATGCCCACTTTATGATAATCACATGCAGTTTGGGGAAAAAAACATACATAATTTTTTTACATGCAGTATACGTGTGTTATTTTTGCTATGGCTGTAAAGCTGAGACTCTTGTGGCTCCAATGAACCCAACTGTATTCATGTGTGATGATGTTAGTCCCCAAAGGAGACATTTCATTGCAGTGAGACCATTTTTTAAAAAACTTGACCTCACTGTATAAAATGACCTGTGGTGACCTCTAGGATAATCACAGCCTCATGAAACTTTACAGCCACAAACTAGAGACCAAGAGCATTCAGAGGATGGATGGCTTTTACTAGCTAGATTGACAATAAGGGAGTTTCTGAGCAGTTTCCAGAACAGAAGTGCTCGCCATCCAATCACCGAAAAATGAAATTCTTGCAGAAATCTCTAAATGTCAAAAGTTTTTGATCCCAAATCACAGCATGGCTTTTTCTATGGTGTTCCAGCAATTTATGAGACATAACAGAGCATGGGGATGATCATCATATACTTCTACCATCATGTTCTAAACCCTTGTAATTTTCACAATTTATTTTAATTAATTAAATTCATTAATTCGTGTTTATTTCTGAACTTGACACACAGTGTTGATCTGCATCTCATATTAATCTTTCAGATGATGGACACCACTTCTATGTGACGTATTCTGTTGACCTGTTGACCCCCCTAAAAAGACAAAAACGGGTCCATGTGGGTCTCTTATTATGTGCATTAGAGACAATTATGTTGTGTTTACATACTGTATTAATGTATCTAATGTCAGATCCATATTGGAGTTCTGTTTTTTTTTGCTTTGCGCTATTTTCCTTTAATAATTTTCTCATTTTGTGATGAATACCTCAGCTGTCCGTTAAAATTCACACCTGACGTTGTTAAAAAGTTTGAGTTTGACATGTGTCAGCCAACCTCCTAACGACTGCAAGTTTGTAGCCCAATAAAACCCGTCATCCCTGTGGTTTATGACAAACTGGACAACTAAATTGTGGCCAATATGGATGACTGAAAAATGTTTGAGTGAAACATTTTAAAATGTGTCGAGTGATACTTTGATGATTGAGGATTAAGAGTACAATGAGGTGTGAATCCAAAGGGTATTACAGTACCTTTTAAGTGTTAAAAATAAATGAAATACAGGAGTAACAAAGGAATGAATTAACAAGTACTACTGGCCAACATGCAGTCAGAACAAAAAGCAATTTCAAAAGCAATGTGGCGAGTTCTAAAGAGAGTTATAGGTATGATATGTACCAAAAAAAGTAATTACAGGTATTATTCATAGTCCAATTATAGTCCATTATAAAGCAGTAATCAATAGAACAAATAAAATTGCCCTGTTTCGAATATTGTTCAATTTTAAAGAGACAGATGCATAGTAATGTTTAATATTTAGTAGCTAACAGTGTAGTATTCTTGGGGCCTCGTGGTCCAGCCAGGTCATTTTAAAAACATAATGTTTTTAATTCAACTGACGTCACGTGCTACACACACACTGACACATGTGGAACATAATTCTTTGACATGTGGAGCAGGGAAAACGTCCAGCATAGCAGCTCAGTACGAAGACACTAAACTGTATCAGACCACAAATACATTCACGGTGAAAGCATGCGGAAGGTGAGTTGGTAACAGACATGTGTCTGGCATATGTTCATATCTAACATTAAAGTGGCAGTAGGCAGTATATTTTTGGCACCATTGAGCAAAAATTCCATAAAAACCTTTCAGCATATTGTAATTCAAGTGTTCTGAGAGATAACTACAGTAGATGTCTGCCTCCTCCTCATGGCTCTGTTTTCAGGCTTTAGAAAATCTAGCCCGCGACGGGAGACTTTGACCAATCACAGGTCATTTCAGAGAGAGAGAGCGTTAATGTTAAGCTAAACCGTGCACTACAAGATGATTCTGAAAACATTTTAAGAGAGAAATAGGCATTACAGTAACATAATATTGATTCATATTTGATCAGCGCTCAGTTTGACCGTTTGGTCGGAGTTCGTGAGTGATTGAGAGCCGGCTCTCATAGACGGCAGCTGGACAGCAGACCTCAGATCAGCTCTGACTGCTTGTTTTCCTCCGGTCTGTGAAATCTTGCAGATGCTGTTAGGAGCACCGGAGGACACAGAGGAACATGATTTTTTTCCCACTTTATCTGTTTCATGTACTACTGTCACGATACAGCGACCGTTTTATCAAAATAACTTTTTTTAATCATATTTGCTCCAATCTCGCCTACTTCAGCTTTAACGGCCCATTTTCTTTTTTGACCATCGGCAATGCACAGCAACACTTCTGTGTCATTTCTAAACATTTCCACTTTAGGTAAAGCATTTAAGGTAGAGCATTTCCATACCCTGAATCTGGAGAAAATATTTAATCTATGTAACTGCTGTGTATTACAACATCTGTAGGTACAGCTGGAACTCTGTTAGGAGCAAACACAGAGTTACTGTAGGGGCGAAATCTTTAAATGTTCTAAACACTTTATATTGTAAAATATTTATAGCTTAACAAAATCCCTCCTGCTGCAGATTCAATTTAAAATATAATTGTTTAATATTTATTATATTGAATTAAATATTTTAGATTTTAGACGTACTGTATCGCAGCATCGCCTCATTTGAGCTCCTTGCCCGCTGGCAGCTGGTCCACCCTCAGATGTTATGAAATATTTATACTTTAACAAAATCACTCCTGCTGCAAGATTCAATTTAAAATATACAGTGATTGTTTTCTATTCATCATATTGAATGAAATATTTTGTATTTGATGTGACTTTAGACCTATCAATGCATCACATTAGAGTCAATAGGTGGAGAGTTACTATAGAAACGCAGAAAAGCTGTCTAGACTGCCGTTTCACTAATCGCTAAACTTAGCCTACTAGTGTAAGCAACGTGGGTGTATGATAAGGAATAAATCAGTCCAACACGTTCTGGGTTACGTTAATGAAGTTCCAACACAGATCAATCAAGCCATTACACTTCTGCTCTATCCCCGAACTACCCTCTCTGGTCTCTTCTTCCTCTTCTCTCATTTATTAACTCCATAACTTGCCAGCTGCCTGAACAGCGTCGCATAATGTGCAACATCTGATCCCAGAACATCAACTTAACATTAATCATGCACGATGGAGGAAAGGTTATTTAAGGCCTGTGATTGAGGTAAACTGACCACACATTGCATCTGGCATCTGCGTACAGTACGTCGCACCTGCAGGGTGCACGCTCAAGCACAAACCCTCCCGGCTGCTTTATGGATTTAAGGTTTGTTTCAGAGAGCTGGAGATAAATGTATTGCTGGCCCAGGACGTGAATCTGTATAACTCACCACAAAGGTAAATCATACAGTGCAAAGTCTTTCAAAACATTTGGGTAAAGGTAGCTGACAGACACACCTCAAGGAAAGGAGTAACATGCAAACACTGGTTCAATCAGGTGCGGAATGCGAGGAGTGTTCCCGTTGGAGCTGTTGTTCACACTCCGTGACCTCAAGCCCATTTTCTCAATCGTCTTCTTACTATGAGCGATGAGATCCTGCATGAATGAACGCACTTTTTTCTACAGTTTGAAGAGTTTTAATCATTTCACATGAAAGATTTCTGTATTTTTCTTTGTGTGGTGCGGGTTAGGAAAAGGTGATGTCACAAACTTCCAGTCAGGATGATGTATTAATTATAACCTGATGACAGCAGGTGGGTTGTTACTGTCACTGTCAATAAGATCTGATAAAACCACAATCAATCGGTCCTGATGAAGCAGTAGTAGCTGTTTTTTTAGGTGTCTCTTATGTCTTCCATTTGCATCACAACCTCAACACTACTATGTACCAGAATTGCATAATAGCATCTTAAACAACAAAGGAAAACAAAGTGGTAGATTTAACATATAACAGAAGTATCAAAAGCACCAAGAGCTTAAAGTGAAAACATGTTGGTTAGCTGCAGTAAAAAGGTTTGTAGTTGTATAAATCAGGCCGTGCTGGATGATGATTACATTCTTATTTATCTGAATAGGCTTGTCTGTCACATCACACATTTGTTGATATGCCCACAGGGTACTGAGAAGTATAGTGTATCAGTGCGTGTTGTAGCACCACACCTGCTGCAAGTACACGTAGTTATGTGTGAAGATTCCTAAAAGAATTTAATACCACGAATTACTGATTTGTTGGCCTGCGGATTTGATTAATGTTGCCTTCAAACACCTCCACTTCTTGTGCCGTCTGCCAACGGCTACATTCACACCACATCAGGCATTGCAGACGTGCAGTTATTAGCGCGGGGTTGTGCGGCGGTGTGGGAGTGTCCCTTAACGGACAATTACATATTTGCGATTAACGTCTTTTGTTCCTTCGCGGCATCTGGGTTGTGCAGCTCTGGATCGACGGTTTACATGATTGGCCACTGCAGCGTGACATCGGGTTGCGTTTCTACAAAAGTTGATTCTATTTCAACTTTTCAATGCAGGCTGCAGCATTTTTTTTTTTGAGCATCCCCTGGACGCAGCCTAAAGGCACTACCCACATTCAAATAAAATGGGAGGACTGGCGTTTTTGCGCCTGATTTGGTGTGAATGAAGCCAAACTCCTAAAGTACTGAAAAAGGTAGGCAGGCAAGGGTCAAAACCAGGTTCTGGCAAACAAATCCAATAAGGGGCAAGACAGAAAATCATCAAACCGTGGGTCAGGCAGCAGATTTGGCAGACCTGGCATTGACATGCATCTTGGGCGATCCGATCACAAGTGGACAGCTCTAAGTACAGGTGTGAATGCACCCAAGACGCATTGAGGACGCATTGAGATTGGATCGCTCAGACAACATTCGGAGGTGGTCTGAGCCGCATATGGCCACGTTCTCTTAGCAGTGTGTACACGAATGTGTCCTGGGCCACATTAAGAACCGCCTACTCAACTGACTGCGTAAACGGAAGTGCGCTCCGCGTATCAACGTCATCATATTAAAGTGTGACAACAGGCAACAAGAAAAAAAAAACCAAGAGCATCACAAAAAATTGATTCTTGTGGCTGGAGTACGTACGAAACACGCTGTCTGATTTCCATTTGGGCCGAAGAGTCAGTCCAACGGAGACTGGATGATTCATATCACACAAACGGGCGATTTATGAGGAGATATCCAAAAAGATGGAGGGGAATGGTTGCAGCCCATCATGGCAGCGTAAAATCAAACAACTCAAGAATGCTTTCAGAAAAGCCAAGACTCAAACAACAAGTCCTGCGGGGACAGGATGCTGTCTCTTTTACGATGAATTGGACAGGGTCCTATTTTCAACTCCATGATGGATGCCACTGCAGTGGCAGCAGCCACCTTGAGCAACACTACGCCTGCTGAAACCCAGAGCAACGATGGCCATAGTGACGGTACGTGCACCTTGTTAGAGAAATGAACTTTTAACAATCTGACCTCAGTCCTATATGAGTATGGTTGTTCTCAAGTAAACCCGTTGTATATTAGCTGTACCAGAGTTAGCTATAAGATCATTTTTAGTTAGCCTACAGATGTAAATTGTGTTCCTGAAGAGGCTCATAAATATGGGGCATTGATGCAGTTTATTCTATTTTGTAAAGGATAATGTTCCGACGTTTGTGTGCACTACAGTATTTAAATATATCTTAAAAACCTTTCTTTGAATGCGTATTTTTCTCTAGGGTTCCAACCTAAAACTACAAAACAGAACAAACAAGAGTGCTCATATTAACTGTAAAACACTCAAACGATGTCGAGGACACGAGAGGATCAAGTGTTTTTATCTGACATCATCACTCACAATCATACACAAGAAGCATAATTGTTGAAGGTGTTTAACATGAAAGAAGATATTTCCACACAGTTGGACCAATCATTGCTTCAACCTGCTTCATCCTGCATTATCTAAACGTGTTGGAACTACCCACGGTAAACATGAGTAGTATTACTCATATAAAAGCAGCGCTATAAATCCCCAACCCTTCCCTGTATTTAAAGGATAATTCATGCTTTGGTCTGAGAAAAGAAAGTGGAATGCATGGTCTCTGGTAATGACAGGGAAGTTCCCCGGCAGCACTGACCTTGAAGTGACAAAAAAGGAAAAACTGCACGTACAAAGCAACACTTTCACTTTAAATGTGATTTTATCCAGGATGCATTCTTGATGCACTTCAGCAACTGAGCATCCTTTTGAGTTAACACACGGTGCACTGAAGTAACCTGTAGTAACTTGTATTGCTAAATAATACTTCATGTTCATTACTGTAATCACTTTCCCTTTCTCATATGTTTTCATCGCCCATTTCTTCACCAGTATTTAGTCTAACTTTCACTTTCCTTAGTTTCTTTTCATTGTAAGAAACTTTCTGTGAAATTCACAGTAATTAACTGGCAGCAACTGACCAGTTACTTACTGTAAAAAAAGAAAAGAAAAATAAGTTTATGGTAATAATATTTTAACTTTGAAATAAAACACAAATACTGTTTATTTTTTGTGGTAACTGTCTTTTAACTGTAAAATAAAACAGTAATTTCCAAGAACTGTTTTTGGGTACGGCAATAGTGTTAACTGTTAAATAGAAACTTTAATACTGTATTTTTAAGTTACAGTATTAGTATTGTAACTGTTAAATAAAAAAAATGTTTTAATACGGTATACTTCATGCTGGTAATTCACGGATTAAATAATTTTTATGTTGTTTTTTGTTTTTAAATTGATACATTGTGTTAGAGAAATTATCTAATAAACAGTCTCTGGTCATTCAGTTAAGAAGCAAATACCATTTATTAAGCAAATGCATTTGGGTTCATACAGCAGACAAGTCAGTGTACAAAGACCAAGAGCTACCTCACTACATCATTCTTTATAATCTTGGTTTAGCCTTCCCCCCCTTGTAGCCCACACCTTCCACCCTGCTTCTGAGTGAAAGCATTGTCTATTGTTAAAAAGAGTTACTTGTGATTAGCTAGTTTTAGCAGAGTGCAGAGGCGAGGATGATAAGTAATGTATCTAAACTAGTACAGTCTGTGCTTTCCCAGGGTATTCAGATTTATCCGAGTACACAAATTCTACACAAAGGGACATGGTATTTTCTCTCACAATTGCGTCACCAATAACTGCAGAGAGACAGCAAACGTTAATGTTTTTTAAACTATTTATTGTTGAACGCTACAGTTAAACAGTTAATTGTTGAACTGTAACAAGCATTACATATTTTTCTTGTGCCTAGTGGCTGAGCATACCACGTCAAGGATCATGTACAGCGAGCCGGTCATTGTTGTGAAATAAACTCCAACAGGGTGATGCGGTGGTCTTGCGTCATCCCTGAAGGGGTTTATTTCACAACAATGACCCGCTAGCTGTACATTATCCCGCTTATTACACGGCTACTTACCAAAGAAATCAATAATTTCACACAAAACGGTCGTTCAGAGTCCGACATCAGATCTGCGCCCATAGCAACGGTCTGTTATAAAGAAATAACAGACCGTAGAACGCCTTGACTGACCAATCAGAATGGGTATTCAACACAGCTGTGTAATGAGCGATATTAACAACCATAAAACAATGGATATTAATATCCAAACTGGCACATCCAATCAAGCTGTGGTCCCAGCCTAATAACAAAAGGACCAGCACTGTTGTGGGTGAATTGGAGACGTCTCACATAAGGTGAAAATAAAGAGAGAAAGGAAGTGCCTGGACTTTATTATGGTTTCTATTCATAGTGACAATGCCAGCTCTCAGTGAAACATGCAGCGAGCACCTGTCTAACGCTCATCCACTTCCTCTCTCCACATCTCCTTGCGACTCCCTCAAGTTGTGCAAGACACAGCAGTGTGGCGGAGACCATCGAGATGCTGACATCCATCTTCTTTTAGTAGACACCTCCAGCCGTCCTTAAGACTCCCAGAAGCACATTCCACAGTCATGCATGCACGACTCAGCCTGTACTTGAGACGCCTCTGATCTCTAGTAAGATGTCCATTGTCAGGGTATCTCTTCATTAGCCAGCTCAAGAGAAGGTTTGCAGGGTCACCCAAGAGCATGATGGGTGCCCGTATACTGTCCAATTTTTCATGTTTTTTCACTCCTACTGTTACGTCCACAAAGTGGAACAATAACTTAACAACAACCAAATTAAACAAAGTCAAAGTGAAGTTCAAAAATTAACAGTTTATTAAAGGACAACTGAAGGTTCACAAATGTGGTGGAGGTAGGGACAATATAGTTGTGCCAAATAATCAAAATTAACAAACCAAAACTAGGCCTAACTAAATCTGTCTTCTTTAAACACAACAAACAAAAGGCTGACTAAGTTATCTACAAACAGCAGTTTACAAAACATACAGGGGTTGGCAACAACCACTAAACCTAGTGTTTCTAGACATGAAAAGAACCTACGTGCAAAAGTGTACAGGGTACCCCAGACTTACCTATGCCCTCTACCTCTTTACCACAAACCTTATCTTTAATTTCCCACTGGAAACAAGAGTCTACACAATTCAAATACTTCATTACAAATGAGTCAGAGAGAGAGAGAGACAGCCCAGAGTGTGCCTCTTTTATGTGCAGCCCATGACAGCGATTGGCTGGATAGAATGAGTGTGAGCCACTCTGCAGCTGGCAAACTCTGCACAGGTGGACTCCAATCACCTCCATTAACTCTGGATCCTGGAAGCACCTGCAAGACAAGGGGGAGGGGCAGAACAACACAGGAGAAAAGCTCTGCAGGCCTGCCTGGCCCTGCAGGCACGTAACACCTACATTTTAGAAGAGATTTCTCTGGCAGGCTGCTGCTCCACATGGCGTTCAAGCATGTCATATGGCATTACATCGAGTTGAGACATCATGGATTGGCTTATGTCTTGATATGTCTAGCATCTCCAGCTTGGTTGACAAAATATGGTGAGCTGTGGTGCTTGTGTGGAAAGAAATTACCACTTTTCTGACCTTCCCCAGGAGGTGGGATACTGGTTTACGTGAGACTGCCCTCTTAGATGCAAGGTTTATATTGGGGCAAAACATCCAATCAGTGGCCTTCAGGTCCATCTGCTTTCTTTTATAGCATTCACCACGTTTTGTGCATTGTCTGTGGTGACTGGGATTGTGATGCAGCTTCCACTCACTCATCAGTTCATCATCTTAGTGGGACGGGTTGTTAACACCGCACTGTTCATCTCCCAGTTGAAAATACATGAACACTCACAGTCAGGTAACTCAGAGCCGCCCTGGAGGTCCAACCATCACTGGTGAGAGCTGTGGAGGAGGCTTGGGCGAGTTGTTTCTCAACTGTGTGTTCACAGAGCTCAGGGATTACTTTGTCAGTAAAGTGCTTGCGGGAGGTATAACAGGGCTCAATCTTTTTCACCAAATGGCAAAATGGCCATCTACAGGCTATATTCTTGCCTTTTAGCTTCCGTTTTGATTTTCTCCTCCACATGCCATCTTATTCTTGCCTCTTAGCTTCCGTTCCTCCGTTTCCATCTCTCCAGTAATACATAATATTCACAAAGACCTCTTGCTCCGGGGCCAGTGGAAATGGGTCTCTATGCTGCCTCCTAAATTTGAACCCAACACCATCACCGCCTTCATAATTCTCGATCAGGAAAATGGCATAAAAAAACCCGGAGTAAACCTTATATACTATCACCTGTGTTTGGCGGAATAAGGTAGGTAAATTGTGGTGGAATATTTACATGGCAGATTTGCACGGGATTGAGATCACAGACGACCTCCGATATCGTTACAAATTACCAAAGGTCCCCAGGTAATGTATATCAATGATTAAGATCTGGGTGTAGTCGTGACGGATCACCATTTTCATTCCACTATAGTATTAGTTTTGTATATTATAGTAGTAGTTTCCTTGAAGATTTCACAATTTTGTGCAAGAATGTGGATGGATGTGTGGAGTGATGAGATGATTGCAGGCTTGTGTTCCTGTGCGTGATAGTTATAGGACACACTGATAATGGAGTTATGTGAAAATACAGGTTCTGTATACGGTATGTGGACTGTAGAGTACTATTACCTACTCTGTCTAATTCTTTTTTTTTTTAATTATTATTTTGGGGGCATTTTTTAAGCGTTTATTGATAGGACAGTGGATAGAGTCTAAAGTGGGAGAGAGACAGATGACATGCGGAAAGGTCCACAGGCCGGATTCGAACCCGGGTCCACCGCTGCCAGGACTGAGCCTTGGCCACACATGGGCGCCCACTCTACCGACTGAGCTAGCCAGGCGCCCTACTCTGTTTAATTCTACTTTCAAAACCTTTGAGAATGTGGGATGTGTCTTCATGCTTCTGATAAATATCAATATGAATCCAGACAGCTTCTGTGGAAACCGGAGAAGTAAAAACAGATCAAACTATTTATTGGTGATGGAAAATATTCTGAGTTGATTAGTTTATCTGCTTACTGTCTGGATTGTTTTGTCAAAATTTATATTGGCACCATTGAACAAGCCTACATTTTAATACCAACATGCTCACGATGACAATACAAACATGCTGATGTTTAGCATGTATGCTCACCATCTTAGATTAGCATGTTAGCATGTGATTGGTTACTGATATTTTCTAATTAGCACTAAACACAAAGAACAGCTGAGGCTGCTGGGAATGTTATTAGTTTTGCTGCTATTTGGTCATAAACCAAGGAACTGGACAGATTGCAATACTGGAGGACAAATCAGGGGATCACCATCATGTCATTAGGATTCATTTGCTGGGGACCTTGAATATCTGTGCCAAATTCATGGCAATCGTCCGATAGTTGTTGACATGTTTCAGTACCAGTATTGGAATATTTTACTTAAAGCTACTACAAGGAACTTTAATTTTCTGTTGCTTTTGGTGGTCCCTGTATACAAACGCGGTAGTGTTTCTTCTCTCTGAGTCCCTTTTGAAAACCTCTCATTTTACAGCATCAGGGTCTGACAGTCTGCCCCACGCCATCCTGGTTCTGTTTCTCCCGTGCCTCCCTTCCCTCCAGCGGGCCCAGCAATACGGCCTTTGGTCTCCAGCAGCGTGGTTCCGGTGTTGGCTCCCAGCGGGGAGCGGCGGAGCAGCGAAACGAAGGTCTTCTCCTGGCTGGAGGAGTAACCGCTGCTGCTGGGGGCAGAGCTCTCCACCTCCCATTACACCAATCTCAACATTAACAACAGTACACACACAAGCTGATTCATGTCCTCATATCACATTCTCTATCAAGTTACAATCAGCCCTGTGAATTAACTTTTCACACTGTCAGGTAATTAAAAAAAACCTCAAGGATAACGTGTTACTTTACCCCGTCAGTCGCCGATTATCTCCACCTGATCCTGCCGGCCTTTGGCGCCGACTTTATCAGTAACTGTCACATTTGTTTTTGGTCCTTGACCCTTTTCAGGTAATAAGTCTGGTTGAGTCTCCGAGTGTCAGTCTGTGGTTACGGTGAACTTTACACGGTACAAAAGGGTGGATAAAAGTCAACTACTGTCAGAGAACTTAATGTTTAGATAGATAGATAAATGGATGGATAGATGGATGGATGGATGGATGGATGGATGGATGGATGGATGGATGGATGGATGGATGGATAGATAGATAGATAGATAAATCAACAGATAGATAGATAGATAGATAAATCAACAGATAGATAGATAGATAGATAGATGGATCATCTATATGTGCATGGATGTCAGGTGAAGCCCAATCTCAAGGTGATTTTGTTTTGTATTGTCAGTTACCTGTCAATGTGTGTTAAAGTTAAACAACAAAAACAAGTCAGAAGTTCCCATAACTGCCTTAAAATGTGAGTTAACTGAACAAAACTCATATAATAAAAATGAATTCAGCATTGGCTCATGAGTTGTGAAAACCAACTGATATAAGCCAAGTTAAATAAGATACTAAGTTCAATCAACTGTTTAGTCACACTGAGACACAGTTTCAGACACATTTGCTTTCCAATTATAATTTCTCAGTCTGAAGTCAGTTCTTCGTTTGACAAAATGATCTTACAATTATGTACCAGAATTAGTACAAAGGTAACACGTCAGGTTTCCAGTGACTTTGTTCAGTTAATTAGTATACTGGAGTAGCGAATTCATTTTTTTACTAAGCGTGGTTGGCAATGTTTTCATTAGAATAACAGTAGAGATGACTGTGACCTAACTTAGCATGTATTAAATTCACTCAGCAAGTTTGTCTGTTTTCTTCAAAACTACAAAAAGAAGGGTCTCTGGAGAGTTTAAAGTCTCAAACAATGCATGCTGGGAAGTCTGCAAATATGCTAATCACATTTCTGCAATGGGTTAAATCAACTCTCAGTACGTTCATTGAAATCATAATTTCATGTCAAAAGACTTCAAGTCAGAAGAACTCATGTTTATTAATCGGAAGTGTCTTAATATTAAATCCAGAAATTTTAAATTGAATGAACTTTAAATTATGTAAACTATATTTACATTAAACCTACAGTAGGCAGAATATTTTTGGCATCATAGGAAAAAAATTCCATAATAAGTCTTTCAGCATATTGTAATTCAAGTTCAAGACTTCTACTCCTCCTCATGGCTCTGTTTTCAGGCTTTAAAAAAACTAGCCCGTGACGGGAGACTTTGACCAATCACAGGTAATTTCAGAGAGAGAGAGCGTTCCTATTGGCTGTTCATTCAACAGAGGCAGCTGTCAATCACTCACGAACTCCGTCAAACGGTAAACTATGCAGCGCTGATCAAATATGAATCAATATTCTTATTTCTATCCTCAAATGTTCTCAGAAACATCTTGTAGTGTGCTGTTTAGCTGTACAATTAGAAAGTTTGCTCCGGCTGGTGGGCGGTGCTTGGTATTTCTTCAACTTGATCTCAACAGGTCTGCCGGGTCACAATCTTTCTCATTTTACAGAGAAAACGCTGCCTATTTTGAACGTTTGGTCGGAGTTCGCGAGTGATTGACAGCTGCTCAGAGACCGCAGCTGGACGGCAGACTCCAGGTCAGCTCTGATTGGTTGTTTTCTTCCGGTCTGTGAAATCCTGCAGATGCCGTTAGGAGCACGGGAGGAACATGATTATTTTCAGATTACCTGTCTCATGCACTACTGTCAGGATATAGTGACCGTTTTATAAAAATAACTTATTTTTAATCACATTTGCTCCGTTTCTACCCACTGCAGCTTTAAAAGAAGTAGTAAAGAGGAAATACCCCAGTGGGTAGTTGGGCCTTTCCACAGTGCTCCGTAATGCCATTCAACTCTTAGCGAGATAATAAAATCCATCTGCATCACTCAGTGTGAGTCATGTGTGACATTATTGCAGCTTTCTGTGGTTATACCATGTAGAAGGTGTCCACGGTTATATAACATTTTTTTTTTTATCATATTTGTTCCAATTCTACCAACTCCATCTTAAAGTTACTGATAAAAGATTCCACTGAATTCCTTTGATGTTTTACCACTGAGATTTCTCCAATAGTTTGCATACCTTTTCCTGATGTTTTGAACGGAAAATTGAGTTGTAGGCTATAACTATAAAGTTCTTTGCCACGTGGCAACAAAAAACCATATCATCGCCAAGGACATGGCGATGACATGTTTTGACACTTCTCAGACAACTATATCATGTGTCCGTCTAATTGAAATACAACAACTGTACATAGTGTAAGGTATTGTACTGTACTTAGAAAGGCGGTTAAAGAGATTTATGGCCCCGCTCAGTCTCAGTGTGCAGAAGTATTGCAGTAGTGATGAGAGACAGAGCTCGGAGCAACATAATCCACCAATGGAAGTCTGGTGATGGTGCTGTATGAGTGTTGAAACTCCCAGCAGATATGTGTCACTGCATAACATCGCAAAGCAAATGAGTGAAAACGAGGGTGAAGCATGTGCAGGCTATACAGTACTCTGTGTACACTGATGATGGTATATGACTGCCACCATGTGGAGAAATCTCTTCACAACTACTTCTTCTTCTTATGTTCACAGATAAATGTCATATTGATATCCTTAATGATTTTAATAAGGATGTCCTTTTTATTCAGTTTATTCAATATTTAACCTAGGGATAATAAATCAAGACATATAGCATCAGTTTACGCTTCAAAACAATCTTCCCCATATGGTGATGAAGTCATCCGGCTGCTTGGTTTTTTGCATATCCTGCAAGCAACAACTGAAAGAGACCCACTGAAGCGTGACGGGAATTGATTTTCCTGTATGCATATTTACATTTGAACAGAAACACTTGTGCGTGAAAGCCAGAGAGGGCGTTCGGCACAGAAGGTTCCTGTGAGTCACCAATACATCACCCACTTAGCCTTCATCCATTCAACGCGCTGCTCGCCATACATATGACTTTTTGTTTTAGTTAAAGATGTATGCTTCTGAGTGTAAAATATGTCAAAGGGGGTCAAAGCTTGTTGTAGAGCTCTTATCGAGCACAATGGAAAGTGGACACTTAATGTACATCCCTTATATATCCCATATGTCTTTTTCTCAGCTATATGATCAAAGTAGGGATGCACCGATACAGATACCGATACTGGATCGGATATCGGTGACAATCTATTCAATTAAACTCTATGTTTATATACAATATACATTATAGACTGGAATTTTAATTCCTGTTTAAGTTTTGACCAATTTGTTGCTGCATTAAATAATAATAATAATAATAATAATAATAATAATAATAATAATAATAATAATAATAATGTTTTTTTTAATTGTTGGTGTATGATTTATTATTTTAATAATAAAGAATAATAAAATACATTTCTACCTATTTATTTATTTGTTACATTTTGTTTTAGAGCAACATTTAAGTCCAGCCTGATGTTGCCTTAAACATAACATTATGATCCCAGTCACTTACACACAGTGAGGCATACAGATTATTAATTAAATGCTGGTATCGGATTGGTACTCTGTATGTGTTCATCCCTAGATCAAAGCAAGAAACGAAAGTTTAATTACACATCTTCTTGCTCATTGGGCCTAAATCCATCTTCATGTCAACAACTATCAATAACACTTTCCATTTGTTTTATGCAGAGTCAAGAGCATCGATTTGCAATTAATTGTGCCAAATGCGCATTGCATTTGGACTTTAAGTAACTGACAGGTGCATAAATGTAATTTGAGGGCGCTCTGAACACAGACAGGCTGCAGTAGCCTGAGCAATTTTACATTGAAAATATGCTTAATACATGTATATTATACGTCTTTTTGTCTGTTGACATGTAGTTTAGATTAAGGTTAGTTGATGTCTATTCTCAGCCTAGGCGTTGTTTCAATCTGTGAATATGACAAAAAATAAACAGTTACAGTCACGCAAATTTGTTTTAATGCCACTAATTTCTTTAACACATTAACGCTCATTTTTAAAGCTAGAGTGAAGATACTGGCATCATATGAAACTAGAAAACATAAAGAATCCATCGGTACCAACCATGTCATACTAGCTTGTCATGAAGGAGGCTAAATAACGCTCCAAATTTACGCTAAATTTTGTCAAGGAAAAACTGTCATGGCCATTTTCAAAGGGGTCCCTTGACCTCTGACCTCCAGATATGTGAATGTAAATGGGTTCTAGGGGTACCCACGAGTCTCCCCTTTACAGACATGCCCACTTTATGATAATCACATGCAGTTTTGGGTCAAGTCATAGTCAAGTCAGTACACTGACACACTGACAGCTGTTGTTGCCTGTTGGGCTGCAGTTTACCATGTTATGATTTGATCATATTCTTTTTTATGCTAAATGCAGTACCTGTGAGGGTTTCTGGACAATATTTGTCACTGTTTTGTGTTGTTTATTGATTCCCAATAACAAAATATATATATATACATTTGCATAAAGCAGCATATTTGCCCACTCCCATGTTGATAAGAGCATTAAATACTTGACAAATCTCCCTTTAAGGTTGAATGTGCAATTTATTTGTGATAAATGGCGATTGAATATCTTAATTGATTGCATTTTTTAGAATATGTGATGATATTTTTTTTCTATATGTAACCAACAAATCCTGTGGTATATCAGAGCTAAAGCATAGAGGCGATGTTGAAAAGAGATCTGAGTCTTGGGTATAAGCTGTGGAGCAGCAGCAGCTCAGCAGGTGTCCTCCCCTCTTCGTTTTTAAGAGGTGTGGTACTTGAATTTGAATTCCCTATTAGACAAGAAATTGATCAATCAAGAATCCTTCTTACTAATGCAGAAAACTCATTCAGAGAGAGACAGAGAGATATCTATTAAATCTATTCAAGTTCTCAAATTCTGTCTTAAAAGACATTACAATAAGGCTGATTACATGTAGCTGACAGTGGAACTAGAGGCTATAAGATGCGTTAGAGCATCTTTTTAGAATAGAATAGAATAGAATAGAATAGAATAGAAAGCTTTATTGTCTTTATTGTATTAAATACAACGAGATTCACAGTTGCCACTTCTGGTCAGTGCTTTAAAACAAATACTTGATGAGACTAAACGAGGCAGATAAAACATATAACAGGTAAAACACACACACAGTTATAAAGCAAATAAAACAGGTAAAGTAGATGTAATAAATAAATATAGACCGAAGTGTTACACTAGAAGTATAAAATCTAAAAATAGATGTAATGTAAACAGAGATAATTGCACTTGTAAAATAGGTAGGGTAGATGTAATAAATAAATAAATAAATGTAGGTAGTTTTCTCTCCTCTCATCGCTGCTTTACGGTGGGAAGACTTTTTGTTGTTGTTGGTTATTTTTCTTCTTCCTGTTTGTTTGTTTGTTTGTTTATTTTTTTCTTTTCTTTTTCTGTAGCTGCTTGCCAATTTTGTATTGATTAGTACATGGACATTTGTGATTATATTTTTTTTACTCTATTGGTGATCTATCAATTTGTAACCCCACCCTATATAAATACCAATAAAAAATTGATCACAAAAAAAAGAAATTGAATCAATAATCCTTCTTACTAATGCAGAAAAACTCATTCAGAGAGAGAGAGAGAGATATTTATTAAATCTATTCAAGTTTTTAAATTCTGTCTTAAAGGTCCCATATTATGCAAATTTTCAGGTTCATACTTGTATTTTGGGTTTCTACTAGAACATGTTTACATGCTGTAATGTTAAAAAAAAACTTTATTCTCCTCATACCGTCATCCTGAATGTGCCTGTATTTACTCTCTGTCTGAAACGCTCCGCATTTTGACGTAATTGCAACAGAATTGCGTTGCTAGGCAACAGCTTGGGTCCATGTGTACTTCCTGTCAGCTGATGTCATTCACATACACTGCAACCAGGAATAAACTGGGACACGTTTAGAATGTTTATGTTTAAAATTGTGTGAAAGGTCTAAATATTGTATATTTGTGACATCACAAATGGGCAGAAATCCTGACAGCTTGTTTCAAATGCAGAGTTTCTGAATAGGGGATGTGTGTATTTCCCTGTGGATTGAGTGTTTCGATACTTTCACAGTATTTATATAGGACTTAAGCCTGCTTTATAATAAAAAAACATGAAATCTCACTTTTTTATAATATGGGACCTTTAAATCTATTCAAGTTTTCAAATTCTGTCTTAAAGGTCCCATATTATGCAAATTTTCAGGTTCATAATTGTATTTTGGGTTTCTACTAGAACATGTTTACATGCTTTAATGTTAAAAAAAACCTTTATTTTTCCTCATACCGTCATCCTGAATATACCTGTATTTACCCTGTCTGAAATGCTCCGTTTTAGCACATTTTGACGTTACGGCAACAGAATTGCGTTGCTAGGCAACAGCTTGGTCCATGTGTACTTCCTGTCAGCTGATGACATTCACACAATACACTGCAACCAGGAATAAACTGGGACATGTTTAGAATGTTTACGTTTAAAATTGTGTAATGTGTCTAAATATTGTATATTTGTGACATCACAAATGGGCAGAAATCCTGACAGCTTGTTTCAAACGCAGAGTTTCTGAATACGGGCTGTGTGTATTTCCCTGTGGATTGAGTGTTTCGATACTTTCACAGTATTTATATAGGACTTAAGCCTGCTTTATAATAAAAAAACATGAAAATCTCACTTTTTTATAATATGGGACCTTTAAAAGACATTACAATAAGCCTGATTACAAGTAGCTGACAGTGGAGGCTTTAAGACGCGTTAGAGCATCTTTTTCTCTCCTCTCATCGCTGCTTTACGGTGGAAGAAGAAAAGATGACCCGAAAAATCAGGTGGTGAGATGCTCTACGTGTCATCAGCTCAGCGGTGCTTCACAGATTCACAGATTCACGCACGACGTTAGGAGTTCCCCTCTCTCTCTCTTCTCTCTCTTTATGGTGAAAACGCCCCTCTATTCTCCTCCGACCGGCAGCATCACCATCATCCCCCCCCAGCCTGTCTGCTGTCCACCCAGCCTGCAGCGCTCCACCTCCCGCAGCAGAGGATCGGCGCTCCGGGGCGGTGGCGGCGTCTCCGTCTTCCAGCTGCCTGGACCTGAAGCTTGACAACCGGACCTGGACAGGACCAGGACAGGACAGGACAGGTACGCGTTGTGTGTGTTGTGTTTGATGGAACAGGTGCATGCTGCATTCGCCGGTTGTTATAGGGGGAAATGACATTGTAAGGTGGAGCATCTTCTCTCCATGTTAACCGGTGACACACAGAGAACCGAGCCGTGCAGTGCATGCTCTGCTCTGCAGCCGTGCATGCTCTGCAGAGACACCGCCACCGCTTTGTGCTTCAAGTGTCATCATGGACGGATGGATGGGGAGTGGAGTGGAGTGATGCCACGGTGCTCTGTAATCCGAGCAATATGGTCGGCAGGCTGCTTTAATAAGCTGCATAAGAGTCCTTTATTTCATGCATATTATATCAAGGCCCAGCAGGCAGGCACACACACACACACACACACACACACACACACACACACACACACAGAGAGAGAGAGAGAGAGTCAGCAGGTGCACCTTTCTTCTTATCATCTTTACTGGATCAGCTTGTTTCTGCTCACATCTAGCCCACATACTATTGTCCAGAGCTATTCTCGGACATGCCAGTGTGTGTGTGTGTGTGTGTGTGTGCATGCTATAGGCTAACAGCTGATGCTCCAGATAATGAGCTAATTGAAGATGGGAGTGTGTTGTGAGCGGGTGTGGCAGAGGAGGCAGGAGCTGGAGGAGGAAGGGCTCCTGGATGTGGTTGTGGATGTGGGGGGTTGCACAATGTGAGAAAGTACTGGGATGTTACACTGGAAATGCTCTGAAACTAGAATTAAAAGGGAGTTAAACTTCACATTTTATCTGAATAGATAAAGAAAACTGGCCTTGATCCAGCTTATCAGATTGATTTTAAAATAAATGTGTTAATTAGGAAATTAAAGGTGTAGGTGATTGCCTAAACATCACTTTTTTAAAACATCTCTGCCATGGGTTTGAAATATCCTCAATTTTTTAAAAAGGAAACTGCATCCAGCTGTAAACCACAATCACAAAATAATGAGTCATTTTAAGATGTTTTTCTCTCTGAATTATATTCTCAAAATGCCACATGATCCTCGGTCCTATATTGGACAATTTATTCCTCAAATGACTGACACATTTTTTTTATTATTATTTATTTTATTTTATTATTACTTTTTTAGTTGTTTCTGTTGGTAAGACAATACTCTTCTGTGAACTGTAATGTATAATTATAATTGTTATACTTGTGGAGAGTTGCAAGTTTCAATTGTTAAAAGCACAATAAAGTGTGGAAAAAAATAATAAAAATAAATAGATAAAAAGACACAAATTGAATTAAGATTTGATCTTGTGTAAACTATAAACAAAAAAATTAATTTTATATTAGATTTTGGCAGATTATAGCAGATACAGCCATCTGCAAGAAACATAAAACTACAAGAAACCAATAACTCAGCCACTACAGTAAAAGTTCTGCAGAGACTGAAATAACAAAGAGAGTTTACTAACAAGTAAAGTGCAATATGAGGGAACAAATTTACATAATTGCACCATTCAGCAAGTTTTATTTAAACACCTCGAGACAAGTCAGACTGTAAAAAAAGTTACAATTATCAGTAATGCGTCCTTCTGTTCACCCTCGTCCTACTCACACAGTCTGTCAGTCCTCATGTGTTTCTGGCTCCGTCGCAGCCACGCCACGGGCTGCAGTAACTCCCCGACTCTGAGACTCTGAGTTAGTGGAGGCAGGAGTCAGGGGAGGGGGGGCAAATTAGATCTAAAAAGCCATCCATCTGTCCGTCCGTGTCTCTGTCCCTCTCCGTGCATCCTCCAGTCTCATTTTCCTCTCTGTCACCTGCTCCACTTCCTGCCTCCCTGGTGTGCGTTATGGTGCAACTGTAAAGCAGTGTGGCGCTCCTCTGATACGCCCCTCTGCTCGCTCACATCAAAGGGCAGAGCCGCTTTGTGTGGATGCATATTGTGTTAAACACCTACAGGAAAACAGATCTGTTTTCTAGGCTGTTGTCAAGGTGCTTCAAGGAGTCTCACTGCAGGTAATACAATAATGGAATAACATGCTACATTTCCCACGGAGCAATTTGCTCTTATCTATGACGGGTAAGATGTAACAGCAAACTCTTCAGTTAAAACAGGAAGGGACTAGCAAGGTTAGACACATGTTGTTCGCAGGCAGTGATTCCTTTACTTTCTGGTCAATGCACGTGCCATAAGGGTGAAGGGTTAGGTCACATACAGGATGCACTGTTGTGTGTTTCTGTGCACGTAAATTCAGCGTACTTGCACGTTTAAGAGGTAGCCCACTTCGATACAGTTCTCCCTCGAGTCCCATTCCACGTCATCCTGTGATCGATTCGTAATAGCTCATTGAAGCGGGGCCAGCGGTGTCTGTTCACAGCCAAATTGGAATTCTCCACAAGATAAACTCACGTCGCTTAGAAGTGAGAGGAGCTTTCAAAGACATATTAAAGATAACAGCATGTATTACATTGTCACTTTTTTTTTTTTTTTGCATTATCATCACAAATGATGTGTTGTGGGATGCGACGCATATAACTCAGCCAAGGCGTGCTATTTCCTTCGATCTAACATCATAGCTGGTAACATAGTTTGACATATTCTATTGGTCTCATTAAAATGCCAAAGCACAAATCAAATGCAATCACAAGATGAAGACCGTTCCAATTTAAAAGTAGAAAAAGTGCATTTTCTGAAGAGAAATAGTGTGATTGATGAGAGCAACATAATATATATGAATGTCTGAAGTTCGCTTTAAACTGAAAACTAAACTGAAGGCAGTTTGAAAGTTCAGTTGGTGAACTGTTTAGTTTGACTACGTGAAATGAATTCAAGTGATCTGATGAGTAGGTTTGAACTGTTGTAGCAATCCTCACATAGACTAAAAAATGGTAAAAATTAGGGCTGTCAATCGATTAAAATGATTAATTGCGAATAATCGCAAATTAATCACGTTTTGTATCTGTTCAAAATGTACCTTAAAGGGAGATTTATCAAGTATTTAATACTCTTATCAACATGGGACTGGACAAATATGCTGCTTTATGCAAATGTATGTATATATTTATTACTGGAAATCAATTAACAACACAAAACAATGACAGATATTGTCGAACCCTTACAGGTACTGCATTTAGCATAAAAAATATATGCTCAAATCAGAACATGGCAAACTGCAGCCCAACAGGCAACAACAGCTGTCAGTGTGTCAGTGTGCTGACTTGACTGTGACTTGCCCCAAACTGCATGTGATTATCATAAAGTGGGCATGTCTGTAAAGGGGAGACTCGTGGGTACCCATAGAACCCATTTACATTCACATATCTGGAGGTCAGAGGTCAAGGAACCCCTTTGAAAATGGCCATGACTGTTTTTCCTCACCAAAATTTAGCCTAAGTTTGGAGCCTTATTGGTTGGTACAAATAGATTCCTCCGGTTTTTATAGTTTCACTCTGGATTTAACAGCCCTAGAATAAAAATAAATACTAATTACTTGGCAGCTTCTGTGTTCAGCATTTTATCTTGTTGTTGTAAAACTTTGCATCCTCCTGCTTGATTTTCAAAACACCAGTAAAGACTCTTATTTTAAAGGTGCTAAATACGGGATTGGGAGCATTTTTATCGCCACTCAATGGCTCTCAACATGGCGATGACAAGGTGCTAACAGCGCTACCAGTGTAAAAACAACGACGAGAGTACTGACAGAGCTAACAGTGTTTACCTGAGGGGGAGTCGGAGGGTGGGACGGCGTTATCAGCCGTACCATGCGTGGCCGGCTTGGCTATATATCAACAAAGCGCGGAGAAGCTTGGACATACAGAGGGTGTCTTCATTCTCTGCTCAGGTAGACATTACTCCTCTATATCTTTACATAGCGACTAGTCGTTTGCTGCTATATTAATGTTCTGGATATTGAATTTAGCACCTTTAAGTTATGCGCAGATGTGGTGACTAGATTTTTCTCCATTTACAAGCCGTGAAGATTTACGGCATAATATCACATAACATATCCTGAATGGAGACTATATAAAGGTCATAAGAATGATCTCATAAAAGAGAATCCACTCCACCATATTTACTTACAGTAGACAGCTATATGGTACATCACATATTGCATATTTGATTTGAACAGTCCGACCAGATTTGTGAGCAACAAATTCACCTCGCCCAAAAGGTGTAAGACTACCACGCTTAATAATAATAATCCTGTCCCTCCACTGTGACACACATAACATCTACATCTTTGTTTTCACTGACCCTTTGTGTTCACGGCACTCCATTTTAAAGCAGACTGAGCTGACATCCTACTTGAAACTGTTGGTCATCCTCCTCCACCCACCGCTACCGTCTCTCTCCCCACCGTGTCACTTCAGTGCGCCCCGGCGCCCACCTCTACATGAACTGTCACATCCTTCGCTGCAGTGCCACCATGTGATTGTTCACCTCCTCTTGTATGTGTCAGCTAGCAAAATAATTCCACAGGCTGTGCTCTCTCTCTCTTTCTCTCTTTCTCTCTCTCTTTCTCTCTCTCTCTCTCTTTTTTTTTGTCTTTTTCTTTATCTTATTTTGATATGCTTGACAGACGATGTTAGGCGAGGGTTCCCATGGTAACTGCATTTTAAACAGGCAAGCCTGATGTCTCTGTGTTAACCATCGTTAGTGGTGACACTCTCCTCTTTGGTCAAATGGAAACAAAATTGAACTGCGCTGCAGGCACAGTGTGGTGCCTGTCATTTTCCTGTCATTGTGATGAAGAGAGAAGCTATGTGTTGTTTTCTTTTGTTTTTTTTATATTTGACTCTGCAAATAAAAGGTCTGTAAAATTGAACAGAGGGAAGTGGAGGAATATGAGCAGGCAGAAGATGCTTTTAATGGAGGAACTGGAGAAAGATGGTTGCCCTCAATTTTATTGAGCGAGACTGTTGTGATAAAGTGGAATATAATCTTGGAGTTGGAGGGTTATGTGTTCAAGGATAAATTCTGCTCGATAGATTTATTTACATAATTCATTATCACATGAATACCAAAATTCATCCTAATTTATTCAATGCATTGTATTGTGTTCTTTATAATTAATGAAAAACCTGGACAATGTACATTTACTGGAGGCGCTACCTATACTTTGTCCTTCCTTCAGCTGAAGTCATGATGATGAAGAGGCTGCTTAAATACACAGGCGGTGAACACAATAACAGCAATACCAACATGGTGTTATGCAGTCAGTGAAATAGCCAGCACGGTCGCACGGCAAGGCGCCTGAATGACACGATAACACGCGTTGCAAAAGCGTGTAATAAGAACACCGTTCTTGCTTAAGGTGTGTCATTTGCACGCCATGTAGTCTGTAATGACAGCAATGTAAACGCATCCGCATTATTGTAATGCACCGTATGTTGGTCTCAACCAGTCTTCCCTCGCGCGCCTCCAACTTGTGCAAAATGCTGCTGCTCACTTTTTAACTAACACTATAACCTATATAAGTGGGTTTGTTGCCCACTGCTGGTACGGCACCTTCCTACACACGTATAATATTCACGCCTCGGGGAGGCAAAACGTAACACTGACACGCTATCCTCTCATGGACAGGTGGGTCTGTTACATGCTTTGGCCTGGCATCTGGTTGGAAATAGCACTGCAAGAAATATTTGAAGAAATATCCAGATTCTGTCGAGGCCGTGCCGAGGAGGTGCTGCTTCCACTCTATGGTTCAGTTTTGAGGGTGTATTTTATACACTGCACACTCACTCTATAGACTGTTGTATAAAAATAAACGGTACAGTATGTAAGGTCTACACTCTGGCTTTCCCCGTCTCTGCCGCAGCATGTTCGTCAGTCTGGACTGTGTTTGTACAGCGAGTGTATCAACAGTATGTCAACACATCTCACAATCCGTGTCACCCACACAAGTGTCTGTACAGGGCTCTTAGAAGAATCCTGTTTTTGATAGAAAAAAAGAAAATCCATATAGGTTAGCCGTCCAATCATGTTCAAGTTGAGTTTGACCTTTAATGTAATGTTCCCAATGCCTTGTTACATATCCTGACATGACCCCGTCAGTAAATGGCTGTAAGACTACTTTGTGGTGCAGAATGGAGGCTGTTGGCTCTTCTACTCGTGTAAACCGATTAATATTTAAGATACTCATCTCATAAATCAAACGATGCATTCTGACAGCTCATTTTGAGAGATTTCACTGCCTGATTTGTTTTAATCAGTGAGGATTAACTCGACAATGACCTCCCCACCCCCCTCGCTCTAATAATTTTGATACGCATATTTGCCACCTTCTTTGACTGCAAGCGATAATGAAGCAGACACAGATAAGTTTGCAGTCACACAATATGTCTATTCATATCAGCTCAAGAAGCGGAACCTCAGATGTTTGCGGTGTAGAAACTATTCTAACCCCTGTAATATCCCCAGACCCTTCCCGTTAGAGAGTGCTTGTACTATGCAGGTAGCACAACTTCCTCCTGGGCTCGCTTCCTCTCGGGGAGGATGAACTTGCAGCCTCATTGGTTCGCAAGTCGTATCATCTATCTCTGTTGTGGTGTGACATGATTTGCAGCAGACTTAACACTCGTGCTACGCAATCTGCTTCCAAGACTGCTGAGTGCCAAAGGTTTGGAGGATGTGTGTGTGTATGTGGTTTCCCCCTAAACAAGGACATCTCGCCACTCCCACTTCCACCCAACCCCCACAGTCCTGTACCTGGTCTCCCAGAGCCAGCCCTCTCTGCTGCCCAGCAAGGATTGATGGACTGGCTGTATATTCCATTAGAAGGGAAGCACTGATTATAAAGCTCGATGTGGAGGGAGCTGCATGATAAAATGGCAAGGCTCATTGAGAGATGTTCAGTGATTGGCTAAAACAGTGGGTGGCTCTGGTGCATGTCAGTGGAGATACCGTAATTTAGCATACGACGTATATAGTACATGTAATACTTTTTACGTGGCAGTGAGTTCTATTGCACTAAGCAACAGCAGCTTCTTTAGACATTAATACGATTTATAGATGTTCAAGCTAGTATTCGTGTTAACCATTACAGTCTTGGTACACTGTGCTCAATATATTGCATACATGTAGACTAAGAGTCTACAGCCATGCTAGCGACTCTGTGTGACTGTACTTAGACGCAGTGATGTTTTATGCTGACGGCAGTATGCTAACATGCTGATGTTTAGCAGGTAGGCTATAATGTTTACCATGTTTACCACAGTGGGCAACCTCGGGCTCTAAAAAGTGAAGCCGATGCGGAAGTGCCTCAAACTTGCGTTCTTTCTAACAGCCAGCAGGGGGCGACTCCTCTGGTTGCTAAAAGAAGTCTGATTGTATAGAAGTCTATGACAAAATGAGGCTACTTCTCACTTGATTTATTACCTCAGTAAACATTGTAAACATGAGTTTATGGTCTCAATCGCTAGTTTCAAGTCTTCTTCAATACAGCATGATGTTCATTTAGTAAATTATGGTCCCATTTAGAGTCAGATAGACCATAAAGCAGGGGATGCTTGAGGGCGGGGCTACCTTGTGATTGACAGGTCGCTACCACGGCATTGTCCGGTCTGGGACTTGTCCGTGTTTTCGTCTCACAACTTTAACCCTTTCACGGTGTGTTTTCAGTGAATGAAAAGTAATTGTAACATTCTGGTTGCCTAAAAATGTACTTAGCTCCACTCTCGTGTCACTTCTGGTTGCAAAAAAAACAAGATTGCAACTTCCAAACATCAGTCGTCAATATGACGTCACGGTGACTACGTCCACTTTTTATATGGTTCACCATCTTGTTTAGCGTGTTGCATGCTAAAATTAGCACTAAACACTAAGTTCAGCTGAAGCTGACAGAAATGTCATTAGTTTTGCAGGTAGACCAAAAACCAAAGTATTGGACAAATTAAAATTCTGACCTGCAGATGAAAAGTTATTAGAATACGTCCTCTGGGCTAGACTTGTGACAATTGGCAATCGAATCCTATATCGAGGACTGAAGGCATGATCAATGATTGTTTTTTACGCGGATATTAAGGCAATATTAACTAACTCGCTATCAGGACTAAGATGTTATAAAATAATTTCTAGAATCTGTGCCCTACTGTGCATTTAGAGATGCTTCTGGTGAAGCAGCATGTCCGTCCGCCAAGCCCCGTTAATCAGCACGTGTGACGAGTGAATTTTAAATCCTTAATTACAAACCAGTTTGCGGTCTTTTTTCCATGGATCTGACACCCCGCATCTCTGTTCTCCATATGCTTGCTCACCAAGACTTTGCTCTGCACTCCACAAGAGTAGTTATGGATATGATTTGGATTGTGATATTAAAGATAAGATAATAATGTTAAACGTCACATGATGCTGTGATATCGCGGCGATCGGATATGAAAATAGAAACAATGGTCCGACTCTACTCTGGGCACTATGGATGTATGGAAACACTGGATGCAATCCATCCAGTAACTGTCAACACATTTCACTGAACAACAACAATCTCACAGTGGTGCTAGAGGAAACGTCAAGGGATCACCAAAATCAGTGGGATTCATTCACTGCAGGAACATCAATGTGCAAAATCTCATGGCAATCCCTCCAATAGTCCAATAGATATTTCAGTCTGGACCAAAGTGGTGGACCGACCAGGCAACCCACCAACCAGTATTGCAATCCATAGAGCTGTGGCTACAAAAATGATATCATTATGGTTCAGATAAAACAAACAGTGGGGAACCTCAGCCATTAAAATCAATTGCTCTGTTTGTGCTAGTCAAGGGCACCATGGAGAGGGATTAACCTCCCGAAAAGTGCCAGAAATCCATTAGGGCCTCCAACCTGTCCAGTTAACTCCCCAGAAAAACAACAAGGACACTTTTACACTTGGCACAAAATGAGGAAACCTCGATCCATATTTATCGTCGATGAGAATTATCTCTTCAAACGTCCTGAAAGCAGACAGATGGTTTGGTTGGAGCAAACTGTCTTTGTTTCTGGTGAAAGTAATATCCCTTTAATTGTCCAAATTAGTGACTAGCCTAATTAACAGGAGTACAGTTTGGGGCATGCTCTGTTCATTTTTGTGAATGATGTAGTCTCAAAAGACGTTCGTTCAGAACGTCTGGCAAAGGAAGAACACTGCCTGGAGATCACAGTAAGCACATTATCTGTGTGCTCCTCTCTGCAGCAGATTACACATAACGTCTACTACTACTGCTCAGAGGTAAACGTTACTGCGTTGCATTAAATTAATATCTTTAGGCTACAACATAGATTGCATTAAATGTCAACTTATACACAAGTGGAACAATATCAGCAACAAGACGCCTTCTGTCCAAACCAACAGACGGACACTCTGCAGTCTGTTCATACAACTGATTATCAATTATAAATATACAACTGATCATATTTCTCAGTGTATCCTCATAAGAACTAACCAGAAAAGAGACAAAACTCAGACAAGTAAACAAAAATGATCAACCTTAAATAAAACGACCTACTGACACCACGGTGCCTGAAACTTATTTTAGAATCAACAGTAAAATAAATCATCTCCAAGCAGAACAACGAGGACATGTCAACAATATAAACTCAACAGCGGCTGCAGCCACTAACACACATATTACAGCAAAGGAGAGACTGCACAGTTTATACACACACCACGTAGCGCGCACACACACAACTATGTTGCTAGGCAACAAAGTGGCTGTTGACGTTCTCAACTGGAGAGTCCAGTCAGTGTGTTGTTGTACTCACTGGTCTGATGAATGGCACCGTGAAGTCCTCCACAATCTGCTCCAGATTCAGATTCTCTACTCGTTCAATCTCAGAGCAGAATCAGAACCAGTCCTCTCAGCCTCTCTGGTCCCACTTCACTCCTGAAATTCAAAACGTTTTGAGCTGAATGAGGCTCAACCGTCACATCAGAGATTACCAGTCTCAAACAGCAGAAAGTCCTCACACATCTCACTGAAGGTAGAAGTTCCTCAGTGAATGAAGAAGTCATGGCATGTTAGCATTTAGCATGTTAGCTAGACACAGCTAGCCCCTGCTGTTCAGGTCACGAACTTGGTGGTTGTGTCTCTCAGCTGCTCTCCGGTGCGTTAAATCACTCATTAATTAAGATACATGTCTTTTAACTGTGCCGAAGTACAACAGTAACGGATGCAACTTGAAATAGCTACATGTGATAAATACTAGGCTAAAAGTAAAATTACCAATTTTTAGAAACTCAAAAAAGTACACAATGTAATGACTGCAATTGTTTCTGTTTTTATAACACTTTCGTGACAAGATTAAAAGTTTAGCAATATTAAAACTAAATAAAAAGAAAGAACAAGCTTGGATGAGCAAAGATTGATGATAAAACATGTTTCATAAAAGCTTTTCTGTAAAAATGAGCATTAAATGTCTTGTTATAACTCACATCCTAATCTTGTTAGCGAGGCTGCCTGAACCCTAATGTAAAAAGATTTGCAGTGAGAACATCAGAACATTAATGTTCAGGTCATTAATGGACTTAAAATCTAACCAGCTGAACAAAATCAGTGTCTGTATTAAAGGGTCAGTTAACCCTAATTACAAAAAAACAAACAAAACCATGTTTTCCATTTCATCACTTTCCCCTCATGGTATATCTAACCATCCAGTGTCTGTGCAGCCAGATACTGCACCACAAGCCTCTGAGTGGGGAAACTTTTTTGTAACGGCTAACTGGCCCTTTAAGCGTCCTTGTTTTTTTATTTATTCTTATAATAAAAGCGCCTGGTTTGTATGGAAACACATATTGCATTTGGGAATAAGGTTACCAAGTGGAAACAAGTAATAATGAAATGCAGTATGGGGGCTAAAACTCTGGGGGATGTTGTGAGGAATGATTGAGAGGATGATGCTTTTTCTTACAACAACAGCAGCACAGCAGCTGTCAAGAAAAGAAGAAGAGTACAAATAGGCCTCGTCGAAGCAAGCAGGTCTCATCTACGGAGTTAAAAGCTGCACTTTGATCTAAAAGCTGTAAAATAGAGCAATCATCGGCTTCCACAGTGAGTGGGAGGCAGCTCCCCGGTTGTGTTGATGAGAGCTCTAAAAATCTCACACAAAATTTTGAGAGATGTTTTTAAAACCTCAGTGGGTTATTATTTAGAAATTAATTCAGCTTTTTGACCTGAATTTGGGCGGGGTTAGAGTGGGGATTTCCTGTGATAGATTGTTTTGTTTAAAACCACTCAGCATCGTTACTGGAGATTACAGAATGGTTCGGACTTTACTGATTTTCCTCTTTTTGTGACACACTTGAAACACTTTTCTTGCTTTGATATTGTGACCAGAGGAGGTGCTGATGACATCGTGACTCCTGCTTTCGTCACCGCTTTGCTCTCACACGGTATTTTTTTTTCTCCAATACCAGTGCAGTGCCTGTTCAAAACGTGTCTGTTTGAAACTGGCCTCCTGCTTGCAGCAGTCTCGAGAACCGCTCCTCAAAACAACTTTGTACTTAACACGGCACTTCCCTGGGTGCTGATTAGGGATGTTAATAATTAACTGTTTAACCGTTAACCGACGTTAGGCATTTTAACCGATTAACGCTATCGGTTAAAATGGTTAAAAGAAATGTTAATAAATAATTAAAAAGCTGAGAACTCGTCAGTTTAAGTAGAAAAGCTGGTCCACCTTAAGAGAGTCTGAGCCAGCGTTATAGATACAGGAAGTTGGCTCCCGTCTTGAGCGGAGCGAGTTGTAGCCTCGTAGCATTTATTCACTGACAAATAATAAACTGTCCACCTCCCCTCCCACCGGCCCTGTGTGTCTCTTTCGCTTTTTAAACTACGTCACCACGTCACTTCCTTGGAGCGTTTACTGTTGCCGCGGATGTGTTTACATTGTAGTTAATGGAAAGCTCGGTGCCTCTCATACTGGCGCTAAAAGGGTGCCCGTGTGCGACGGCGGTATCGGATGCTGACGGCTGTGCCGGTATTTGATGCCCTGGGAATGAGTTGGTTCGGCAGTGGAAAAGTTAATATTATGTACCCAGCATGCCGTTCGCCTTTATAACAGTTAATAGGGGTCCCTTCTCAATAAACTTAACAGTTTGTACATGACACACTACTACTAAATATGTCCCGTAAATCTCAACCGTTTGCACTCGACGTTGCACTTCCTTGGGTCCTCATTAATACAACCGCCAAGTGTGTTGTAAAGAAAATCTAAGCACATACATGCATGCATACAGACAGACAGACAGAGACTCCTTCCATTTTAGTGAGATACTCTGGAGGAAAGGTAAATACTAGACTCTGATAGCTCATGCACAACTAGCTGACAGCATACTGTGTATGGGGAGAGAGAGGAATCCACACCTGCTCTGCTGTGACATATCTTTGAGATGCTATCTATGACAGATTTCCTCCTGCCCACCTGCTGATGAAGGATGGGCCTGTGGGCAGCTGACGCTTTCCCGAAGACGCATCAATTTTTGGGGGCCCTCTAAATTGACAGACTCTTTGTTTTTAGAGACAGCCTGAAGACAAATGGGCAGAGGCGGGCCGCGGTGAATGGTGCATCATGGGCATCGTTCTGCCCTCGATGATCAGCCATCATGTCCGTTACCATCTGGCAATTTATCTGAGCTGCCCCGCTGCAGACGATGAGTGTTTTCGGGGCGTCACGTTGTCTGCATTTCGCCTCTCCTTTAGTTGGAGAGGAGTTGACGTTCGGCAGTTTGATACTTCTTTCCTCTCCAGTGAGTGCGGTTTCAAAATCTTGCAGTTGATCTGGGCTTACATCAGGACAGCCGCAGTGCTCGGTAATGATTACTGTGTATCTGGACTGACTCTGAAATGTAGAGCGCAGGGGGAGGTCATCTCCAGAGATAGACGGACATGGCAGGGGCTGATAGAGTCCTGAATGAGCGGACTCGGTGATAGGGAAGTCTACGTGCCTCTGTGTGTGTTTAATAGAATACGGGAACTAGGCTGAATCTTGCATATCTGTGTCTTATCTTGTGCACTAGCTGATCAGCTAAACACAGCTTATCTTATTGATGCCTGCAGTGTTTTGTAACCCACTTGACTCGGCAACGCTTCTTATGGACACAAAGCATTTGATTTGAAGATACGATCTGTTTTGACAGTCAGAGATACCGTACATCACAGACGTTAGATTTATCATCTTTGCTTTTCAGCCACAAAGACAGTAAATACTTAAAAACAAGGTGCGATGTGATAAAACTGTTTGAGATGTGGAGGCTCAGTACTTTGTCGCAGAACAATACACATTTACAGACATCGCATATTTTATTGGACCATCTGTACACCCTCCTATGTTGTGACAGTCAGCCCAGGAGGTGTAAATGACTCATGGCTCCCTCCCATACTGAATGCATTGCAGTGTTTATGCAGGTAAATTTGTTAATTGTTGGTGGATCTTGTGTGCCACCCGCAGCTAAGATGATCAGGTCATGTCCTCTCTAGGTCAGGGGCACCTTCTGCAAGTTAAAGTTACACATGGTGAGACTTAAAGGTTTAAGTGTCAGTCAGTTTGTCAGTGTGCTGACTTGACTACTACTTCCAAGGCAACGCCTTTTTCAGAGCTCATCAGTAATGGATCGCTGTCGGGGTGTAAAGACCATTTCAACCAATATAACAAATAGTGTAGACTGGAGAACATCGTCAACCCCGCCTTTAACTTTGACAGCCCTAATGAAAGATTTTCTATTTCTTTACCAGGATTTCATTTCTGGCAGCGCAGAGAAGGCTTTGAAAAATGATTTAGAGCTTTATATAGGGGAAATAATACTTACAGAAAAAATATAATTGAACAGTTAACCGAATGAATGAATGAGACATTTGGTCAAATTTTCGAGGGGGTGGCCTTGGCACAAATAGACAACACTTACAAAGCTTTATTGGTTAGAACTCACACTTTTCAATTTGAGCTCAGCACACACTGATACTCAGACTCTAATTAGACTTTACAAACCATCTGTACTAATTATTTGGTTCGTGAACTGAAACAGGATATATTCCAGATAGAACATGCTGTACCGAATGATTTGGAAAGAATCCATGTACTGAACATTTGCAAAGCTTATAAATTGTTGAGACGGTCAAAGAGATGATTCACCTCAATTATGTGTGACCATACAGTATAAGAATACTAAAGACTGGAGTAGAGGATCGACACCTGACTCAGTCAAGACTAAATCATACTGTTGAAGCTTTAAAAATACTATTAATTTGGATTACATATTGCAGGTGTTCATGTCATTGTCTCACACGAGTAGTGGAGAAGCTGGTTAACATGGAGTAGAGGTAGTAGGAGTAGCACCTGAAAACCTTCAATCTTAAAGCAGCTATAAACAATATTTCTTATAATAAGAATGGCTCAAATTCTTATAACTTTTCCAGGAGCTTTAACAGTGTAGTGAGTAGTGTTCATTCAACAGCGTGGTAAACAGTGAGACTGGGCTACAAAGCTTCCCCTGTTGTTCTATCAATATCACATCGACTTCCGTCTCTTCAGGTCTTATGCAATTAGCATCATTGGTAGTTTGGGAATGATGTGACCTTTAGTTGTAAGGGCAATCGTTTTTCATCAGGACAGAAACACATTTAAAACTCACCAGACACACACACACACACACACACACACAAAGCCTACACCTACAGTGCCCACACAGTTTGAGATTAATAGACAAACAAAGAGTGAAGTAGAAAGGAAGCTGTTTATGACTCAAGCACATGTTAAAACCTGTAGTACAGTAGGCCCCGTCACTGCTAGATCACCATCCTAATATAAGCGCTTTCCTAAATCTAGTCTGACATTGTTTTAACCCGTTCACGCAGCTATTCAAAAGCCATTTTCTCGTATATGGATAGGTTTTGATGGTGCACATCAGCCACTACAGTGGACGCTAGTGCATCATGCTATACACTGCCACCCACTGGCCAGCCGTTGTAAGTGCAACACAAACTTCTCGAAGATGGCCGCTGGACGGCAGAAACACCAACACGTTCTCATCCCAACTCGTCACATACCGCCGCTCTGTCACGACCCCTTGGCGTCACTTTAGGTTTAGGAAACAAAACCACCATAGTTAAGTTTAGGAAAAAACGACATGGTTGGGCTTAAAACTACTACGTGAAGTCGGTGAAGATGAGAGAGGGGAGAGGCGGAGGAGTCTGGAATCAGGTTCAACATGTTTGCATTTCATTGAACAGCAGGCTATTAGACTAGAATACGTAAAAATATGTGAGCACACTAGTTTAACAGAATTAAAAATACATATTATTGTATAGTTTTCACAGAATATATCGTTTTATTCATTGGTTTGTAAAATACTTATTTCTTTAGTTGAAAATTAAAACACATGCACGTGAAAAAATAAGTCTTTTCTTCATCCCTAAAGAAGATCCTGACTAGGTTGTCATAATTTATGCATGAAAGTTCTGTGCCATACACTTCTGAAGTATAAATAAAAACGTATTTCTGTCTTGTTTAAGTAAAGATAAGCCGACTCATGCAATGCAACTATTTTTGGAGGCCTTCATTCCTGCACATTGTTTTCAGAGCATCACCCACCCCGACGCTGTCATACTTCACAAAGACTCTCCTTGACGTTTGCTCTTTGAAGTTCAAGAAGCAAAAGGGGCCCCAGATGATTTTGTGGAGAAAGACCTTTAATGGGAGTCTGTTTGAAGACGGTGACGGCGTTATAGGAGCGGTGAGCGTAAGCAGCCGCAGCACTTCTCAGTCTCCCATCATCTCTTTCACACAGATGATTAGGTGTGCGGAGACCAGAACTGATGTGCAGCAGGAGTGATTGAATCACAAAGTGACCCAAATGAAAGAATTGATTGGCCTCGCGATCATGATGTGTGTGCAATGAGAGCCCTAAAGTCTCTGACACTGATCTATTAGGATTCTCCTCAAGTTTTCTTGCGATTCACTGACGCATTGTTCTGACAGCTGCTTCATAGGGGGCTGACATTTGCACTGAGTGGGGGTATTACAGCGGGCAGATCTGATTGGCTCAGGTGAACGAGTGTTCAGGATATTTAGCAGAGGAATGAGATCAGATTAGAGACGGATGTCAAGGTAAAAGAATGGACTTTGAATTTGAATAATCTTTATGGGGAATGGGAATGTGACGTCACCGACAGACAGTCGGCCATGTTTGGAGGATAAAGGGTTAGAGCGCCATCCGCTGGCTGTTTACTGCAAGTGTCAGTAGAGCTGCTGAACTAACACAAAACACTGCACAGTGAATAAGATCCAAAAGAGGAAGTGTAGTATATATAATATACAGTCAGACACAAAGGTAGGCTAATGTTATGGGTTTCATTTTGCAACATACCGGTCGATTAAATATGCAGTATTAGCTGACGTTTTGTTACTATTCCGTTAGCATAACATTAGCTAGATTATCTTTGTGTAGTTGGCATTTGGCTTGTAGATCTGAAGGTCCTATAGCCACTCGTTTGTAAATTGGACATGGGCCTCCCAAGATTTACATTTTTTGAATTGCTGACGGGTATAAAACTAGGGATGCTAATTTTTTTAAATGTTCTTAACTGATAACCGACCCTCGTTAACCGAATATTAACCGTTAACCGACTAGTGCACCAGCTGCGGTGCTGCGTGTAGTGTCGCGGACATGCCGCCACTTTCCCAGTAAAAGTCTCCACCGCACATTTAGTTTAGTTTAGCAGGTTGTCAGCTGTGTGTCTGCCCGGCGTAACTTTAGCGAGTGTCCGACAGTGTGTGTATTTGTGCTACGTTAGCAGCTGTAGCATTGGCGGTAGCTTCTTGCTCGCCGCCGCCACACACATACAATCTGTCAGTGCGCCGACAATTGAACGGGTGTCCGACAGACCGTGTGTGTGTGGCGGCGGTGAGTGTGGGGTTGTTGGTGGCGTTATAGCTGTGAACATAGCAGTGTGTGTAGTTTATTTGTTGGTGAATAAATGCTACAACTCTTCCGCTCTGCACCGCTCAAGTGAGCTCGAGCCAACTTCCTGTATCCTGCCACTCCGGTTGCGCCTCCATGCATTGGTATCTGATGCCTAGAGACATTTACCAAACCACCCAAGTGGTTATGGGTTGACTGGGGACCATGAATGTCAGTACAAAAGTCCATCTAATAGTTGTTGAGATATTTTATTCCAGACCAAAGTGGTAGACGGCTGGCCAACTGGCAGACATTGCCATTATACAGTAGAGCCATGCTGCTTTTATCACTTTCTAATCATGATTTTGCTGGAAAAATTCATTTGGAAAACAGAATTCTCTTCCACCGATTCAATCATTTCTCAGCTCTAATGAAATGTGCTGCATAAATAAAGTTTCATTATTGATCATATTGAATCTGACTTCAACTCATGACTTTGAGATATTTTTGGACTAGCAGGCGGACGTCACTGACGAGTCACCTGAACAGGTTCACTCCTCGGTGAGCTCCGTGCGGTGATAAAGTTTAGTTTCACAGCTTCTATGCCTCTTCGGTACAGTATAGATGCATTCATGTAAATTGGCTGCTTCCCTTGTCTGACTTTGTCATCATCTCATTGCATAAACATGAGTCGTATGAGACGATTAACACAAACCTGTTTCGTAAAAAATATATCATTCTGGCTTCATTTTCAGCACTTTAACGTGAAACACTACAAAAAGTTATTGTTGGTGCATATAATATACAGTCATAATGAGAATATCTTTTGAAATCAGTTATGTTATTATTCATTAATTAGATTAATCAAACAACCCGCAGGCCCCTTCAAAGTTGTGGAGGAACAGTGCACGGTGAGCGTGACATCTGCAGCCTTCCTGTTGCCAGCCTGCTCTCCTCTTTGATGCGGCTTCATTATGCAGAGGGAGGCTGACCTAAACACAGAGATGTACTCAGACAGCTGGTCCAGGGGACAAAAAAAACTTAATTAATGCTTCTTCTTTGGGGAAAGATACTACCATATCTTTTCCTGGTTTACAACCACTTCACTCGCCGTTTATTAAACCAAATTAAGCTTCTGTTTTTCTCCTCCCTAATGACAGTTTTCCCTGGAAGCTTTGTAGTTTTTATCAGAGCTTCCCGTGTCCTCCTCCTCGCTAATCCCTTCCTCTCATTAACCTCCCGCCTTATTTTAATGCTGTTTTCACATATTTTACATTCAGACTTCAAGGATTGTATTACAAACATCTTCACAGTGTGTGTGATAAGGTGCACATTTAGAGCAGCTGATATTTTCTCATGTTCAAAACAACAATTTTAAAGTGTGGTTTACTATTAGATGCTTTTGAAGTGAAAATTTTACACTTCATAGGTAGTCATTAATGAAGTTTTAAACAATATTACTCATGCCTTAGGCTGGCACATTTCCTGGAGTTACTTAGGAAGAAAGTGTTACATTATACAGCAGAGTCTGCACTTCTTGCACACAACCTTTTCTCTTGAGGCTGAACAATGGGGGAATCTAAGATAAACTATATACTCGAGGAAAGGGACAACCTCATAACTTGGCAATCACCACCTTATATTTTTGGCCGGGAAAAAGAAGCACACATAAAACTCTGAACCACAGAAATAGAATATAGGAGTAGAACGGACATTCCCATTCAAATCAACGGTCAGCTTGGCTGCCAGTTTTATGTATACCGTAGTCAGAGCAACCGTTGTATCTGGCTGACTTCCACATAAACCAAACCAACTTGCGGCAAGTGGCGGACTCACTGAAGTGCAGTTTTACAGTAACAGCAAATAAACAAGCAGTGGAGTAGTAACGTTACGAGGCACACAGAAAATGTAAATGAGTCAAATTGAACAACTTAATGCTTCATGCCACAGCGGATGAAAGCACATTGTTATCGCCAGATGAGGGACAACTTTGTTTGGCTCGTTTTCTGCAAGCAGTGTGACCAAAAGGTATAGAAGCAAAGAGACGAAACTCCGGTGTATTTTTTGACAACAGCCGCTGCCACCATTTTGGACTGAAAACACTTATTTGTAATATTTTATTGTTCAACACAGGCCATTTCAGTAGAATATGACAATAGAATATAAATTATATTGTTTTACTTTTGTATGGCACTTTTTAGGCGGACGATTTACGTAGCGTATCTTTGTTGCTGGGCGCTCATGTTGCAATGGAACAAACGAACAATTGACTTTCACTTCTTGGCAATATACGTTCTTTGGTGTGGCACTGAGCATGGTGGAATTAGCAAGCTAGCTAGCTAGCGGACAGCTGACTGGTTATTTCCTGGGCTGGTTACGCCAGGCTTTGGTGCTGCACTGATTACAGAAAAACGAGCCGAACAGCAAACTGGTGTTCAGCGGCAGCACCGGGTCTAAACGGTCCATCTGCCTGGGGACAAGCTACCATACCTAGCTAACTAACCAGCCAGCTGTCTCTGGGAGCTGCGTCCGTTCCCTTCCCGGTGAGCTCAAGGCCCCAGGAAGAGCGCCAGGCTTTGAAGAAAATTTTTGTAGCGGCCAAACGGCGGTACTACAACTGTGTCCGTCACGTGATGCCATTGGGCACAAAAATACTTTTTCCCATAGACTTACATTGGGAAAGAGGCGTCCATAAATCAGTGGATAATTTTTTTTGAGGTAGATCAACTTCCCAGTACGAACACTTGAATAGCCCTTATTTAAATCAGTAGGTCCTAAAAGTTGTAAAATGCATTTTTCTTCCTGGGCTGGAGCGAGGGCTCGGAGGTGGAGTTAAAGAAAACGCTACGCTGCCTGCTTTACGGGCAATGCTCCAATGCTGTATCCAGTTCGCTTTATACATTCATGGACGGGCTGCGACCACACACTTTACGACCCGAACAACAATCTCCATTTTCTTCTGTAGTAGTCAAAATGACCACAGCAAACAGTTCAATGCCCCTTCTACTCCTATTTTATTTCTATGCTCTGAACCCTTACCGACTAATCACAATCCAGTCTCTCTCTCAAAAATGGCTTACGTGTAGAACTTAATCACCCTGTAATTCAGCAAAAAAAAATCCCATGTCATGTTGGAAAATTTCAGCTGACATATAAGGAATGTTAAACCTGCGACCCCCGTGCTCGCTTCTCAAACTAAAGCTACAGATTGACTTTGGACTTTATCTCGGATAACACGTTCTCTGAGCGGCAGTACTTCATCTGAATATCAGCTATTGTACTGCGTGTCACCCAGAGAAAGAGCAAAGGGCAGCAGTCCAGCTCACCCGAATACTGTCTCAGAATTGTCTCGCTCTCTCCTTTCCCTGGAGTCTCTCTCCTCATAACCTCTACCTTTTATTCTTTCCTTCCTCCTGTCTCCTCCTCAGATTGTTATCCCGTTCTCCGTGCCCTCTCCTTCCTTGTCGTCTCACCCTTCTCTCTCTCTCTCTCTACCTCGCTGTCTGCTGTCTTGTGCCGTGCCGCAGGGCTCTCTGGCTGATGTAATTTATGCTATCTCCTTTGCTAGTGTGAGAGAAGAGCGTCCTGAAGCCAACACTCTTCATGCAGAGTGCTCCTGTGGGAGGCTGTGAGCCAGCACCGACTGAGCTCCCCTCTCTCTCTCTTTCACCGTCTCCACATGCACAATGCAATGACCGTGCATGTGGAGAAGACACTCAATCTGCATGGCAGTACAGGATAATTACAGATACCACATAGCAGCTGTCAGCTGCAAAGACAAATTGCATGTGATGTCACGACGCAGGTATCTGTATCTGTGGCCAGTCATTACACCGAAATGTCAGTTTTAAAGGAATATTTCACCAACAAAATGATCATTTGTATATCGATTACTCACCCTGTGTTACCTTCAAGTCTTGAAGAAAAGTTTGTTTTTCTCGCACGACTCCACGGAGAACGAAAGCTCAATGAACAGAGAAAAGTCTTGATGAATTGAAGTCAATGGAGGCTGCGTTTAAAGGTGCAGTGTGTAGGATTTGGCGGCATCTAGTGGTGTGGTTGCAGATTGCAACCAACTGAGTAACCCTCCGCTCACTCCTCCCTTTTCTGCGGTAATGTGAGCCGCCGAGTGCAAAACTCGCTCAGAGGCCATCCTTACCGTAACAACACTACTTTAGGAGCAACGGAAGTCAGACGGCGGCTGGCGGTACCACGGTTTTGCACTCTGCGGCTCACGTTACCGCAGTTTCACAAGCGTGTCGGAGAACTACGGTGACCTTCAGTTAATGTAAAAACATGAAAGTCTCTCTCTAAAGAGCCAGTGATTAGTTTGTCCGTTCTGAGCTACTGTAGAAACATGGCGGAGCAACATGGCGGACCATGAAGAGGACCCGCTCCCTGTGTAGATATGAATGGCTCATTCTAAACTAACGAAAACACAACGATTCTTAGTTTCAGGTGATTACACACTACTGAAAACATAGTTATGAATATTATATTCCATTTCTGCCAATAGATCCCCCGAAATGTTACACACTTTAACAACAGCAAAAACTATATCAAAACATCAAACACATGCATCTTCACTAAAACCATACTATTAAAAACACTTCCGAATAAACAGTCTCACTCTTGCGCAGACACTACTACTCGTCCGTGCAAGTCTTTTAAATCGTAAGGTTTTAGCAAAAATACATGCGTTTGGAAAGTACTGAGCATACGACTGGATAAATGAGACTTGGATTATACTGTATGAGTTGTGTGAGAGTTTTCAAATGAATGTTTTTATGTAGTTTTGCTGTCGTAAACACAACCTCCATTTACTTCATTCATTAACACTTTACTCCGTTTTTTATTCGTTTGATCCGTTCGCCATTGATGCATAAGAGAAAAACAAAGTTTTCTTCAAGAATTCAAGGTAACAGGTGGTGAGTAACTCATATACAGTATACTGTAAATGGTCATTTTGTGGGTGAAGTATTCCTTTAAGTGAAGATATCGTATGCTGTGTACAGATGGGAAAGTGTTTTGCTCACGTCCATCAGGAATCCATCGTTAGATTGGATTTACGGCAGCAGTAAATACTCAACACTGGGTTTTTCTGTAACGGGAAAGTAGATGTTGATTGAATATGTTTATGTGTGTTGCAGGACTGCAATCCATTTCTATGACAACAGAGACGGCTTTGGCTGGGGAACTGAAGAGCGCAATGGAGGGTGACGCCATGAGGACCAATCAGGTGGGAGCGCCGTGGAACTCACAGCAACTGTAGATCATTTTACTCAAGCCTCTCAATCACTCAGGGGCCTTCCGGCATGTTTGATATGCAAGGCGGCGAGCTCCCTCTGCCTGTGCCAGCAACTTAACATCCTAACATCTTAGAGCAGCAGCTCACACTACATCATGCATTTGATGATTGCCTCATATGATCAAAGATTTGGGATTTATATCACTTTGAAAGACACGTACATAATGCCCCATGAGACTTGAGAATTCAGATATTTAAATGAAAGACAAAGTAGGGCGATTTGAAGCTCACACACTTAGAGGAAGGATTTTCTCTCTCTCCCAGGTTCCAGAGGACCAGGGGGACAATGATGATAGCTCAGAGAAGACCCCCAGCAAAGCCTCCAAATCCCCCCAGAAAACTAACAAGCGGCCCAAGACCGTCCCCGTCAAAGTCACTCTACTGGACGGCTCAGACTACGAGGCTGGAGTTGAGGTATGCTAATCACTTTTCATCATCAGGGATGGAGCAAATGGCTCATCGATCCATGTAAAAACATGACTATGATTATGTGTTTTAAAATTATTAGAGGTCTTCTGCTTTACTAAAGAGCATCAGATATGAAGATATGTGTGGATCGACGAGGAGACTGTTGCATTCATCAAATTAACACATGAAACAAACTGAAATACCACATTCCTATCATGTTTTGTTTTTGCTCGTTAGAGGTTTGACTTACGCTCTTTAATCATGTGATCATTGCGCCCCCTTCTTCTACATTAGTTTAATGCTACACAAGTGGAAAAATTAGCGCACCAATTGTTTGTCTTGACCAAGCGTTAACCTCCGGTTGTGAGGAATGAAGCCAACGTGGAATTGCGAAAAACTGCAGTTCATCAAATGGCCACTTGAGGCTCCAAAAGTGAGTCAATCCCCAAACTTTACAGCAGAAATAAACATCTTTACAGCCTGATACAAAAAACTGTTTTGGTCACCAATCAGCTGTATGGGGGTGAAATTCTACATTATTCACCCATTTAAATTCTATTAATTGAGGGCGTGGCCGCTTTGAGTGACAGGTGGGTGGCGTCTCAGGTCGCTAGCTGCTAGCTGTCTGCTCTGCTGTGTCACCCGGCACGCTTCAGCTCCACCCACGATCCACCTCTTTACCCATTTTTGGATTAGTCGGGAGTTAGGCTGTCGTCACTGCCAAGTTGGCGACGGCTGGAGCCAAATACTTTTAGCTTCACAACAGCTCTTCAGAAACCTGTGGGTGACATCACAAAGACTACATCCATATTTTATAAAATTTATGGTTGGGCCTCCTTCTACATTACTTTGAAGGTGCAGTGTGTAGGATCTGGCAGGATCTAGCGGTGAGAACTGAAACTTCTCCCGTGTGCCAAGCATGTAGGAGAACTACTGTGACCGATGTGAAAACGCCAATGGTCCTCTCGAGAGCCAGTGTTTGGTATGTCCGGTCTGGGCTACTGTAGAAACATGGAGGTGCAACATGGCGTCCGGCTCCATGAAGAGGACCCACTCGGCTCATTCTAACGAAAACATTACTATTATCAGGTGATTATATACCAAAGAACACATACTTATTAATATTATATAATAGTCAAATATTAGCACACCAACTGCTTATCTTATTGTATCCAGCTCCTAATATTCTCATAAAGTAGTGAATGGAAATGCTTTTTTTTGCAAATGTCTGGAAATTTGGTTAGAAGTTGCTCCACATGTGGATGGAAACTTGACTACTTTCACTTTTACCTCCAGATAAAATGGTTTACATAATCTGGCTAAACTGTTCACTTGTTACCCTGATCCAGAACTGTATACTATATATACTATACTAGACTTCGTGGTCTTGCTGACAGTAACAGATCCGCTCATCAAATTTGTTCTGGGACTAATGTTGATACAGAATGGTAGGATATCTTCCTCAGTGACCTATAAGCTGTGGAAAAACACATCAGGATTCAATTCTGCAAACATGCAGAAACATAATTAGAAATGATAATTCGAAAATGTTGCTTTATATTAATACACAGTTTGGCTGTTTCTCCACACTAAAATGCACACAGGCCTAAATTTCATATCTCGCTGTGCAGGGTGACAGCATTTTAGGAAGCCGGTGTACATTTGAACAAGAGCCCTTGACTCAGCACACCGCGGTACACCTCAGTGAGACTCAGTCTCCCTCGGTAATACATGCTACTGAGTCAGGAAATGCAGCTCTGTTGCTATTCTCACCGAGAGGGCGAATGACGGGTGGAGCGAGGTAACACAAGCTCTGCATTGTGGGGGATGGAAGGCTCGGATGAGCAATCTCCGGCTTCCATGAATCGTGACTCTGTAGCCTTTTGTGTTTGTAAACAGGCGGGCGTTGCTCTCGGTTTATTTGAATCTCACAGTACATCACGATCGAACGCTGCAGAGAATGAATCTGGAGTGAAACGCCTGATGAGGTAGAGCGAGAGGTGTCAAAGGGGGTGTTCCACATCCTGGCCGGGACTTACAGAGCTGAATCCCATTAAAAACCAGCGCTGGAACCCCATTGGTTGCCGCTGATGATGGAGTGTGATGTGTGACGGGAATGATCTTGTTGGCTCAACCTCATTCATGTCACTTTATTCCCTTTATGGCTTACTGCCTCTCACGTGACCTCACATATTTTACTTACGAGTGCCTGACCGAGGCATCACACACACACTCTCCTTCAACTCAACCCCCCATCCTCCCTCTGTCTTGGTTACGTGCATACACACACACACACACACATTTCTTCATGTCAGCTGGGCAGTGACACTAGAGGTATTGGGCTTTGACAGGAAATCCATACAGGTGACAGATGAGCGCTCTTATGTTTGACCGGGGAGAAAATAGAATGGGAGATGGGAAGAGGAGGAGGAAAAGATGAAGATAGTGGGGGAGGAGGAGGTGGAGAGAAAGATGGAGAGGAGGTAGCGCTTGCTTGTGTACTGTAGTATGTATGCGAGTGTGTATATCACTGTGTGTGCAATAGGAAAAAAAAGGCAAGCGGGGACACAATGATGAATGTAGTGGAATCGCTGCTTTAATGACAGTCATGATGTCCACTGAGCGAGCGTACCCTGATGATAAAAACACAGAGAAGCAGCCTGAGCCTCCTATTGATGCTTGGCTCACGACATTACATATTGATCGAGCTCAGTGCATTTGTCCAGTCCTTAACCTAAAGCCATACCGTTAAAAAGAACAGCTTACAGTACTTCACAGCCTTGAATCTTACAAACTCTAGCTATTACTATTCCCCCCAAAAAAACATCTTCAATGAAACATCTGGCTTTTTAAACAACATCCCGAGGAGACCATTGTATCCGTATCTTAACTACTTAAACTTTGGCTGAACGGGATTTTCTCTGCAGGTCATTAAAATGCTAATGTTCATTTCCACAGTTCAGTCGTTTCTGCTGGTTAGCCACACGGCCGTGCAAGTTTATGAGAGAGGCAGGGCGGTTTAGGGTCTGCAAAGCATTCAGAGCTCAGCTGCTGATGCTGACCAGCCAGGCTATTTAAGGAGCACCTTATTCACACAGTGATGGAAATAATAAAATATAACTGCCTGTACTGGCACTGTTTAAATGTGATTCTTTTTCACATTTGCAGCCTCAATTGTAAAACAAACCTGTAATATCTCTGACCAAAACCAAATTATTTCTGTAGCTTTTCTCCTGAGATGCAGCATAGACTGTATTTAAAGATGGATGACATGACCGCGCCCCAAAAAATGAAACCAAAATATCTCGATCCCCTTGGTGGCTGGCTGCAGTATAGTTCATAAATCCCGCCCCCTTAATGTTAGTGGATGGAACATGGGCCAAACTAAAAAATCAAAGTATACGTCAAATACATTTTTCCCAAAGATGGTTTCTGTTGGTTTAGGTAGTTCTTATCACGCTGATGTTTGTTCAAGTGTTCATTTTTCTGATAAGTTTGGTTTTAATTAGTTATCTGATGCTATAAAAAGGGGGTGAGACGTCATAATTGAAAGCTGTGATTGACAGCTGCTCTGAGGGAAGTGGTCGTGGAACCGGAGGCTCGGGAATTGTACGAGAGAGATGTAACTTCAACTTTCCATAACCGTAACCTGTCTGTGTAATAGAACATGTATCAATTTCATCATAAATGTAGTTATAGAGATATTAAGGTTAGTTGTTGTGTCCTTTTAGCCAAGCAGCTACCGTGGTGCTAACGTAGCAGCTAGGTGGCTCACACTAGCGAGCTGCGACCGTACTCGGCTTGTGATTGGCTCGGTGTGTGGGACTTCGTATCCCGTGTAAAACCAACAATGTGTAGTTGTCTTTGTGTAGATATTTTAACCCAAAACACAATGTTTTTCCCTAAACTTATCTAAGTGTTTTTCTTTTGCCTAAACCTGAAGAAGTTGTAGTTTTATTAGCTAAACCTAAAGAAGTTGTAGTTTTGTTGCCTAAACCTAAAGAAGTTGTAGTTTTATTGCAAAAACCTAAAGAAGTTGTAGTTTTGTTGCCTAAACCTAAAGAAGTTGTAGTTTTGTTGCCTAAACATAAATAAGTTGTAGTTTTATTGCAAAAACCTAAAGAAGTTGTAGTTTTATTGCAAAAACCTAAAAAAGTTGTAGTTTTGTTGTTTAAACCTAATGAAAATGTAGTTTTATTACCTTAACCTAAAGAAGTTGTAGTTTTGTTGCCTAAACCTAAAGAAGTTGTAGTTTTATTGCAAAAACCTAAAAAAGTTGTAGTTTTGTTGCCTAAACATAAAGAAGTTGTAGTTTTATTGCAAAAACCTAAAGAAGTTGTAGTTTTATTGCAAAAACCTAAAAAAGTTGTAGTTTTGTTGTTTAAACCTAATGAAAATGTAGTTTTATTACCTTAACCTAAAGAAGTTGTAGTTTTGTTGCCTAAACCTAAAGAAGTTGTAGTTTTATTGCCAAAATCTAAAGAAGTTGTAGTTTTATTGGCTAAACCTAAAGAAGTTGTAGTTTTATTGCCAAAACCTAAAGAAGTTGCAGTTTTGTTGCCTAAACCTAAAGAAGTTGTAGTTTTATTGCAAAAACCTAAAGAAGTTGTAGTTTTGTTGTTTAAACCTAATGAAAATGTAGTTTTATTACCTTAACCTAAAGAAGTTGTAGTTTTGTTGCCTAAACCTAAAGAAGTTGTAGTTTTGTTGCTCAAATCTAAAGAAGTTGTAGTTTTGTTGCCTAAACCTCTGGAAGCCTTTTTGTTCGTGTTCAAAACGTTTCATTCAGTTTTAGAACGTGTTGCTTTCACTTTTACAACGTAGTAGGTCCCTAATGACCCACATATGTGGTGCTTATAGCAACTGATAACGCCTATTTAATTGCCTGATAACAGTCGAATCGGGTGCAATAATCATGCAGTAAAAAGTAGGACAACAGATACATCTACTGTATGTATGCACAGGATAAAAACAGGATTAAACCTGCAGTCCAGAGTGCTCAACATTCTTACATTCAAAGTGCCTCCAGAGAGAAAAACCACCAGCTCCATAAATGTGAAGTTCATGTGATCGTGTGGTTAACGAGTTAAAGCCAAATAAAAGATTCATGACACTGGGACCAAGCTCAGCCCCTTTAAAGAATGACTTTATCTACTCTTATCACTTTATCTACAGTATATTCTGCATAATTTCTTTCCATTTTAATAGCACCCACTGAACATGTTTCCCTGCAGCATCGCTCTCTCGGTGTGCACAGCCAGCTGCAGTGAAGTCTCTTTCTAAAGAGAACGTCAATGGATGGTTGCCAACACTGGAGCGCAACCTGTCTTTCTTATACACTGCTCCACATCCTAAGAATCAGCTGTGCTTTGAGCGAAAGGGACTTTTCAAATTTACATATAAACAAGTTAACTGCTTTTATTGTTTAAGAACTTTAGAGCAAATTTAATATATTTTTGAGGCATTTTTCCCAAGTGGTCATGAGCCAAACTCGGTGAACGAGTCATTAAAGCTTTTAATGAAATTACTCTGGAATCAGAATATATTTGTGTCTCTTAAATCCTGCTCCTTAAATGTTTATTGCTTTCACATGTTTTTCCAGCACGGTAGCCTTGGATGTGATGCAGCTTAATGTAGCCAGTGTGAAGTACAGCACTTCACGGTTTGTTTACTTCGACTGAAATGTGCTTTAAAAAAAATGAAATCACGACAAGGACTGAAAGTCGGGATGTCTCGGCCTCTGCTGCTTTAATTTTGACCATTTGTTTCACTTAATAACTGTAAAGTTTGAGCACTGTATGGAACAAAGCTGTGATATTTGCATTGCATAATGGAAGCCTCACCGACTCAGGCTAATTTGACCATCTCTACAGTTTTTCTCCGGTTATTTGGTCCCTCAGTGCTATCCCTCCGCTTGCATTAGTAAAAGTGACTAAGTTCAATAGATTTACTTTCTCCTTGGCCAGCCATTAACCCATTCACACACACACACACACACACACACACACACACACACACACACACACACACACACACACACACACACACACCGTCTCTCCTCATCTTGTTTGCATGGGTGAGGCGATCGGCAAAATGGATTTCTAGGATTACACCAAATGGCTGCTAACACAATCAGAACTAGCTAAAGAAATGTGATTGGAGCCAATTGGAGCGACAACGAAATCTCATCAGCAGCTTCTGAATTGGTCGCCATGCTTGGGGGACCACCTGAGATGTCTGTTACAATTTCATTTCATAAGAAAATCGAATATATGCGCGCCGCTCCCCCCCCACCCAAAAAATAAATAAATCACTGACTGCCGCCTCTGCCTGTTAATCAGCATTATTCTCTGCACTGCTTCGCCCGTGGCAGCCTCAGTGCAGCACGATATAAATTATTATTAATTTGATTGAGAGACAGATCACTTTATAATGGTAAATTCATTAAGTCTATCATATTTAAAAAGGTGTTCTGGCTGCACTGCTGGCTTTTCCTGCAAGAGCTGAACAAAGACGTGCGCCAGCCTTGTAGTAACCAGAGAGAGAGAAAGTGAGAGGGCACACGCACATACAGAAGGGACCTATTACTTCTGTTTCCATGGTAACAGCTGCTTGGTTGCTTTGTCGCCATAGGAGACAGGTTTCCCTAGGAGATGAATCTGTCGTGTGTGTGTGTTCCTGTGTGTGTGTGTGCGTGTGTCTGTGGAGATAGCGTTTTGCCAAGGCCGTCTGTGCATCCCACAGAGGCCTCGTTTTCAGCCCTGAAGGGCTGGATAGAAAATAGGTGTGGTCTGTTGAAACGCCACTGATGCATTTCCTCCCCTTATATAGGCATACAGAGAGTAGCTCCTCCTGCTCGACGGGGGAGAGGACAGACTGGAAGCTTCTATCAGACCACAGTCGGGGAGGATTTTTATGTCACTGATTTTTTTTTTTTGTTACTCCTTTGTGTGATATTATTATCTAATAAAATAAGATCCAGCTACTATTTTACTACATAACCAACCGTAATGAATACAATATCTACTTAGAATAAACAGTTTTACAAATCTTTTGTTCTCCCAAGGTTGCATTTTGCGAATGCTGTAAATGTAGACAGGAAAGATGAGGAGAGAAGGACGGCTATGACATGCAACAAAGGTTCACCGGCTGGTAGCGAACCAGGGACGTTGCAGTTATACTGTCTGGGTCTTCAACCTGCAGTAGGCAGAATGTTTTTGGCATCATTGGGCAAAAATTCCATAATAACCTTTCAGCATATTGTAATTCAAGTGTTCTGAGAGATAACTAGACTTCTGCACCTCGTCATGGCTCTGTTTTCAGACTTTAGAAAATCTAGACCCTGACGGGAGACTTTGACCAATCACAGGTCATTTCAGAGAGAGAGAGAGCATTCCTATTGGCTGTTCATGCAACGGAAGAAGCTGTCAATCACTCGTGAACTCTGATTAAAACGGTCAAACTAGGCAACGCAGATCAAATATGAATCAATATTCTGTTACTGTAATGCCTATTTCTCTCCTCAAATGTTGTCAGAAACATCTTGTAGTTTACTGTTTAGCTGTAAAATTAGAAAGTTAGCTCCGGCTGGTGGGCGGTGCTTGGTATTTCCTCAACCTGATCTCAACATGTCTGCCGGGTCACAAACTTCCCGCTATTAGAATGCATTGATTTTCAAGGTACAATGTTCATTATCATATTTATCATTCTACAACACAGGGTTATATAACTAAATGCTATAGTTGTAGTCCCTTTATGCTACTCACAACAAGAGTCACACTCAACCCAGGACACATCGCTCAGTCCTGAAACCTCCCACCATCACACTCTTCTTCACTCAACGCATTGAGCAAGTCTAAGGTCAGATGTGCATTCATAAATCTCTTCCTCCTGTCCATAGTGAAGGTTAGCCTATGACTTATGATGCAGCTCTATCACGCACAGTAGTAGACAAAAGGCGTTGCATTCTCTACAAGGGTCAATTTGACCCGCTGGAGGTATACATTTTTAATCTGGCTTTATCTTGACAGTTAATAACAATAGAGGGTGTTAAATAACACACTCTAGGAAAAGTCAAAGATTGGGGGACTTACATTATATTTTTATTATAATACAAAGTTACATACAATTGAAAAACAGACACAGGTACATTTTTTCCTGTTGCCAGTTCCACTATAGGCCAGCAGACGTCTCGCAAACTTACTTATCTTTATTTAATTGCATTATTACACTCTGTCCTCTTCTTTTACAGTACGTGATGTTCATACAACCTGAACCTGCACTGTGCCACCTGCCCACTCGCTGTGTGTTCTTATAATATGTTCTTGTGCATGTGTGTGTGTGTAACAGAAATTTGCCAAGGGCCAGACCCTGCTGGACATGGTGTGTGGCCATCTGAACCTGCTGGAGAGGGACTACTTTGGCCTGACTTTCCAGGACACGGACAACGCCAAGGTCAGACACTGACACACAGAGACACACACATACACACACACACTCATTAAGATATCTTACTTGAGGAAGTTGAATATCTTCATTATAAGATCTGTAACTGAACCTCTGTCGCTCGACGGAAATTTTGTCCCCGATTAGAAACTATACCCTGAATCAGCTGGTGTGAAGTCTCTCCTACTATTTTCCAAATAGTAGGAGAGACCTCACACATACACACAGATGAGGTGCATGCATGCACTGGGTGTTTATTACGTGAAGTTCTTACCCATAAAATAAAATCTGTCATGTGGACACATTGCTGTTTATCTACTTTAAAGCTACATTTTTACGAACCCTCAGAATTCGAACCTGTGGTTTACTGAATAGTACTCTGGCACAAAATGGGACTGTAGAGCATGCGTCTTTATTTGTTAACGATGTTTTTCTTGATCCATTGTGGTTTGCAAGCAGCACGCTATTTTATTGTGTAAAGTACAATAGACTTTAGTTCAGAAGCTCTTCTGTTCTGGGATTATTATTGATATTATGTGGGCGGTCATTTAGTTCCTTCTGTGGTGGAAATCTTTGTAGAGTCCAAGGCCAAATATATGTGTTGACAATGAATTTCTTTAAACCTGCTTTTAATAGATTTTTGGGTCGGATTTTGTCACTGACTTCAGAGCAAATGTCAAGCAGCCTTTCAGCCGAGCAGCCCATTTAACCAGACTGTTTTCCCAGGTGTTATGAAGCGGCGAGTCCCCCGGTTGCCCTTTTAACCGTACTTAACCACATACAGCCTGAGAGTGGCATACATGGCCTTTAACCTTTTGAAATGTGATTAGACAGTATGGCCTTTTAAAAAATGGTGCACAGCGCTACAGAGCACCATGAAAGCTTGAGTGACATTAAGCGCAGAGAGTTGGACTCAACTGGCATTTATAGCCCCAATATTGATGCTTTCAGTGTTTATAAAGCCTTCATCCGTTTTCTTGTAGTATGAATATATTTGGCTTTCAACTAGGGAACAGATATAAAAAGGGAAGAGCAGCCAGTGATGTACAGTTCTTAAAAGGGCTCTGAAAAATGTGAATATGGATCATTTTGCTGAGGTTGAATTTCTCAAAGGGACTGTCTCTTTCTTTCTTTATCAGCATTGGTTGGATCCCTCCAAAGAGATTAAGAAGCAAATTCGGGGTAAGTTCAGCACACACACGCACACACAGTCCAACAAATCCACACGGATATAGCAGTCCTTCGCAAAAAAGAACCTTTCTGGTTGTTTGTCCACAGTTGGTTCCTGGATCTTTGGATTTTCTGTCAAATTCTACCCTCCAGACCCGTCTGTGCTCATTGAAGACATCACCAGGTAGGTGTGAAAACAACAACAACTCCAGCACAACTCACAATTGTCTGAAGCTAATATGTTGAATTGCCTTGAGGATATTTTTTGTTTTGGCAGGATTTATAGAGAGAACATGTTGCCTTTGGAGGCAATTGTGAAACAGTGAAAACTCGGCAGATACAGACACCACCACACACTTCTAGTGATGATTGATAGGGATTACTTATTACTTATTACTTATAAAAAATGCCAGGAAGAAACAGTGTCACTAGTGACAAATCTATATAGGAAGTACACACTATTGTACTTTATTACACGGCTTTGTTGAATACTCGATTCTGATTGGTCAATCACAGCGTTCTACGGTCTGTAATTTCTTTATAGCAGACCGTTGCTATGGGCATAGTTCTGATGTCGGACTCTGGCAGACTGTTTTTGTGTCAAAATATTGATTTCTTAAGGAAGTAGCCGTGTAATAAGCGGGATAATGTACAGCTAGCGGGTCATTGTTGTGAAAGAATCTCCTTCAGGACACCTCTCATCGCCCTGAAGGGGATTCTTTCACAACAATGACCCGCCAGCTGTACATTATCCCTTACGTAACACACAACATTGTACTTAATCTAGTAAACATACACACTGGAGTCCACAAGAGTAATGGTTATCCCAGCAGTAAATTAGCTAACAGTTACTTAGCCTAAAATGTTGTATTAGAAACATATTAGCCACAGACAACTAAGCTAATGGCTAGCTCATAGACTGTATATAAAAAGTGGATGGTTGGTTTGTGGACTGCCATTTTGAAGCCTCGAGTTTGGCATTTTGGCCGTCGCCATCCTGGCTTTTTGCAACCAGAAGTGACACGAGAGGGTGGAGCTAAGTACAAACGAACGCTGAATAAGACATTCTAGGTGACCAACAAGGTTATAATTAACTGTCATGAACTGAAAACACGCTGTGAAAGGGTTAAAGTTGTAAAACGAAAACAAGGACAACTCCCAGACCGGACAACGCCGTGGTAGCGACCTGTCAATCACAAGGTAGCCCCGCCCTAAAGCATCCCCTGCTTTATGGTCTATCTGACTCTAAATGGGACCATAATTTACTAAATGAACATCATGCTGTATTGAAGAAGACTTGAAACTAGCGATTGAGACCATAAACTCATGTTTACAATGTTTACTGAGGTAATAAATCAAGAGAGAAGTAGGCTCCTTTTCTCATAGACTTCTATACAATCAGACTTCTTTTTGCAACCAGAGGAGTCGCCCCCTGCTGGCTGTTACAAAGAATGCAAGTTTAATGTACTTCTGCAATGGTTTCACTTTTTAGACCCCAGAATTGCCCACTGGGCTAGCTTAGCTAGCAGTCTACAGAATGCAGAAAAACTAAATTAAAAATCCCAAAACAGCCATCATAAAAAGAGTGCCTACAGATACTGTAATTCTTCAACAAGTGCATTTGGGAAGTAGATAAACAATGCCTGTCAAAATGCATGCATTCATTTTTGACAAGAGGCTGATTGTCAGCTATAAATACTGTGCCAGTAGCGGTTGCTCCTAGCAACAGAATGTCCAACTGCTGGTGGCAGAACAAGCCTTGATCATAAGACATTTTTGTTGTTGTTGTTGTTGTTGAGTGTCTTGTTAGCACTATGTGCTGGACACCATGTGGTGCAGGACACCGAAATAACTAAATCAAAATCCATTTATCAATAGAACTTCCTTTGGACACAACACAGTTGACAATATTGTGACAGCATGATCTTTGCACAAAGATAGGCCAGTGTAAACCTTTTCAAACTAGACAACATAAACGTTCTCACCCCTTTGTATTTCCTTTTGCAATAATGCAGTGGCTAACAGGAAGTAAACTTGGACCAAAGCTGTTGCCCTAGCAACAGAATGGCAATAAAAAGGTCTATATATAGGCCTAATACAGTGGTGGACAAAATACTCTTTTACTTCATAAAAGTACTAATACCACAGTGTAGAAATACTCTGTTACAAGTAAAAGTACAAAAGTATTAGCATCAAACGGCTCCTTTCAGAATAATATATATTATATTATTGAATTACAATTATTGATGCATTAATGTGTTCGTTACTTTACTGTTGCAGCTGGTCAAGGAAGAGCTTATTTTTTTACTTGCTGGATAGCTTGTGAATTTCACCAAGGAATCAATAGTCAAAAGTTTTATCTTAACCTATAATAATACATGATAATATTAATCTCAATCTGCAAAAGTAACTAAAGTAATTAAATAAATATAGTGTAAGTAGAGTTAAAAGTATAATATTTGCCACTGAATTGTAGATGAGTAGAAAAGTATAAAGTAGCAGCAAATGGAAATACTCAAGTAACGTACAAATACCTTAAAATTGTACTCAAGAACAGTACTTGAGTAAATGTACTTAGTTACTGTCCACTACTGGCCTAATGTCTATTTTCATGTACTAGACCATTGTGTAAAGTGTATGTACTTTATGTACTCCGTACAGACATATATATAGATATATTGAAGGTTATGGAACATTTTTAGGCTTTTGTCAAGACCAAGTATCACAATCATGACCAAACCAAAGAACAACGTCAAAAAGGTTGTAGTACAAAAGTGTGTATAGATGTCATAAATGACCCATATGGAACTGTTTAAAAGGTCTGTTCACCCAAATCACACAAAAACACATTTTAGTTGTGAGATATTTCATGCCGATGGAGTTTGTGGTTTGTGGTGCTCAACGTGTTTCATATAAAACTTTCCCAAAACGGCATTCGAGTTACTCTCTTGATAATCCACTCTGACAAGAGTTCTCTCTATAAAATGTTTTATTTTCATTAGGGAACATTTAATGCTGGATTAAAGAATTAATTGTTGACAGTGAGGTCTGTGGATTGTCTTAAATATCTTGGAAATTGTTTCTGGAAAGACATTTTGCCGTCAAGTTTTCAATGAATTTCCACCACATTTCTAAGTGAATAAGACCTAAAAACCTCAACAAATAGCCACTGGGAGTAAGCGGAAAAACAAAGTACTTTTGGTAATTTGAGTGAATTACCTTTTACTGCGTGACAGGCCCAGATGTAGATCAACTCAATCCATGTTTAGAAGCTTGAGGATGACAGGAATGTCATTGGATTTACATGTATTTGGTCATTGTCCAGTATTGGACAAAGTCAACATTTTGATCTGATGGTGCCGCTTAATGAAATTCGGGGGATCGCCAAAGTCACTAAGATTCATCCTCTAAGCAACATGAATATCAAAAAATGCAAAATGTCATCCATGACAACCCATCCATTAGTTGTTGAAATATTTCAGTCTGGGAAGAAGTGGACCGGCTGACAGACACAAAGCAACGTATCGTCATACAATGGTTCATATGATATCTTACGAAAAGCTATTCCTAATTTTTTCATGTGTTTTCCTACGAATGTCCAGCAACACGTGATACACTTGTCAATTTCCGCTCCAGTCTTTTAAAAAAATAAACTTCCGTATTCACTGGAAATAACTTGGTTAGGTTTAACCAACAAAACAAATTAGTTAGGTTTAGGAAAAGATCACAGTTTGAGTTAAAATAACTCCAGATGTGGCATAGTACGGAAGTTACATGACAAATAAATCAACGTTGACTTCTGGTTTCACACGGGGTACGAACACCGGTCTCCTGGGCGAAAATCCGGTGTTTTTTGGCCCATCCATTCACCCCGAACCTTCCCCGATGCAGCACAAAGACATTGCGGTCTCTAGAGCAATGCCACTATCATCGCTAAAAACATAAAATAAGGACTGTGACTGGAAAGTTCAGCAGTGGTTCTTCCAGATATTTCCTAAAGATTGAAAACAAGTGTCAGCAGCTTTCTGCCTCCACCCCCTTCCGTTTCTTTAGGTACTACCTGTGCCTGCAGCTGAGGGACGACATCCTGTCCGGTCGTCTGCCCTGCTCGTTCGTCACCCACGCCCTTCTGGGCTCCTACACTGTCCAGGCCGAAGTGGGAGACTACGAGCCAGAAGAACACGGCCCAGACTACGTCAATGACTTCCGCTTTGCACCCAACCAGACACGTGAGCTGGAGGAGAGAGTGATGGAGCTGCACCGTAACTACAGGTCAGTGAAAATATAACTCCATTAATTAAATTGAATGCCACAGGGATAACAGCTGGTGTGTTTATGATTTGTGGGATGAATATGAAAGAAGTGATGAATCAGGTTTTGGTGTTTGTGTTGTAGGGGAATGAGTCCAGCAGATGCAGAGGTGAACTTTCTAGAAAATGCCAAGAAGCTCTCAATGTATGGAGTGGACCTGCATCACGCTAAGGTACAGAGATAAAACTTAAGGCCCAGACACACCAACCCGACATTAAAGAATTAGCAGCGACAAAGGCCGCCCGTTGAGTCACCTCACGTCGCAAAAAAGTTGCACTCGAACACTCTGCAAAGACTACAGCCGACGGCCAACTACCACGTACGTTCTGCACCTGCGTGAGAAGAAAGAGCTCTCCACACCAGCAGGTCGATACGTACATGAAACAAAGCGGCGTTTGCCGACCATTTACACACCACTCTCACTCACATCTTAGCTTCATTCCAGATGTTCATGTCGCTGTGAAAATATCCGTGCGTTGGAATGATCAGATGAGATGAAGATGAAAAATGAGAAGAGCCTTCTGTGTTTTTCCTCTTGGCTTTACTCGTTGATTTGCTTTCCTCACTTCCGTTTCTCTTCTCGTGCACTGGTTCGTTTTAGCTGAATAGCCAATCAGAGTGATTTCTCTCACCGACGGGCGCTGTCGCTGATTCAACATGCTGAATCGGCTGAAAAAACTTTGCCACGGGCAGACTAGAGCCAACGATGCGGGACACACCGAAAAAACTAGGCCGACGGACGCTCCCCGACGGCCTCAAACTGTCCGACAGTCGACCGTCGGCTTGGTGTGTCAGGGCCTTTAGGTACTGCCAGACTGTTCATCTGTCGACGATTTTGTCGGAGGTTTCCTGACGCTCAATGCTTGTGTTCACCAGGATTCAGAAGGAATTGACATAATGCTCGGCGTGAGCGCCAACGGTCTGCTCATCTACCGAGACCGTCTGAGGATCAACCGATTTGCCTGGCCAAAAATCCTAAAGATCTCTTATAAGAGAAGCAACTTCTACATCAAGATCCGCCCAGGAGAGGTAAATCAAAACCGTCATTATCATGTTTTTTGCACCTTGCTTGGTGTTCACTGTGCAATTACTGCCAGCACATTCCCACTAGAACAGCTCACGACAGTCATTCTGGCAGAGCGGAAGCTACTGGAATGAAGGATAATTTGGTAAAGAGCCACATTTCTATTTCATGGTTTCACAGTTGTTAAAATTACATTATTGTCTCTCTTGACTCGTCCCAAACAGCATAAATAGTCATTTCATGGTTTGATAAAAGTGTTACTGCAGCAAGCCATGTGACAACTGACAAGGACATTATTTATAGCCCTCAGAGATATCGTTTTCTTAAAGATTAGGGCTGATAGGTCATGTTTTTATTCTCCTCCTCCGTCTCTCTTCCTCTATGGTGACTTTAAAGCGTGATTAGCCAGTCGTGAGGATTTGCACTTTCATCAAGGATTTTACTTGAAAATGTTAGAGCCACATTATGTTCGTTCTGCTTTTAAACTCTATAATATTATTATGATTTTGCTGTTTTTTTACTTCATTCTTTGGCCTTTGGAGTATCTGCAGTGTGTTTTACATCCACTGTTAAACTGACATTGACGTCTTCATAGCGAATACTGAGGCCATTCTGTGCACATACTTTGTTCTGCAGATCTATCCTCTTAAGTCAGCTGTCACTTCAAATTTGCCTGGAGGGTCGTCATTGTGTTTTAAAACCCTTTTATTCGAAACTGTCCCCGCAGATTTTGTTTTGTGTGGGACAAGATTTGGCTTCCTCTCGTAAAAGGACTAGTCCTAATGTTTAAAGACGTGTTATATTGCTAATAACATATTGATTTGAAGCGTCTTCTTCTGCTCACGCTACTGAACATCTGATGAGTGAGTGCATGACCGGCTAATTTGTGGGTTGGTTAGAGATGGAAAATCCACCTGACCAAGAAAATATTTCTGCGAGTAAACAGAAAAACAGCATTGATTTCTCCATTGCTGCGGAGTAAACACAATTCACCATGCCACCACCGCTCCCTTCACTCCCCTTTTCTTCTTCACCTCCCTTCCTCATCCGCCATCACTCCTTTCCCTCACCGCTCAGTATGAACAGTTTGAGAGCACCATAGGCTTCAAGCTGCCCAACCATCGGGCCTCGAAGCGATTGTGGAAGGTCTGCATTGAGCACCACACCTTCTTCAGGTAGGACTTGATACTCACAGATACACAAGTGGACACTTTTTTCTGCACTGTAGTGGTTGCACCCTGCATGAACTGTTAACACTTGGCACAATCGAGCTATCCTCTCATTATCCACTCATTATATAAATGTGTTGAAACCTTTCAACAATAAAACCTTTTTTTTCCCACAGGTCCCACAGTTCTGTATAATTTCTTTGAGAGGAACTGATATGTAATTGTAAATTCATAGAAAGGTTTCTGATTCTTGGTAATTTGCTACTAATTTGAGCTAAAATGGAGACAGAGTTCAGTTGGTACACTTCTAATTAATTAATTCCAATTATTTGCAATTGTAAGCTGGAGAGTCTTTTAATCGGTGCACAGCACGGCACAGCATGAAATTTGTCTACAGGCAAGCATGCAATTCAGCCCTTATGCTGTGTTCACACTATGAGCAAAAAAAGCAACTCAACGGCTAAGCGTGGCTAGCTACATTGTCGCCGAGTCGCTGTTGAAGTGTTGCTCAAGCGCTCGTTGACGTTATGACGCTAAATAGCAATGGGAACTGGCTAATGTTATCTTTGGAGACAGAACAAGGTGAAACAAGAACATGTGATTGGTTGACGCTTCACTGCGTCATTAGAGTGCTGAAAAAAGTTGAGACCAAGCCCCCAGGAAGTGCGCTGGGCTTTGAAGCAAATTTTCGTAGTGGCCTAAAAACTTCCATGTCCGTCATGTGATGCCATTGGGCCCAAAGAGACTTTTTCCCATAGACTTACACTGAAACAGAGACGTAAATCAGCAAATCATTTTTTAGGAGTTAAATCAACTTCCTAGTATGAACACTTGAATAGCCCTTATTTAAATCACTACGTCCTAAAAGTTGTAAAATGCACTAATAGCTGAATTCAGAGTTATTTCCCTTATTTCCAGTTTGTAGCTTCATGTCACCGGCTTCCATTGAAAATGACTTGTAGCCTGTGGCTGTGTCACTGCTAGTGTGACACAGCATCAGTGTAAAGTTTCCGATAATAACAGATTATTTCCTTGAGTTTAAAGGAATTTCTGTCAGTTTTTCCAGTCAACTTTAAAAAGAACATTGATACCACTTTCATGTCAGCTAAAGCCGGGAGCTGGTTAGCTTAGCTTACGACTACAAACTGCGAGCCTGGCTCTGTTTGATGGCAACAAAATCTGCCCACCAGCACTAAAACTCATAAATTAACACAGAATATCCCATCCGTTTATTCCACACAAAAGACAAAGTATAAAAGTGTATAATTTACATGATGTGGTTGCATGGGGCCAGACTATTTCTTGGCTAGGCACAGTAATTTCCTGGAGTCTCCAGGGCAGAGCCCAACTGAAATAATAGTCTTAGATCTTTGTCTATATTTTCCTGTCTATAATTACAACCAAATCACAGACTGTAGTTCTTTTCAGAAAAATGTTAGTAAATTAGGGACCAGTAGAATAAACCCCTATAATGTTCTAAACTGTCATTAAGTAAAATATAAACCTTCCTGCAGGTTGGTTTCCCCAGAGCCGCCTCCGAAGGGCTTCCTTGTGATTGGCTCCAAGTTCCGCTACAGCGGGCGGACCCAGGCCCAGACCAGACAGGCCAGCGCTCTGATTGACAGGCCCGCCCCACAGTTCGAGCGATCCGTTAGCAAGAGGTACATGCTGCCCCGAAGCATTGATGGAGGTAAGAGCCCGGACGATTTCACCGTCCACACGGAGGTTCATATATATTTCAGGGATTATATTGTGAAGCAATAACTCGGCTCCAACCCTTCAGGTTTAGAAGATGGATTGATGGATTGATAGCAATGTCTGCATGAAAACATACTTTGAGCAATTTCAGCAACGGGGCTTATTGATTTTGTGTTATGGCCTTCAAAGTGAGGGGAGTCCCATGTTGTCAGAGCCTGAAATTCCTCGACAAAAACAGAAATAAAAGGCAGATTTTAACTTGTGATTTCATGTTAGAGCACAGCCTATCGATATACGTGACCCGATTACACACTGTAGATTATTGTCATGTGAAAGCTTTAACACTTGAGTCCAGGTGGTTGATGTTTCCCCCCCATTGCACTTCACCAGCCTCGGCTCTAGGCTACAGTATGGACCAGCTGTCCCAGAGAAGCTCCAGTGAACGCACACAGTTCATGTCCAGAGAAGACCTGGACCAAGAGGGCAGCCTGGACCTGGACCACGATCAGTACCACTATCAGGACCAAGACCAGGACCAGTACACAGACCAGGAGCTGGAGCAGAACGATGGTCAGGATGAAAATCAAGTTCACAGGCATGCTTGGGGCGCTCACATCTCAACGCCCACCAAGACTTTGGACCTCAAGGTACAAAGATGAGAGGATACGTTCAGATACACAGAAAACCTGCCTTCACTGCAGCCGAGATGACGGTCGGCGTGCTCCCAACTTGGAGAAACAGACAGGAGCACCGACACCGGAGCAAAGCAATACAGTGCTATGGACGGGGCAGGCAAAAAACGTATTTTAGCCACCTAAAAAAATCAATATCCGTGTAAGTGTACGCCATATTTAGAATATTTTCACCACTTTATCTTGCCGTCAGAAAGCCCTTTCCTTCTCCTTTCCGACGGGGAACTGAGCTGAAACTTATCTGTGCTCTCTACAAAGCCAGCAGGCTTTGATGACAAAAACAGTATAGATATGTTTCACTTTCAGTTCACTTCGCCGTTGGAAAATATTCTAAATATAGCGTATACTTAAACGGATATACATTTTTATCAAGCCTTTTTTTAGGTGGCTAAAATATGTTTTTCTGCCGTCCCCGTCCACAGCACCATATTGCTTTGCTCCGGTGTCGGTGCTCCTGTCTGTTTCACGATGCTGGGGGCGACCCGACCGTCACCTACTGTAAGTAATACACCTACTATGAATAAGTACCTCACTTCAAAACACCCGAACTATCCCTTTAATATATAGCTGTTAAAACAGGCTAAAACTTAGTATGAATGTCAATCAACAAATTAAATGAACACTCACCTGATAAACTTAATATTGCCTTTGACGAAACATACAAAATACACGGCTTCACCCCAAGTCAGAAAACTCATGAACTTCTAACTAATCCTCCTCATCTTTCTCTTGCACATTCCCTTTTCATTTAAGACCTGTAATCACCATCCCTACTTTTTTAATTTCCCTTATTTCCAGCTAATCTGAAGATTTATGAGACTTCTCAGAATGAGTCCTCTCCATTTCTTCAATCGTCTAACTTGACCTCTTTGCTGCCAATGATATATTTTTTTTAACCCAGCATCCTGCCTCTAACAGTTCTTCTCTTCCCCTCGCTGTAATGTTAACACACCCTGCTAACCTCTGCTCTGTTCTCTCTCTGACCTCTCCATCGTCCACCTCATCCTCTCCTGCAGGGTGAGGAGGACGGCTCGCCAGTAGACTCAAAACCAGAGGTACTTTGGCCTTGGACCTTAGTGTCTGTCTGTGTGGTTTTGGTTGTTGTAGGTCATGCACCCGTACTCTGTGTTTTTGCTAAACACAACCGATCCTTTTTTTGATTGTTTGTCTCTGGAGGGAATGTTATTTCTTTTCATGTCATGATTTCCAGGATTCCACTGAGTATAAATCCATGGAAAGTGCATGAATCGATCTTCAGATGAATAGACACAAAATGTTTAATATGGATTTATACAGGCTCTTTCTTTCCTTTTTTTTCTTGTCTACCGACTGGAAAATGAGGCATTTAGCTCTTATCTAGAGTGACTGAAACAGTAGAAAAAAAGCTTTTTTTCTTCAATTGCCAACACATCTTTAACAGTGTCCCTGTGTGAAATTAGAGGGATTGATTGTTATTAGCAGGATAAACAGATGGCCCTTAAGCACTGTTGATGATTCAGCGATTCCCCAGTTGGCAAATCTCCTGGTACTCCAGCTGAGATGTGTAAAACTCTCATTATTGAACTTAGTAAGTATTTTTTTATGCAAAGCCGTCTATCTGGATGTATACTCTTATTTGTTGTAAATATTATTTATATGGTAAAGGTTAATCCAGTGTATGTAGTCTCGTATTATTCCTGTATGTGTGGTAGTGTTAGGAAATATTGACATTGCATTAGTCACTAAAGCGTCTGTTCATTTGTGGTTTTGTAATGCCTTCTCATCAAATCTTTGGATGAAGAAGTATGGGAATAATCCCCCTCTCCAAACACTTTCGCTCAGTCAATAGATGACTGCATTAATTATCAATTGGCTGACACTGAAATGGATTGTCCCTGACTTCTTGGCAGAACATTAAAAAGGCTTAACAGTTCTTAGTCAAAAGCCCCGCTGGTGTCGACTGTTTGTCTGTCCGTCTGGCCGCCTGCCTTTTTGACTCACCTGCAGCACTTTACCTCTTTGTCTCTGCACGCATCTGTTCTCCCCCCAATCCTCAACTTGCTTTGCTCAAAACCCCCTTCACTTCATCTCACTTGCCCCACCTCGGGCTCCCTCATCTGTCGGACAAGGATCTGGCCACGCATCGGCCCAAACAGGAGGTACTGCTTGTCCTCTCTCTTTGGCATGAACTGTGCGTGACCCTCACCAGGCACGCTTTGTGTTTTTCATCCATAACTGTGGCTGTCACTTACTATTATAACAAAGCAAACAGAAGCAGCAATGGAGCACACGCAGTTGTCTGGTGCACCACTTTCTTAAATGCAACAGGATAGTTTTGCATGTCATGTTTGGTATTTTATGAGCACTATTCCCTGTTAAAATATTTGTTGTTATCTGTCTGGCCTGTGATCAGAGAATAATTACAAACCTCATGTTCGGGGCTTTGTGCTCCATCTTCCAAAGATTGGTAGGTGCTCACTACAGCATTATACCAAGGTATTTTTGTAAAAAAAAGTCGAGCAACAACAAAGCACATTAATATACTATTAAATAGGGTTTGTCCCTGTAATCAGGATATTTTTAAACCTCCAGACCTTTACATGAACCTCTTTTTATCTACAATGCTGCAAGCTAAAAGAAAAATGCTGATAATAATCATGATCTGAGTGCACTATAATAAGGTCTATGTCATCAGTACAGACAGACCTCTATCGTCCAACCATGTTTGGCAGCCTTTAATTCATCCTACAGCACAGTTGCATAACAGGACACAGACAGGCACGCCCCACACTAGGGCTGTCCTCCACCACAGAAATTCTTCGTCGACTAAGGCCCTGTTCAGACCTGGCATTAACATGTGTTTTGGGTGATCCAATCACAAGTGGACAGCTCTGAGTACGTCGTAGAATGCGTCTCCACATGCGTCTTGAGTGGCCACTTGTGATCGTTTCTCACTTCCCCTCTCTATGTGCAAATAAACATGTAGTAAACACATGGCAAATACAGCAGACATCACAATGTAATATCACAGGAATGTCTGTAGTAATATCATACATATTTGTGAATTTGGGTACATTTTATCAACATAAAAATATAAGGTTATTGTCTGGACACTCGTGCTGTCGACACCGCCGCCTTTGCCAGGCAATGGTGGTGTAGAGAGCTTCAGAGCCGGGGATGAGAGTGAGCAAGCGAGCAGTTGAGTAGTTGAGTAGACGGTTCTTAATGTGGCCCAGGACACATTCTCACGTACACACTGCTAAAAGAATGTGGCCATATGTCACCCAGACCACCTCCGAATGTGGTCTGAGCGATCGGATATCAATGCATCCTCAATTCGTCTTGAGTGCATTCACACCTGTACAGTACCTAGAGCTGTCCACTTGTGATCGGATCACCCAGGATGCATGTTAATGCCAGAGACTCATACGATTTAATTGACAGATATGTCATGATTCTTTGAGTTTCTCCACAAAGAATCACACAAAAGTACCACTTTAAATCTGGTGTTTTCCAGAGATGTGCTCATAAATTTCTTAGAAATAAATTATTCAGCATGAAAAAAAACATTAAAAAAAAAAGACTATTATCGCACTAAGACCAAAACGACTGATTAATTGACTAATCGACTAAGAGGGGGCAGCCCTACCCCACACCCTCATCAGGACAGAGCTAGCGTAAGAATTTTGAAATGAAACACTCAACTTAAATCCACATCTAGATCAACTGTAGAAATGACTGTAACCAGATTCAGAGATTAGATTCAGATCTAGGATTTTAAATTGTGTTAATTTGTGTCCCTGATGTGCCTTTCACTGTGTCGGCAGCAGTTCCTGGATAAGCCAGAAGATGTTCTACAAAAGCACCAGGCCAGCATCAACGAGCTGAAGAGGGCTTTGAGGCAGCCGAACAGCAAGATGGCCCAGAGGGAGAAACGCCTCTCCTCGGCTACTCCTCCTGGAGGAACCCCCGAGCGGAAACCAGTAAGAATCAGATCCTATTCCCAAGTTATAATACTCTATAATTTGTTTCCTACATATTACCATTTTCTAAAAAATGTTGTTGGTCACCCGTTTCGCACTCTGTCTGCTCCTTCCATTCTCTGTCAAAGTTTTGATTCCATGGAGCCAAAACACAGAAAATAAGAAAAAAACATCTTAAAATAGGGCTGTGTATTGGCAAGAATCTGGCGTACGATACGTATCATGAGTTACAATTCAATACTGTATATGGCGATACTGTAAGCAAAGCGATATATTGCGATTTTTGTAATCTAATTTTAGGAAAACTGTCATAGTATAAAGGACACACCACCATATGCAGAAAACCACACACATACACTGAGAGGGTGCATCTCTTTGCAAATGAAATAAGTATTGACTGAGTTAATCTTTGCATGTAAACTATTAATTAAAAATGTATACAGTATCACAAAACAGAATATCACGATATTCGATATTTTCGATATTTTCTTACACCCCTATCTTGAAATCCATCAAAGTGTGACGCCCCCTCCAAGGTTAATCACTGTTTTTCTTCACTACTCATTTACAGTAATTATGTTGGGTAACAATGATATCACAAGTGGAAGAGCAGCTATCTCTAGCTAGGCTAATGCAACTGTCTACTCTATGTCAACATAGGCTTATGAAGGAGAGCTGGATACTTACTCTAAAGGGGAAAAGAGTAAGACCTCCTCTATGAGTAGAGACACATTCTCTGTGACGCCTCGGACTGAAGCGAAGATGAGCAGCTGTCAAACAGCCAGGGACTCTTTAAAAACATCTCCCAGACAGGAAACAGACTTTAGAGCGCTAACGGATATGAACCCTGTGGATGACACAGCGGCAACTAACGGGCATCATGATTCTATATTAGCGAGGAATGCCATTCAAGAAAATGGATACGGATCTCCACATGAGGGGACTGTAGTGATCAACAGAGATGTGAGGCATTGTCAGTATGAGCATCGAGAGAGACCCAAGAGCTTCGAAACTCCGGTGGCTGTGGACTCTCTCCCGAAAGGCGACGGAGGCAGAACTGAGACAGACCTGAGCCCCGTGGGAGCCCAAGACTGCAACAAAACAGGGAACTCGCACTCAGAAGTCACCAAAATAGTTCCTCTCAAGCCACAGAGATCAAAGAAGTCTGTGAATAAGGAGAACACAGGTGCCGTAAACACTCAAAGTCGGTCTGATAGAGGCGTCTTTGGTGCGACTGGGGACGCACAGATGACAAAATCAAAAGACGGATCCTGTGAGGCGGGAAGGAGAGTGGATGATAATGCTGCTCTGCTGTCGGCTAGAGATGTTGTCAAGGAAAACACAGGGGCCACCAGACACCACGGTGAAGCTGCGGTGTCATATCAACAGCAAACTCTACTACATCAGCAGATTAAGAATGAGCTGTTTGGACAACAGGAGCTCAGAGACGGCAGAGGACAAAGTCTGTGGACGAGAGGAGGACACGAGGATCACTTTCAAAACAACTCAGAGAATCTCCTCTCTAGCTCCAAATTTCCAACAGCTCCCCCGCGAACTCTCCCTCTGAAAACGCCGTGGTCCCGAGACAGACAGAGCAACGTAGACAGCAGCCACATCCACTACCGGACGCCCAGCCAAGAAACAGCCAAGAGGAAGCAAGCGGTAAAACCCACCTGACCCCCCCTAACCTGTTTGTCAATCATCGGAAAGTAAAAGCATTGCATGAGCTTCAGGCGATGTCGTGCCGATCTTGTTTTTAAACCATCTAAAAACAAACAAATCACGCATACTTCAGAACTCATGTGGCTGTGTATGAGAAAGCAAAAGTTCACGTCCCTTGGCATCGCATCATTGACCGACTCAGTTCACGTCCATGGCCCAGAGAGCTTTTTGCTTTCCCTTGTTCCCCCCTTCGCATCTGCTTGGCCATTTTCAGAACGCTGCGTGCCTTTAAGCAAAGTTCCCCTATGCTTAAGCTTCAGGCGTCCCTTTTGTATCCCACCTTTAACTTGCCACGTTCACACCTGGTCTCTCCTTCCAACACCCTCACAGAATAAAAAGGTGGCTGCTGTTGCAAGGAGCGCAAGACCTTTTCCACCATTTTCTTTTCTTTCAAACCTCTTTTTTCCACATGATTTAAATCTTTTTTGTAAGTGGCTGAGAAGGCTATTTGAACCAAATGTTCTGCCTTGGCACCTCTGTGGCAACAGCAGAAAAATGAAAAAAGGCGATTAGATGTTATCACAGGCTGCAGAGCTGCCAAACCTCCTCAGGGCTTAGGCATTCATATGCTGCATTTACGAATATGAATACCTCTTTCCTGAAAGGGAAAAATCTAACCTTTCAGTGCATGGCATTACCATTGCACTTGCAGTCATTTCTGATGATGTCAACCTGTAAATTATACCCTATGTGCATGCTTTTGACAGTAGCGGTAAGCTTTAAAGTCTCTCTTTATTATGTAAGTTTAGCACAAGCCCTGAAGTTGATGGGGCTGCGTGATTATTTTGGTTGATATTGAGATCCCGATTATTTAACGCGATTATTCATTGACTTTGGAAACATCACGCAGTTAGAAAGGCAATTTTGTGGTCTACACTTTAAAGTTAAATGCATCAATCTAGTGCACTTTGAGAGCAAAATTAAGAGGCTAAGTCTAGTTTTCTTGTAAACAATTTAATCACAAACACATTGGTTGTATAGCTATTAGGGCTGTCAAAGTTAACGTGATAATAACACGTTAACACAAATTAGTTTTTAACGCCACTTATTTCTAATTTCTTTAATGCATTAACTTGCAATTTTTAGGTTGTAGCTGTGACACACTGACAGCTGTTGTTGCCTGTTGGGCTTTGAGTTTGTTTTTTATGCTAAATGCAGTACCTGTGAGGGTTTCTGGACAATATTTGTCATTGTTTTGTGTTATTAATTGATTTCCAAAAATAAATATATACATACATTTGCATAAAGAAATCATATTTGCCCACTCCCATGTTGATAAGAGTATTAAATACTTGACAAATCTCCCTTTGAGGTACATTTTGAACAGATAAAATCACGATGAAATATTTTAATTGATTGACAGCCCTACTAGATATGAACGGTGATGACACCAAAAAAAGTCACACCCACAAAAAATAATAAATGAGACGGGGTTCATGGTTCAAGACAAAAGAAGGTGAAAGCGCACCGCTGTAAAGGAAAGGGGTGCGCTGGATTTATAACACAAGACAAAACGAGAGCGTCATTGCAAAACGGAGTGCGGCGCAACGATTGTTTAATGTTGATTATCTTGTTTTCATAATTGTTGGAAGCCAGAATTTTAATGGTAATTGAAATTTGATTAATTACACAGCCCTTGTTGGTGGATGAATTAAGTGTTTATACAGTATTTTTATGAATAATAATGCAGAGAAATCCGTCCAGTACAAAAGCGATTAGATTAAAAGCTGTGAGTAGAGAACATCACAAATGTGGTTTCTTGTACGTCATGTCAACACGGTGCTCTCTCCTTTTCTGATTCAATTACACACATGTTGCCTATAGCATAGATTGGTATCATGGCCTGTGGTTGTTGTAGTTTCTATATGCATAACTTGACACATACGTTTTATATTAATGTTTGCTTCCTGTTTGTTTGTCTTCTATAGGATACACCTCCCACACCTGCTATTTACGAGGAAGCTTTCAACGAAGCTTCAGTGAGTCGTCTCTCAGCTCCACCAGTCTCCTATTTGTTTTTCATCCATTTTAGCAATTCAAACTGCACTTTAACACATTTTTCTTCAAAATGTTTCCATCATTTTGTGTTTATGTGCAAAATTATTTCACTATTCTGGTTCCATTATAGGCACACTCTATAAATTCCTATCTAAATCAATAGGGAAACCACACCACCACAATTCAAAACACATGATTTTGAACTGCTAAAGTTACACAATATAACTTTATGATGCATAATGTGTTCTGATGATGTTAATATTGTTCATAATTATTGGAAAACAACCAGTAGAGAAACTCACATTCTTTGATTATATAAGTAAAGATATTTGTAGTTTACACGGTCCGATGTCCTGTACTCCTCTCTGCAGAGGGAACCGTGGGAGAGACGTCTGGGCTCCGTCTCCGAGGACGACCAGGATCAGGACATCCTGTACCTGAAGGAGACCCACCTGGGCATCGAACGCAAATGCTCCAGCATCACGGTCAGCTCTACGTCCAGCTTGGAGGCCGAAGTGGATTTCACCGTCCTGACGGACCTGCACACGGGCATGGAGGAGTTCTCCAGGGGCATGACAGAGCTGGGGGAGAGGGAAATGTCACCCGACGTGGGTCTGTGCTTTGGCATGGACTTCGTCCAGCACCAGGGCCCCTGTGAACCACCTCCTCCGCTGGTGTCAGCCCCCATGTCCAGAGGAGCCAGCAGCAGCCCTCCGGCCAAACATATCCCGGCTGAAGAGGTCCGACCAGAGGTCAAACGGCCCGATGCGCAGGTAGAACAAAGTTTTCATATCAAGAGTGTTTGTAGCCTCTCCTCTCTTAGTTTGATTTGTTCAGGCAGGTAAGAATGCTATTTATAGACACCTAAAAATATGTGTTCTCTTTCAATCAAACTGCAATGCCCGTGAGTTTGGGTGTGAACAGGAATGTACCAACAAAAATGGCAAGAAATCATAAAAATGTTTTATACCAATATCTCCATGTGATTTTTAACTAGAAGCACATGAGAAATAAACACAAGAAAAGAGTGCAGGCAAATGGCTGGATTGGATTTCCCTCAATCTCAACCCCCCCGTCCTCCTCCTCTAACCATATCTCTTTGAGTGCCACCCAAGTTTCTGACAAAATGTGATGGCAGGCCAACAAAGTGAGCTGTTGATGAGTTCATGCAAGTTCATACAAGATTGCGTTTGTATAAAAAAATTAAGTGTGATCACACCTGAAGTGTTTTTCAATGTGTTTTTCGTGTCTGGTATTTTTATGTTTAGCTTTATGATTTGAATTGTCAAAAAGCTTTACAATATAAAGGTCTACAGCGTAAAAGGTGGAAAGAGTACTAGAATATTATACTCAAGTATTATTAGTTACTTTAAATACATTTTATCCAAGTAAAAGTACTTATGTAAAAATAAAAAGTAGGTCAGTTGAAGTGTACTCTGAGTAAACATTACTGCGTTACATTTTAAAAGGGGGGTATGATGATATATGATACTACTGTTAAATGAATACCTTTAGGCTACAACATAGATTGCATTAAATGTCAACTTATACACAAGTGGAACAACATCAGCAACAAGATGCCTTCTGTCCAAACCAACAGACACTCTGCAGTCTGTTCATACAACTGATCATCAATTAAAGATATATAACTGATCATCTTCCTCAGTGTAGCCTTATTAGTTAATTAAACAGAAAAGAGACAAAACTCAGATAATTACTCTAAAATTATAGACATTAAAAATAAACCGAGCTGTGGACACCATCATGGAGCCGGAAACTTCTTTTAGAATCAACCAAAGCAGAACAAAGTGGACATGTAAACAATATAAACTCCACAGCAGCTGAAGTTAGAACCACAAACATTACAGCAAAGGAGAGACTATAGATATAAAAACAGATATAAACACATATAAACCTGTTTTATATCTATAAAACAGATATAATCACATATTAAGCTGTTTTATATCTATGAGGAGAGACTGCTCAGTTACTGCGCACCACGTGGCGCGCACATTTAACTATGTTGCTAGGCAACGAAGTGATTATTGACGTTGTACTCACCGGTCTGATGAAAAACCCTTAATGTGATGATGTTAGTTATTAGTGTGATGGTGCTATCAGAGCTGGCTCTCCGGCCGTGAACTCGAACGTTGATGACGTATCATGTCGTCATCATGCCGCTCTGCCCTCTAGCGGCCGCTGACTCTCCTGCAGCAGCTGCTGTTTCATCCTCTCACAGTTTATCAGGACTCTTTCATCTGACTTTACTCTGTAACGGGTGCGACTTGAAATGTAGTGAAATACTTTACTTGTAATAAATAGTAATATTTAATTAAAGTAAATTAATTTAAAAGTAAAATTAGTAACATTTTCAGTACAAAAACACAAAAAAAATACTTTATTATTGTAACGAGAGTAAATTGTTACCTCCACCCCTGCGTAAAATGTACTTATATATTGATGATTTAAATGTAGTTTACAATAATATTTGTAGATTTGTTCTGAGGTGTCCTTATCGCACACATCATTGTTTTATGTATGGTACAATTAACTGGCTACCACTTCACTCATTCAAATAATCAGATTCACTTAGACATGTTCAACAACCTTTTTTTTATCGTTCCTAGAATTCTTAAAGAAGTTGGGAGACATCAGACTGGAATAATTTACCCAATTTACTCAGATCAATTACTTCTTTGCTGATTTATATTAAATCTATTTGTTTTTTATTGTATATGCCTTTGTCTTCAGTTTATGAACTCACTATTTTGACATGATGTTATTTTATTATTATTTTCATCATTATTTTGATGTTATGTTGGTGTGGTTTGGGATGGGATGGAGAGAGAGCCTTTGTGTATGTCCTTGTTGATGTTACTATGTTTCTGTTTAATTTATTATAATTATTATTTATGTGCTTAAATGTTTGTTAACTTCTATGTTTTGTGCCCCCTTGAAAACATGGTGCATCTCAAGGGGTTTATCCTCTAATACATTTTGAAATTGAAAATTCTGATGCGCTGAAATCAAGAAAACAGCAAACAAAAGACACATTAAATGTCCGTAATGACGCGTGTTCTGAGCTGAATGCTCTTCATCAAGCAGCACTGAAGGGTAATGAAGAAAGACCCTTCATCTTCTCTCCTCCCTGTTTTTCTTTCTTCTTTTATTTTAATTCTAATATAAAATATATCTCTTCAGCACTGAGCTCAAAACACTTCGTCAATGTTACATTACTCATGTTCGTCTTTCTCTCTTCTGCTGTTTAACTTTGTGCATCAGAAGCTTCAATAAATATCTTAATTTTTGCAGGCAAAGACTTTCACATCAGTTAAACTTTTGGAGATTTCCCCTGAATTTAGGTAAACGGCAACAGACCTTCAAGCTCATCAGTCATTATGTGTAAAAACGTGTTTCTTTTTCCTCACTTTAAGCCTGTCGTACCCAAAAAACCAAAGAGGTCAGTGCCGGTGTCTTCGTCCATGGACAGAGAGTCGCACAGAGAAACCGGTCGTGTCTCTGCCGTCACACCGCTGAGCAGGGAGGCCAGTGACATCATGCCCACGCCGACGGTTAGGAAGACGGACGTCAGGACGGAGACTCAGCCCAACGGGTCAGAGGTCACCACCACCATCGTGGAGTTCACAGATCAGGTTAGTTTCACAGATGGAAAAAGAATATTAGAGCTGAAGTATTTCTACCAACAAGTCACACAATTAATTTATGTGTTTCAGGATCACGGCATCACCGGCCTGAGTGAAGTTTCTTACTCTACGAGACCGAGTGTTTCCCCGGTGAGTACAAACAGAGGGACCGCTCCAATTTTAGTTTGACCTGCAGCACACTCCTTCCTGCTCTCTCAGGTTGAAACCTACTTACTGCACAAAGACATGAATATATGAATATGTGTCTGACTGGATGTCCTAAAATATCAAAACAAAATGACTTATAATCTGTCAAGTTTATTTCATTTAAAAAGCAAACAGGTTTTGCACCAAAGTGTTTCACAGAGACACATACAAGAATAGAGACACATGTTCATAGATGTGGAAATAAAACAAGATTCTTAAAATAGAATATGTGTGCGTGTGTTGACAGTATTTGCTAATGCCGCCAGCTGTTCTGCTTTCTCAGGTGCATATGAGCAGTCTTGGAAGAGAGGGGTCAGGGTCGCCCATCCTCGTCACTGAAAATGTTACCTCGGCAACCACTCACGTCAGCAAGGTAGGGAAGCTTAAAGGGGAACTACGCCAGTTTTCTAAATTTGTACATGTTATTCCCATGGTCGAAAAAAATATTACCAAACATGAACAACTCTCTAACAAATCCAAAAACTAGAGCGCTAAAAATCAAATTTGTGATTTCATCAAGTATGAAGTTGAACTGCTCCATAGACAGTGAATTGGGAAGATGTTCTGCTATGACCCGGCTCTGATGACCATTAGAAAATGGGAGATATGTTGCATTCGGTCTAAAAGAGTTTACATATTAAAGCAAACTGGGTGTGGTGCATGAGCGGAGGATGTGTGTTGTAAAAGTGCATCGAAGTAAAAGTAATGAACGAAGGTAACATAACCAAAACCAAACCAGAAGCAGAAGCAGGCGCCTGGAGGGGAGACGCAGACAGAGAAGTGTCAGAGCTGCAGCTGAGGCTTCAGTAGAGTTTTAACATCGGGCCCAGGTGTTCAAGATCACTCCAATCAACCAGCTGCAAGGCAGAAACAGACGCAGGTTAGGCCTAGTTCACGCTACACGACTTACGCCCTGAGTTTCTGCTCACTGACAGTTTTTGGAGCTCTCCCCGACAAAAGCCCTAGATCAAAGGCAGGTCGGCATTGGCTCGCCGCTCGCATATGGGCGCTCGAGCGTCATGTGTAAGCTGCTCTCATGGTAAACTTCAGAGTTGGATGCTTGATGGGCTGCCACTAGACACAAGGCACCTGATTGGACGAACGCTTTCCCTCATGGGATGCTGCTCCTATAGCTTTCAAACCGGAACCAACATGGCGGCTCGTTTGGAAACTTTCTTCTCTTATATTATGAAAATAGTTCCCTGAAATGTGTTTCTGAAAACATTTGAGACGAGAAATAATCCACGCAGTTGATGAATCTGTCTTTATTTTAGATCGGCAACGTTTAGTTTAGAAGTTTCTAGGGAGTTTCCAGAGGCGGCGAGTAGCACCGCATGCCCCTGATTTCCATAAAGTAGCCTATAGACTCCAACTTTATGCAAATGAGGAGCAGGCGACGTGGCGGTCTGTCTCTCGAATTGCGCCGCCACGCAACCAGAATGCATTGCACGGCTGCTTATATAGACAATGAATGGGGACGCGTGGAAAGGATGTAGTCTGTGGACTCCGAATCTCACATTTTGGATGCAGCTCAATTCTTAATTTAGGTGGTGTTCCCCTTTAAGTAGAACTTACAAAGTGCACAATTTAATGTATGATTATGATAAAGTGGGTTTTGCGACATGAATCCAGTTGAATGTGTGGCTCTATGAAAAGATAAAGCCGTTTGTGTGTTATTGCAGACGGTGAAAGGAGGATATTCAGAGACCAGGATCGAGAAGAGGATCATCATCACAGGAGACGATGATGTCGATCAGGAACAGGTGAGCTGGTCAAAAGAACCATATGCATGGTGGGTACTGACTGTTAGTTTTGGGGGTTGTAGTTTTTGGGACATTTGTAGATGTTGGATCTTTGCAGTACATTTCTAATTGTCTAATCTGATTATTAAATATGTTGGTTTTGGAACTATTTATAACCTGTATTTACGGAAACCTTCCTTTAAATCCTTTAAATTAAAAAATGCCAAAAAGTCCTAAATTCTTGCACACATATATTTCAGACATTGAACAAATACGTTATATTTATTATATAAATATACAATACAAACAAGTGAATAAATAAGATATGCAAACAAAATCAACTGTTAATATCAATAATATGGCGATTATCTTTTTTAATTTATTTACACTATAAAATGTAAAAAAAAAAGAAAGATATTCATATTGCAATAATATTACAATATATCTGACAATAGAAATCCTCACATTTGAGAGGCTGAAACTAGACCATGTTTGGCATTTTTTCACTATTTTTGCTTGAAAAATGTAGCTCTATTTGCAAACATAAAAAACCTCTGAAATCACCTCTTTCCTAGTGTGGAAAAATCTTTTGTCTTTCTACTGAAATTGTGTTGAATTTCAATTCTCTTCTATTAATGAATAAGAAATATAACTGGGAAACAGTCTTGAGCCATAAAACACAGAAAAATTACACATTTGTTCCTGAGATTGATTTTATAGTATAATATTTATCACTCTTTTCCCTCGCAGGCTCTGGCTATTGCAATACAGGAAGCCAAGCAGCAGCATCCAGACATGCAGGTGACCAAGGCAGTCGTTGTCAGGGAAACAGAATCGTCCACTGAGGATCGACACGGCGCATCAGAGGTACGGCTGCCATCTTGACTCCCAAACGATAATATCTGGCCAGGATTTGGCCTCACAGCCCTCCTTTTGAGATGAAGGGATTAAAGGGTGACTATCTCTTCTTTTTCATCACCTGCAGTCCTGATTCGCTGAGACGAGAGCACCCCCCTTTGGACCGAAAGTGTCAGTGCCCGACCTGAAATTGCCACCCACCATCCCTGCTGATAGACTACTGCCAGTGGCGCTCAAACAGGAGCTTCTTGTAACACCTTCACAAACAGACAAAGCTGAAACAACCTTTGAAATCCTTACGTTTTTATTTTCACTATTGAGATCATTCATGTTCAGCAGAGTGATTTGGCTGAAAAACAACAACAACAACAACATAAACATCACTCTTGGTCCTTTATTGGTCGACAATATGCCACCAGAATTCCAGGAACAAATTAAAGAGATTTGATCCAAATCCGACTAAATTCCCTGCAAAACCTCTCAGGGACTCTATATTCTTCCTCAAAGGTCAAAGTGCACTCGTTCACACTGTGGAATAATCCGAGGCCATGTGCCGTGCTGGTGCCCCTCCCACGCAGAAAGTATCATTTTGGAAAATAGGAAATAATCGTGCACCTAGGAGTGCTTTTTACATGTCTGTGCTGCTGTACTGAATAACAAGAAATATCAGATTCCTGCTGAAAAAAAAAAAAAAAACTGCTGTAAAACCTACTGTGTGTGTGTGTGCTTACACTTAATAATTAAAATAATCCATTACATGTAGCTCCAGTACTGTTTTAGAAGCAGGGTTTAGTGAGAGCAGAGCAAATCCTACTTTTAGTTTTCTCTCTTGCGTATCCAGTCTAATGAACAGATGAGCTTTGTCCCTCCTCCCGTCGCGCCGCCGTGCACATGCACTGAGCAGGATGGATCATCCTCTAGGTGGTGTTTTTATTCAAAGTCTGGGCTAAGTCTGATCACTGTACTTCCCCTCTCTCTCTGTCTTACCTTAAAGATGTATTTGACCCTGACGGGGTGAGGTGCTGCATCATGATTGATTGGAGAATTTCTGCGTATGCGTGTGTGAACATTAGGAGCTATTAATAATACACACAAATAGTACCCGTTGTATTTATTCAAATGATGGCGATGTAGTTTCTGAGCATGCTGATGTTTCAGAATGAGCCCAGTTTCTCTCCTCACCCAGCCTTTAGATATGCTTTTCAGCTGGATATAACACAGTTACGGTACATAGAGTAGGCTCACACACCCTTGTCCACGTCACAGAGCGGGGCCGCTGCATCAGTAAAAAAAAAATAGTATTTGAGATAATGTTTGCATGATAATTTCTTGCATTGCTGGATTGTAATTGAGTAATGTGGATATAAGAAGGATGGAGCGTGATGATATAAGATATAAAGGCCGACTTATTCGCAATCTGAAGCCGAATCTGAGCTCTGAAGGAAATTAAGCTTCCTGACAGGAAATGAAGAGTATTCATCAGAGCACACAACACGTTGTTTATCCAACGACAGCACGGTGGCTACACAGTATCTTCCTTCAGTCACAACCCTTTAACAGTTTCATCTAATTCAAGCCACTGCTGCTGTTATATATCTTTATTTGACACATCGCTTTACTTTTAATCTCTCCGTAAAGAAACAGGAAGTTGTGGTGACTGATATTTTTTTCACGGCTATTTATCGTGCAACACATCATCTTTCGACGTGCTCTGCAGAAACGGTGTTATGCATCAGAGCCCTCCCGATACTCTTTCACGCAAACTACAGTGTTATAAATAAATAAATTAACTATACGGTAGGAGCAGAATCTTTGAACTTTTAGTTTTTGTGTGATTTGGTACATGAATGTTAGAGGGATGCCAAAGGCATGTAGTGTGCCAATTAAGGTAGCAGTCTAAATTGTACAAACTCTGATTTTATATGAAACTATTTGTATGAACGAGCTACTTTTAATTACACACGGTGCCATAAAGTCAAAATGCATAAACTTGACATGGCAAGGTTTCCCTTTAATTACGGTGTCTTTAACATCACCTGCAAAAAAAATTCCATCTCCTTGCAAAAGTCACATTTTATATACAAATTCAATTGAGAAAAAACACAATGTTAAAACTGTCATGTCAGGTTTATGAGGGTTCAACTTTGGCTTTCAGACACTAAAACTTTACCGTCAGCGTTCACATGTGTGGTGTAATTGTTGTATTTCATATTTTGGTTCCAGATCCTTTAAAGTGGTGATTAATCATGGATGTGGGTGTCAAACTGGAAGGTAGAAAAAAAAAAAATGCAGCCGTGCATACCTTGTACTGTATATTTGGTGCCGTTTGGTGGATTGTGAAGATGTAAAGTAGTTAATGGACCTTGGGCTCGATGTACACTAGGGGGCACCAGTTACCAAAAAGAAGAGGCTTTTGCAACGACGTAGAGCAGCTGAAAAAATCCTTCTCACCGTTCTTCACTAGAATTATCCAAATCGTCCTTGGATCAAACCTGTGAGGTCAAACTTACCTTCCTTTGTCCAGAAGAGGCCGGCTCCCGTTGGATGTGTGACAACTATCAACCAGACTGTGATGAATCAGAGACATTTGGCCGCGGCTGAGACACCTGCTGCCGAAGTCTGATTGGACGACCTCTGGCTGACCCTGAAACCTCTCCTCTCTCTGTACAGAGCCATCCTCCTCTTCCTCCTCCTCCTCCTCCTCCTCTGCTCTCCGTTGCTTGGTGCCATGTCTTTGCTCTACATTGTACTTGCATTCCTTCGAAAATGAATAAAGAAGAGAGAAAAAGAGAACAAGATGAGAGAGTGAATCCCTCTGTTTGATCTCTTCCATTATCTGTTTGTCTTTATTACAGCTGGAGTCCTCGAGGCCCATAAACGATGAAGAAAACTGCAGCTGATGCTGTATTTTCCAATTATGAAAAAATAACGCAGTAGGGTTTGTTAAGGAAAATTAATCTATTAATACACTTGAAAAGCCAAGTGTATTAATGCAATTGTTGCTCATCTATTGCTGAATTTAGGTTGTTTGTAAGCAGGGGACACAGTTATTAATACAAATCCCCAAAAGAGCTTTAGTTTCTCAGATACCCAAAGTAGAACAAAACATAACCATGTTTTTTCATCATTTTGAGAATGATAAATATTTTATACAGCAAAAAGTAATGAATATAATCAATATATTGACTAAACCCATAGGCGAAAAACCACTCTGAAGATAGTGTTGGGTTGGTTGGATTTAGTTCAAATTTGCACTAACAGGGCTGATATCTGCCCTACTCCTCAAATCAATATGATAATCAAATATGTGTATTTATTATAAAACTAGAGCCGAGAGGCTTTTAAATACAAAGTTATCAGAGGTGGAAATTACACTACATTTTAGAAGAAAGTTACTTTTACTTAAGGTAACATACACCGATCAGCCATAACATTAAGACCACTGACAGGTGAAGTGAATAACATGGATTATCTCGTTACAATGGCACCTGGCAGTGGGGGGGATATATTGGGCCAGTGTAAGGATGTGAGCGACTTTGACGAGGGTTATATTGTGCTGGCTAGACGACTGGGTCAGAGCATCTAAAGAACTGCAGCTCTTGTGGGATGTTCCCGGTCTGCAGTGGTCAGGACCTACCAAAAGTGGTCCAAGGAAGGAAAACTGTTGAATGCTGGTTCCGATAGAAAGGTGTCAGAACACACAGTGAGGAGCAGTTTGTTGCGTCAGGTTGCCCGTGCTGTCCTAATGTTATGGCTGATCGGTGTATGATGATATGTTAGCACAGTTCAGGCCGTCACATTGATTAAGAAACTCTGTAGAAAAACAATGAAGGTGGTAAGCAAAGTATAGTAAGCAAAATATGTTAAGTGAGGAGTAAAAAGCATTTTTTCATGTTAACGCCGACAACTCCCAGACCGGACAACGCCGTGGTAGCGAACTGTCAATAACCGTGGTAGCCACGCCCTAAATGATCCCCTGCTTCATGGCCTATTTGACTCTAAATGGGACCATAATTTACTAAATGAACATCATGCTGTATTGAAGAAGACTTGAAACTAGCGATTGAGACCATAAACTCATGTTTACAGTGTTTACTGAGGTAATAAATCAAGTGAGTAGTAGGCTCATTTTCTCATAGACTTCTATACAATCAGAGGAGTCGCCTCCTGCTGGCCGTTAGAAAGAATGCAGGTGTTGCTGCCTGTACTGACCCCAGTTTTATGACTGAGAATCATGGGAGGGGGGGTTGGAAGGGACTGGGAGCTTGAGCGGGCGTGAAAAAGTGGAGGGGTCCCAAACTGCCTTCTGAAAAATGTGGGGGGACATGTCCTCTGTGTGTCCCCCATTAAATTACACCCGTGTTTATAAGCAGAAGTTTGGCGTCTCACAGCTGAGAGAAAAAGTTTGGTACATGTTTACGCCATCTGTATTAAAAATACCACAAACATCATACATTATTTCAATGAAAGGGGAGTTCAATAATGTAGTTACCATGGTGATACTATACCCTGCCCTCTGCTGGGTTTCTGTTCTCCACAACAGATGCTTTTGAAGTTAAACACAGCCCAGTCTTTTTCAGAGGCATTGATGCTGTCCTCCGTGTGAGGGCATGTGGGTGTGAAGATCAGTGCAACAGCACCAAACAAAGCTCAAGGAAGCAACACATTCACAGTTTACAGGTATAGACGTGCAGCTATCGACTGCACTTATGAGCATCTGTTTTCAGACATTGATCAGGAGCATCCATGGAGGGAGAACAGAGAAGAAACGCTGCTCTGTCTCTCACTCACTCGCATGATTCGAAGGTGTTGAGACACAGTGTGACCATAACCCCGAGCACAGAAATACATTTACAACAAAAGGGCTTAAAGAGATTTAAATTTACATTCTGAAATTGCCAAGAGAAGTCCTGATCTTTAATTGAATGGAATACTGAAGCATGACATCCAAGAAACCCCAAACTTTAAGAATTGAATCGTTCTTGTGAAGAGAAATGGACTGAAAGGTTTTAGAAGGTCCGAAACACAGCTACAGGAAAGGTTTGGTTCAAGTCAGAACTACAGTTTCTATTAGTTCAATTTTTTTCCACCCCAAACTGTGAATGCTTTTACATTATTGACCACTAAGGGATGTGACTGAAGTTATTCCAGATGTTTGACAAACTTTGTTTTACGTCTGTGAGTCAGATTCGTAGAAGTAGTCGTTGAGATTTATTTGCAGTAATACAAACCGAAAGTTTCATCTTCAACTGTAACCACTTTTTTAAAGGAACAGTGTGTAGGGTCTGCTGGTATCTAGCGGTGAGGTTGCAGATTGCAACCAACTGAAGCCTCTACCGTGTGCCAAGCATGTAGGAGAGCTACGGTGGCCGACATGAAAACGCGAATTGCCCTCTGTAGAGCTAGTTGTTGTAAAAGTAGCGTAGGTCATCTGGAGCAGAACCAGTGCGTAGAGTGTGTGTGTACGTGGGAAGTGAGTGGTGAAGCAAGAGAGAGTTATCGACTTCGGCCCAAGCAGGAAAAGTTAAAACAGTGGTTTGTCTGTTCTGGGCTACTGTAGAAACATGGCGGCCGGCTCCGTGAAGAGGACCAGATCAGACTGTGGTTGTAACGGGCAGCTTCTGGGTGTAAATGTCTAACTCTCAGTGAACTTCTCCTGAATAAATAAAGGTGAAAGAAAATACATTAAAGAAAACATAATTATTAATATTATATTCTATTTCTGCCAATAGATCCCTGGCGTAAATGTTACACACTGTTCTTTTAAAGGGACTCTATATAAGAATCAGAAATTGCTTGTTAACAGTGACATCTGTGGCCGTTAAGTCAACGACAGGCAGCGTCCTGTTGCTCTCGCTTGTGTTTGCACTAAGTAGACGAGAGCGAGCATTGTTGGCGTTAGCGGACTCCATTTTCTAACCGAATATTTGCTGTGGTTGCACACTGTTAGCCCTGTAAGTGGAGCTGAAAATAAAGCTGCTCGCAAGCGCGCATGTTATCACATCCGTTGGATTTTCCTGGAAAAAATGGCCCGGATTCTTCACATTAAAATCAGTCTACAGGCTGATAAAGGAAACCCAGAAAGTCATGGAAGGTCTCACTTTTTAGGTTAAGTTACAACCTGGCAATAAAAAATATATAAAAAAATGTTTATTGTTGTAAAAACTTACATACAGTCCCTTTGAAGTGTGACCTTTATGTCAAATTAATAAATTAATTAACTGTGACAGTTTATTCTTGACCTTTGAAAAAAAATCTTACCTCAAAGTCCAGATTTTTTTTTTTCAGAGCAAACTCCATCTGCTGGGGAAGATAATAAGAGCTTTACTTCACATAGCACGGCCTGACGAAGCTCGACCTTTCTGCCTCTTCTGACATCAAAGAAAGAAATGAGGGTAAAATGGCATTATGTTTATTAAAAGCAGGTTGATCCATTCAAACATCCTAAAGCAACGTACACTGACCGATCTCATGCCGAAACAGCAGCTGACGGTAAAAGTACCGTCCCTACTTTGTAAGAAGCTACGTTAGAAAAGTCAGCGATCACTGCCACTTGTACTGTATTACAATGCTCATCATGAGAGACGCAGGAGAAAGGCATGTTTGTTTCTGAGCCCAAAAACGCCCAACAAAGTAACAAATCTCAATGTAGCGGTCAGTTATTCATAAATTATAGCATGAGTGAGCCAAGATACAACGCGGATAAACGGAGGAGGAAAAATAAATAAACCTCTTGATAATAACAACAACATGGAAACTAATCAGAAGACTTAAGGCTCATTTGGGACCTGAGGATTTCATACATACGGTGTACACAACAATGCCGTTGTTACACACTTCTCACGGAGGAGGAGGGGAGGAAGGTAAGACATCAATTAATCAACACAAGTCTGCTGTTTTACAGTGGATGCGATGGGACACGCTGCGTATTCTCACAACGACACAACAGGTGCAACTGAACCACGTCGGCTCAATATACCTTTGGTTACAGTCAGTTTTCATGGCAACTCCGAGGTCTCGATGTAATGTGGCGTAACGTAAAAAGCATGAATGAAATCCAGGCAAAGTTACAAAGGTCCCAAATTGTGGTTTGTCATAAAGCGATGTGGCTTAGCTCCCTGTTTGTGGCAGGGATTAGTAACAGTTGGTTTTCCTTCTTAGACAGTGCAGGAAGTCTTGGCTTCACCCATTTCTCGACTTAAATACGACTTCACTCACATAAATATGAGCTGTGTAACGTCTCTCCTCCAACCTCGGTAAAATCCCAGCATCCAAGAAAAGTCCAGAGGAACACACAATATCCGTTTAACAGAACCTGCACAGTCCCAACAGAGAAAAAATATACACGTCATAATGTGTGCATCACACACCTACTGAGCCTCCGAGGTTAAAACCACATGAGAAGATCCACAGGTTGGAAGGGAGCAGAGAAAGAAACATCTTCAAAGAGACTGCAGTTGAGTCACGGTGTCCTTCCTTCTTCCATAAAAAGCAACTTCTGAAAGAGCCAGTTCCTTTTTCAATAACTCCTTCTTTTAGAAAGGTGGAGGAAAAAAGATTCTTCCTCACAAAAGAGATCTTTGTAGAAAGAAGAGGAAGAAAGACGCGGTAGGGAAGAGGGGAAGGGAGCAGGTGGATATGCAGCTGTCAGCCTCTGGTTGTCTCTGACCTGCTGTTTTCTCCTCTTACTGTAACAAGCAGCCGGAGTGCCGGGTTGATGCAGATGTTTGTCATAGTGCCGTCCTGGCTGTGAGGATTAACGCCACGAGGTTGACCAGGGGAAACGCAGAAGAGTCCGGGGCTGCTCCCGTCGCTATGGAGCCTGAAATACACAAACAGATCAAAATCCAACAACTTCGCTCCTCTGGTGTGTCCAGAAATGTTGCTCTGGAAACACGTCACGTTCATTATTACAGTAAAATAATAAACCATTTTCCTGTATGCTGTTTTCTTATTCTTCTGGGGAAGTATGTTTTTATTATTAAGCGGAATAAAAGGAACTATTATGATGACATACTATTAGGGAAAATATCGATTAATTTAATTATTTTGACTGCTACTGTAATTGTGATATTAGAGGGAATGATAATTGTTACATAATTATTCTCATTTTCATTGAAAGGTACAGTGCAGCCCTACATATTATCATGATGACATACTCTATCTACTTACAATCAGCTTTCATCCACCTATATTCATTTGTTAGTATTTATTTTATTATAATACTATGCATTTCCTTTTTATGATCATGATTATTCTTTTTTACAAATTTAAATATATTTTATTTTCCACTCACTTATTTCCTTAACATTATTATTATTATTATTATTATTATTATTATTAACATTTTGTATACTAAATTTTGTGTTTGTTTGTCTGTTTCTCCTTGCTTTTATTTAATTCCATTTATTTATTTAGTATGTATTTATTTCTTTTTCTTTCCCCTCACAGAAAAATCTTGTTTTTGGATTTATGAATATGTTATGGCATGTCCTCTGGCTTATTCATTGATACTGTATGATGAAATGATTCTGGATCTTGGAGAACAGAGTAGATGTGTGATCTAAGTGAGTCAATAAATAGAAATAAAAACTTTTATTCTGTTTTCTTATTCTTCTGGGGAATACTTTTTTTTAAATAATTTAGCAGAATAAGGCAAGCTATTATGATGACATACTGTCTCACAATCAGCTTCCATCAACCTATTCATTTGTTAGTATATATTTTATTATTATACAATGTATTTCCTTTTTTTATGATCATGATTATTATTGTTTTTACAAATTTCACTTTATTTTCCACTCACTTACTTACTTACCATTATCAGAATAAATATTATTACTACTATTTTGTCTGTTTGTTTGCCTGTTTCTCCTTGCTTTTATTTTATTTTTCTTCACTTTCTTGCTTTTATTTATTTATCTATTTTTCTTTCCCCGCACATAAATATATTGCTTTTGATTCATGAATATGTTATGGCGTGTCCTCAGGCTTATTTATTAATACTTTATGATGAAATGATTCTGTATCTTGGAGTACAGAGTACATGTATGATCTAAGTGAGTCGATAAATAAAAAGTAAAATAATAAAAAACACAGCATTTTTTTTTATGCTGTTTTCTTATTCTTCTCAGGAAGTATATTTTGTTTGTTTGGTTTTTTCTCCTTGCTTTTATTTTACTTTATTTATTTATTTTTTCTTCCTTTTATTTTTTATTTTTTTTCCCCCTGCACATAATATTGCTTTTGGATTTATGAATTTGTTATGACATGTTCTCTGGATTATTCATTAATACTGTATGATGAAATGATTCTGTATCCTGGAGAACAGAGTAGATGTATGATCTAAGTGACTGTTTTCTTATTCTTCTGGGGGAGTATGTTTTATTATTAAGAGGAATAAGGGGAACTATTACGATGACATACTGTCTCAAAATCAGCTTTCATCTACCTATTACTCTGTTAGTATTTATTTTATTATAATACAATGCATTTCTTTTTTATGATCATGATTATTTTTACGAATTTCACTTTATTTTCCACTCACTTACTTAACATTATCATTATTATTATTACTAATATTTTGTCTGTTTGTTTGTTTGGCTTTTTCTCCTTGCTTTTATGTTATTTATTTATTTTTTCTTCCTTTTATCTATTTATTTTTCTTTCCCTCTCGCATAAATATATTGCTTTTGGATTTATGAATATGTTATGGTATGTCATCTGGCTTATTCATAAATACTGTATGATGAAATGATTCTGTATCTTGGAGTACATGTTTGATCTAAGTGAGTCGACAAATACAAAAATAAAAATTCTTCTGTGGAAGTATGTTTTCATTATTAAACGGAATAAGGGGGACTATTATGATGAAATACTGTCTCACAATCAGCTTTCATCAACCTATTAAATTGTTAATATTTTTTTTATCATAATACAATGCATTTCCTTTTTTATGATCATGATTATTATTTTACAATTTTCAATTTTCTTTCCACTCACTTACATACTTACCATCACCATTTTTATTATTACTAATATTTTGTCTGTTTGTCTTTTTCTTCTTGCTTTTATTTTATTTATTTATTTTTTCTTCCTTTTATTTATTTATTTATTTATTTTTCTTTCCCTGCACATAAATATATTACTTTTGGATTTATGAATATGGAATATTTATCGATAAAGTATGATGAAATTATTCTGTACCTTGGAGTACATGTATGATCTAAGAGAGTTGATAAATAAAAAGTAAAAAACAAGCCAATTATAAAATACATGTGTGTGGTGTGAGTACACATATATGTCTACAGATGGCACTGGTACGCTGCGCTCCTTTATGGCTTTCAAGGAGTCAGACTGTAGACGTGTGGGCACAGCAGCAGACATAGTTTGACTAAAAGAAGAAAAGAAAATACACTCTTAAACAACCAGCTACTGCGAAATATTCTTCGCATGTCTGAGCCCATTTTGTTGTTTGATGATATGTATATTTAAGAGACTGTATTTTTTTACAGCCAAGACAACTGTAAACAAAACATTTATCCATAGCTTCAAAGAGAAACGGCTTATTTGAAGACTCACCATTATCTACTAACATTTAATGGGGGGAAAGAATATACCTCATGGAAGTGTCAGAGATAACCAATTTATCTAAAAAGAGCAGCCTGAAAAAGACCACAATGCATTGTAGCTACAGAACATGTTGTGTTCACGGTGCATATCTTAACACTCACACATTGGGTCTTTTTGATTTAGGGAGACAAAAAAAATACTTCCTCATATGCTCGAAACACCAGTGTACGGGTGTTAGACTCATAACTAACTCTTAATCTGTTTTTGCAGTGACTTCTCAGCGCTGTCCCACCTGCTATCTTGGGGATGGTAATCTGGCGGCTGCTGCTGCCCTCCCCTCCCTCGCTGAAGGGTTTGATCTGGATAACGTAGTCCTGGTTGACCGGCAGCGACAGCTCCAAGGAGGTGGTGTTGGTCTCCACCACACTGGGTCGGCCGTGTTTGTCCTGGCTGTACATCACCTGGAAGAAAGCGTGGAGGTGAAGGATGATGACAAATGTGAGGAATGGCAGGAAGCCACTCCAGATACCATGCATCATGTGAGTGGTTTCACAGTGTCCTTGTTGATGCGCTGACAAGAAAATCAGAGCTCTAGCTTGTGTTTCTTTCAGACGGCTCTGGGAGATGTAACGTGCTGCCTCTGAAACTAACAAGGATGAATGTGACTGTAGAATATGTGCACGTGGCTGTGATGGACCACCAGAGGAGAAGGGAGCGGCACAGATAAGGGGAATGTAGAGATGCATCAATCCAGTCGGCTGCAGCTCGACTCTGAACTGTGGATGCATCTGCCCGTTTCACCACACAGTAAGCGCCCCGCTCTCAGGAGACCCCTCCAATGTAATGAGAATAACATATTCTAAACGTAGGAGGCTGCAAATTAACGTCTGAACACTATTTTTTAGATCGATAAGCCGAATAGCACTTCAGAGGGATTCATAACCTAAAAATGCAATTTCTGAAGTAATCATTAGAATATGTATTATGCATATGATGCTGCAATGACAAGTCAAATGTCATAATCTGGGATGGTGATAATCAATCTACCGGTAACACGTATATGACTCCCCTCTTGAGAAACAATAGGCAATTTGTGGAGGACTTAATTTAACAAAATGAAATGAATAAGCAGCTACATGTCACACGGTGTGATATGTAGCTGCATATTCATTTATTGTGCTCAAGTGTGATTCACACCACCCCAACTTCAGTATGAAGTAGTTAGAACGTGGCGGCTTACTGCACTTCCAAATTAAATGCAGTTAAAGCTGCAGATGGTAACTTTGAGCAAATGTGATGAAAAGTTATTTTTATAAAACGGTCATTATATCCTGACAGCAGTACAAAATCCTTTTCCTCTGTCTCCTCTTAGTGCTCCTAAAGGCTTTTTCAAGATTCCACCGCGCCAAAAAACAACTAAATCAGAGCCGAGGAGTCTCTCAAGCAGCTGTCAATCACTGCTTGCGAAACTCACAAACTCCGATCAAACTAGGCAGCGCTGATCAAATATGAATTAATATTCTGTTACTGTAATGCCTGTAATGAGAAAGTGTGTGACCCGGCAGCCATGTCGAAAACTGTCGAATCAAAGCCAAGCACTGTCCACCAGCCGGAGCACACTTTCTCATTTTACAGCTAAACAGTCCACTACAAGATGTTTCTGGAAACATTTGAGGAGAGAAATAGGTATTACAGTAACAGAATATTGACTCACATTTGATCAGCGCTGCCTAGTTTGACCGTTTGGTCGGAGTTCACGAGGTTCGCGAGCAGTGATGGACATCTGCTTTAAGGACAGCTACATTATTTGTTTCACAGATTATCTGTCTCATGCACTACTGTCACGATATAGTGAAATATAGTGAAAATGAGATTTATAAAAATAACTGGTAACACCTTATAATAACCATCATTTATTAATGGCAAATTGATAGTTCATTAAACTTAGTAAATAGTTATTTTACTGTTAAAAACAAGGCAAAAGTGAGCATGGCTCACATCCCCGCGCTCGCTGCTTGACCTGTACTAATGTAGGGCATTTTTTGAAAAATGTAATAAATGTTGGGCACCCTGGACTTCTAACAACCAAAAGGCATAATTACACAACACTGTCAACTATCATACCAAATTTGAAGTTCCTAAGTTAAATAGTTTCAGAGCTCTGCTCCGGAAACGAAAGTGTGACACGCGGACGGACGGACGGACGGACACGCGGAGCGCTATATACCCCCGACTATGGGGGTATATACGGGGGTATAATTAGTAAACATTATTAATTATCATTTTGTTGTTTGTTAACAGTAAAATAACTATAAACTAAGTGTAACTAACTATCATTTATAAATGATGGTTATTATAAAGTGTTACCAAATAACTTTTTTTTTTATCATACTTGCTCAAAGTTCCAGACTCCAGCTTTAACTCCACGGTGAGAAGTTCAGCTGCTTCCTCACTTATCAGCAAAATCAGTGTACTGTATTCATAAATGAGTGCAGCCAAAACTGGCAAAGAAAAAAAGTGCTCTCATATGGAGTAAATGGAGCAAGTGACAGTCTGTCATTCTCTGTTATTCTATAAAACCACTCAGTCGTCGGAGCTGCAGCCAGTCCGGTTTAACTAGTGTAAAAGTTTCCCTGCGTCGTACCTTATATCCTGTGACTTCTGACTCGTTCTCCAGAGCGTGGACTTGGTCCCACTTCAGGATGACCTTGGAGTTGGAAGTGTTCCACATGATTTTGACCGGGGCTTGACTTGGCGCTGGAGGAGGACAAAGAGGAGGAAGAGGAGGAGGGAGAAAAAAACACAAACCCCCCCTCGGTCGATAAACTGTGAAGTCCAGAATCAACTCAGCATGAAGGAGATTTTCTCATTACCAGTTTATCATGCCACTGTTAGGAGAGAGCAGGAATATATGTGTGTGTGGGAGTGAGTGTGTACGGCTGTGTGAGTGTGATATATTAAACCTGTGATATATTGAATGTATATTATTAGCCTATATGAACATAAGGTGCTACTCATCTGTCAAAGCCCTGTGGGGTTTTTAAATGCCACAGAGGTTATTGCTTCGATGAGTGTTGTTTGAATCTTGGACGCACACGTGTACGCTCACTGACACGCAGGTGACGTATAGGAAGAAAAGTGTGAAACAACATAAAGAGGTAACGTTTATAGGAAATGTCTCAGCAGGGAACATCTCATCATTCTCTCTAGCGAGGCCTGCGCGTCAAATCGTACAAAGTGATCGTAAATTAAACTGGCATTTACATCACAGATTTGCCGCGTCTATCAAGTGACAGGAGTAATACATGAGTCATGACGTCCCTCAGTTTCACACTCATCGGTGCAAGAAGTTTCTTGTGTTGTTTAACTCTGCAATGGGAATTTTTCTATACCGTCTCGTATGAACCTCCGCGGGGTAAATGTGCATCGGTACATCCTGCATGAATCATCACCGTCCTGCATTATTATAAACTATAGTGACCTGATTATGGGTCATCCAGCCTCGCTCCCTCTTCCTCTCCTCACAGTTCTCATGCATTAGCTCCATGTTGTCAAGACGTGTAGTTGATGCGGCTGCTTCGACATACAGTACGTCGAAGTTTGCTTTTCTAAAATCAATATTTTCCCCAGCCATCGCAGCGTGTTTTTGCGCAGCAGAAAAACAACGTGGAGAGCATCCAGACGAGCCGACGCATGGGACGGTACCGAGGAAGGGTGGTGAGAACGAGGGTGCTGTGATTGAGAGAGCGAATCATCTACCAGCTATTCTGTTAGAAAACAGGGGCGAAACTGGTTGTTTACTAATGTGTGATGTTACGCAGTCAATGCAGTCCAAAGGGGCGTATCGGCATGGGAACCATACGTTAAGATTACCAAAGCAACTGTGAACTAAAAACAAAAGTCGTCTCTCCAGGTTACATGGTGGAGAGGAGGTCGTGTTGCTCAGGCTCTATCTGTTTGGCAACGCCTGGAAGCTGCTCGACGTCCTCCTGGATCCATATTCGTATTATATGTATGAATTTTTGTCATATGGATTGTCTATGTTGTATTTTCATTATGTTGTTACTCTGTAGACACGACATCTACTGCACGTCTGTCCGTCCTAGCAGAGGGATCCCTCCTCTGTTGCTCTTCCTGGGGTTTCTTTCATTTATTCTCCCTGTTAAAAGGGTTTTTTTCTGGTTACGTTATTCCTCATCCGATGAGAGGGTCGTACAGTAAAGGACAGAGGATGTCGTATCCTGTACAGATTGTAAAGCCCGCCTCAGGCAGATCTGTGATATTGGGCTATACAAAGAAAATTGACTGTTTCTGTTTTCTGAATCTGACAGGCTATGATATGAGTAAATAATAAAATATTCAACTACAGCAAGTTTTGTCTTTAAGCCTTTTGGGCATTATCTAAAGTAATAATAAGCATCCAAAATGATGTAAACCTTCAATTTTTCTTGGGGGGCTGACCTTGAAGGTATAAAGAAAACTATATACGGCGTTGGAGGCTCCGGTTCATTCCTATGAGAGTTGCTCAGTGGCGCATGAAGACAAAATGGCTCGACTGCCGAGTGATAAAGTACCCAGATCATCGGGCCATCTTCCGCATCCACTGGGCCCGTAGAGCAGGCGCGGTAGCATTTCCTTTACCTCCGCCTCCAAGCCCTCGGTCTGGGTCTCATTCACATGAACGGAGGAAGAGAAATAACTCTGGATTTGGCTGTTAGTGCAACTTTTACAGTAGTTTACAACTTTTAGGTCCTGATGATTTAAATAAGGGCTATTAGAGTGTTCATACTGAAGAGTTGATTTGCCTCAGACGTCTCTTTCCCAATGTAAGTCTGTGAGAAAAAGTATTTTTGGGGCCCAATGGCATCATGTGACGGACATCGTTTGGCCACTACGAAAATTAGCTTCAAAGCCCGGCGCTCTTACTTGGGGGAGGACGCCCAAACCCCCCGCCACTCCCCATACCCCAATGGCTGCACAGCACCTAAGCCCTCTAAAAACATGGATGACGTGCAACAAGGGTCCCCCGGCCGGGACTCCAACCGTGGGCGTGGCAGTTAAATAAATAAAACGGTTAACGGATAAACAAGAATCCTCCATGTGGTGCCTTTAAGGTGCTCCTGTGCGGTGAATATTTCCTATTTTCACATTAATTACCAAATGGACGATGCACCACAGTCAGTCCCCACCCTACAGTATACTGAGAGTCCTTACGTGGTTTCTTGGTGGTGACATTGACTACGATGCTCTGTGGACCCACTCCGGCTCTGTTATAGGCCCGCAGGGACATGTAATAGGTACTTCTGCCCTCCAGGTCCCTGATGAGGACTGAAGTCTTATTCCCCACCGTCCTGATCACGGTGGCTGTGTCCTGCTTCTTCCTCTCACCCCAGTACTGCAACTAAACACACACAACAAACACACAGATTATACTTAATCAGCTCGCATCGTTCCGTCTGTAATTGCACTACTGTGGGCCTGAATCCTGGAGGGCTTCACGGCGCTCATACACTGTATGAATAATTATATAGACACCAATACAAAAAGGTCATCGTATCGTTATCCAAGATATAATGCCACTGCTTATAGCTGTTGGCACTGTCCACTACATTAGTACAATCCCTATTATGTGGGCATGTGTTGGTTCTGACCTCGTAGCCCAGTATGCGTCTACGGTTGTTGCTCCAGGCCAACGGCTTCCAGGTGACCTCCACCTCCGACGCTGATACGCTCTTCGCCCTCAGCCTCCCCGGAGCTCTGCTGGGCTCTGAAAGGCACATGGGATAGTCAGGATGAGGAAGAGGAGGAGGACACGGATTCACTACACCCACGTCTAAGGAATGACTTATTGAATGTACTGTGTGAGGAGGAGGGAGTCCTGGAAAGACAACGTTACAGACCCTGAAAACTGTCGTCCAAATCTTCTCTGTAACAATAAGTATTCATCAATAAATGTGCAATAATTTAGTTCAGAAAAAAATGTATTAAGTGTTTACTAGTCATAAACTCATCTGATCTACCTCCTCAGACTGTGTGGGTGTGGATTGATCAGATTAGTTTGACAGTGCTGTCTCTCCACAGCAGCAAACAACTCCAAATGTCACCAAATGTTGGTACAATATTGCTGAATCCCGATTGGTGCGTGGAAATGAGTCCAGCCCACCTCGAACCGTTGAGAAGAGCTCAGACAGAAATGCGAAATAACCCAAACTGTTTTAACTTTGGCAGAAATGTTGTGTATTCATGTAGGACCACATTGATCACATTAAAGGGATAGTTCAGGTGTTTTGAAGTGGGGTTGTATGAGGTACTTTCAGTGTATTACCAACAGTAGATGACGGGCGGCACGCCTCCAGTTTGGAGAAACAGACAAGAGTTACCGGCACAGAACCAAAGCAATGTACAGCTGTGGACGGGGCCGGCAACAAAACATATTTGAGCCACCTAAAAAATCAATATCAGTTTAAGTGTACGCTATATTTAGATATTTTCACTGGTTTACCTCGCCGTCAGACAGCGATACAGTCCAACGGGGAACTGAAGCCGTTATCTATGCTCTCACCAAAGACTCGCCACCAGACTCCTCTGAAACAAGAATCGGTCAAAACTGAGTATGGACCGTGGCTGGTCCGTGTATGGTTAGTTCAAAGTCACACAAATAGCACAAATTAACTAACGGATCGAGGCAGCGGTAGACCAGAAACCCCCGCGAGGTAAAATTACAGTTTTTTTCAATGGAGTCTGGTGGCTTTGGCGAGAGCATAGATGGATACAACGGCTTCAGTTCCCCGTTGGAAAGGGCTGTCTGATGGTGAGATAAAGCAGTGAAAATATTCTAAATATAGCGTACGCTTAAACTGATAGTGATTGTTTTTAGGTGGGCCTTTCTTTTAGGTGGCTAAAATACGTTTTGCTGCCGGCCCCGTCCACAGCAGTACATTAGTTTGGTTCTGTGCGGTAACTCCTGTCTGCGTCACCAAACTGGGGGCGTGTCGACCGTCATCTACTGTAGGTAATACACTGACTATGGATAAGTACCTCATACAAACCCACTTCAAAACACCTCAACTATCCCTTTAAGAAACTGTTTGGGAAAATAAGTTTTCTCAGGGTGTTTGGAAACAGGATTTGTTCACTTTTAGTGACAGTTTGAAATTGACAAATGTCAACCTGAGAGTTGGTCCATTTGTTTTTCATGCATGGCTTTGCAGAACTCTCTTCATCTTGCAATCAACGACTAAAACCAATCTGATCTGTAATTACTGGCACTGTGTAAGTGTTAAGCTAACACATGCGTCGCTGTATAGTTGTAATGGTACACACCTTCCTCCGCTGAGTAGATGGTGGTCACCGGACTAAAAGGGCCTTCTCCCTTGTTGTTGTAAACCCCGACTTTGACTTGGTAAGGGGAGTAGGGAGGGATGCTCTCGTTCTTGAAGACGTATCTGGAGGCATCCGGGGACGTGACAGCAGCCTGCATCCAGCCCTGCGCCCCGAGTGGGCGGAAAGCCACCACGTAGCCAAAGCCCGGACCGCTCTGCAGCTCCTCGGGAACGGGCTAAGGAGGAATGAGTCAGAGGAATGACTCAAGATGACTGATCTTAAAGATATTAATACCTACAAGAAATGCAGCTATGCACAGATTAGGGCACATAAGGAGGAAAAGTGCTGAGGGCGGTACTGTACTTGCAAGCCTTGCATGAACTTATCACTCTGTCTGCTTAAGAGCTTTTATACTGAGGAGAAATGAAACGGAACGATCCAAACAGAGCTGTAAAGTTATTCTTTATTCTGTTTCAATTTCACATTTAAAGAAATTAACAACAAACTAAAGTGAAGTCAGAAATATATTAACATTCGTGTCCATTACTGTTGTGTTTGGTATCAATATTAACAGGTTTATATATCGTATATTTCATATTTACATGTCAAATTTGTGTTGTTTTTTTTAAAATGAATATCAACTCCAAACAAAAATGTTACGTATGTAAATACAAGTTTACCTCCCAGGTGATGACCAGCTCTGAACGTCCTCCGCCGCCGCCGTTCACTCTGGCCGGAGTCACTCTGGGAACTAACAGATCAACCACAGCGTTAGAAGAAGTACCAGTCAAGTATCTGTAGCAGTACTCTGTTGCTCACCACTAAATTACCAGAGTTGGAGGTATTTAATTTATTCAATATTTATTGTCAACTTATTTAAGTCCAACATATTCAGGAGTTAGACCTTTCTTAAATTCCTACTTTAAAGAGTACTCCCCCGATTTAACGTTACACTGATCTGACGCTGTCGGACTCACGATGGACAAAGATACTGGCCCAATCCCAACGTCCACTCTCGCACATTTCCGTAAGTCCGCATTTCTGCAGACTTTGCCTGAGGGAATTACCCACAATTCAAAGCTTTGTGACGTTATGGTGCCTTCAAATGTGTTCTTGTTTACCGTGTTCACGAAAAGAATCCATATGAACGTCCCCTCATGTCGTATTGACGACCTCGTGAGTGGAACGTTTTAAGATTAATCACGATTAAATATTTTAATTGATTGACAGCCCTAGTTCATCCATATAAATGTTTGTGTGTACATGTGTACTTATCTATGGATATGGATATGGATAAAAACTCTATGTGTATGGTTTCTTATTTACGCATTTGGAGTGGGTGATTTAATTGTAAAATGTCAATTGAAATCTCTTTTTAATCGACTCCTTTGACTAGATTTGATTCACGTTGGTTCTGGAACAAATATAGGGTCTATTATGTGTATTTTCTATGCACTGCCCTAAAGCGGGCTTGTTTTTCCCCTCTCTCCACACACTCAGGTGAAACTGTCTGACTAAGGCTGCCAGGCGTCAACATATTTATTGTGTGTTTAATTCATTCATGTGTTGTGCACCCTGAGGAAGAATTCTCTGAAATGCACTGGTACAACGCAGCACTTTGAAGGGATGTAATTGCAGTCCTGAAGTAGGAGTTCTCTGTATATATACAACGGGCATAATTTGCAAACAATTGTTGTCGATGTTGGCAGCAGAAGAAACGTTAAGGAGCTTCTGATACGTACGCATTTCTTTGGTGCGGGCCTTTTTGGAGGGTTTGCTGGGCTCTCCCGTTCCTATGCTGTTGGTTGCCAGGACTCTGAACTCGTAGTCCACCCAGGGACTCAAGTCAACGACGGTGGATGACAGCTGCTTCCCCCCGAGCCGCTCCAGAACTGAGAGACATCACAGAATACCTTTCATCAAAACCCTGCAAAGATCTGCCACTGAAAGTTAGCCAAGCTGGTGATGTGTTATTTACTCTCACTTCATGTGTGGTCTTTGAAACGGATACCAGTCACGTCCCCCCCACGATCTTTTTTATATCTACTAACATCACATTTTACACTCAGACTGTGAGATGAGATGAAACCGGCCTACCCGTGGTAACGGCCTGCCAGCCGAGAGAGAAGGGCGTCCTGGCCTGGATGGTGTAGCTGAGGACGGGGCTGTGGTTGTCCATCCCGGGTCCCCAGGACAGAGAGGCAGTGGTCTCTGTCATCTCAGTCACCTGACAGTCCACAGGGGGGCCGGGGGGACCTGGAAGCATAATTAGTCACAGGAGGATATAAACTGTAGAGATTAATGAAGACGAGAAGCAGAAGAACGAGTGTGTGGGCCGTAATTAGAGCAGATGTAACAGACTGATTAGAAAGAGAGTTTCAGGACGAGAATAATACCGCCCTACAATCTGTCCAAACACTGAAAGAACAAAAAAATATAAAAAAAATAGGAACAAAACAACACATTGTTATGTTTTTTTTTTTGTTAAGTGCAGTTTATTGTTCTACAATTTAGCACATAAAAAGATCATAACATGCCCTACAGCAGTGGTTTCCCATGTGGCGGTTTGCAAGGTGAATCAGAGAGGTCACGAGACGATCAACAGGATAGGAAGGAAGAAAATACCTGAATATAACTTTCTGCATTTTCTTTTCTAATCGTTGCATTTTTTGATAGTTTAACTTCCTCTAAAGATTCAAATGAAAAAGTCTAAGGATATTGTCAGGGAAAAATCACAAATCCACAATGAATGAATGTATGTAACCTGTGACGAGGAGTCATAAGTAGCCTGACCCGCTAGATGGTTTGTTACACAGAACCATCTGAGAAGCCGTCATTGGATGTTGAGTTTAATTTTCACTATACAAACACAGTCATTTTAAGCCCAACCATGTTGTTTTTTCCTAAAATAAAGTGGAGTTGTTGCCTAAATCGTTCCAAAAATTCATTCAAGTAGGTCTAGTATTATATGATATGATTTTATTGAGAACCAATCTATTGTAAATTGATTATTTATTATCTGGAATGATTATACCTGGTTTTAGTATTAGACACTATTGTCTTTTATTACCTTTTATTATTTTAAAGAACTACTGTCTCACACTCAACATGTGAATTTAAGCACGTTAATGCATGAGTGTATGTATGATCCATGTTTGATGCGTGTATGTACATTGTGACTTTGGTATGTTGTGTGATGAAATTTCCCTGTGGGACAATGAAGTATATCTTATCTTATCTTATCTTCAACCTAAGCAAGTGTTTTTATTTGTATTCACAACATTAATCACGTGTTTACTTCGACCTTAAAGTGACGAGAACGTGTTGGCCATACTGTCAGCTGTTGTACTTGTGTTTACATTCTTTGCCAGTAGATGGTTTGTAGTAGAAATGGCTTCGCTAAATGTAGCTACAGCGGCGATGTGTGTAAACAGACATAACTCGTCAATGCAGAACAACAAACGTGACTTCAAGGTTTGATTCTTTTTCTAACATCCTCACCTCTGACTACCACATCAGTGGCAATAGACACGCTGTCCACCTTGGTCTGAACGGCACATGTATATTTCCCAGCATGCCTCAGTTGAATGTTCCGGATCATGATGTCACCGGCCGAGCGCTGTCGGTGCAGAAGTTAGGAGAAAAAGACGACAAAAAGAGTAAAGAAAAACAGCAAAATGTTAGAAAATTGAAGTAAAAGTACTGCAGAAACAAGAGCAATGTCACAGTGATTTAATTTTATTACATAATGGAGGAGAAAAGGTGCAACACAAGTCCAGGGACGCACCAAATGACTGAGCGAAGGCTTTAGTGATCATTTATAAGGACAGCTCTTTGTGCTGTAGCTGCTCTCAGCTCGATCCCTTTTTATTCCCTCTGATTCAATTTAATCTGCAGACAACCATTCAATGCCAAATGCATTATTGGCTTTGAACTTTAAAGTTATAATGTTGCGTTGATATCTTATCTATGAAAGTAAGGGCACTGTGGAACGGTAAGAGACTCGATAATTACTTTGATGCATAATCAGGGACGTTTTTATAAAAGATAAAAGTTCAGTTGCTGCAAGTCATTCACTCTTTGAAACTCTCCCTGCCATCATTAAAATAATGTAGCCGGGGATGGAGCGGGTCACAGATCGCTCACTTTGGAACATTTTATATACAGCATGAAAAAAAAGAAGCTCTGAGTTTGCTTATGAAATCAAGTGAGACTGTAAGAAGTCCTACAAAAATAAATTTATCATATGTTGAGTGGCTTTTAGTCATAGAAGAAAAGGTAAATGGCATTCTCGGTCTCTTGCAGGTCACGTCTGTATATACAAGACTTTATAAATTGCATAAATTGCTTTATGTTAAGGCGGCCTTGTCATGAATTATAGGGTGTTGGGTTACATATGGAAGTTTTTTATTATTATTTGAGAACCCCTTGAGATGTACCATGTGGTCTTCAAGGGGACAATAACACAATATAAGCACAATTTAAACATTTAACAAAAAACTAAAATAACAACAAGATAATTAGACAAAAGTGTAATTAATACAAATGTGACACAACTAGTCAAACAAAATACAAAACTAACATCAAATAATAAGTAGGGCTGTCAATCGATTCAAATATTTATTCACCATTAATTGCATGATTGTCCAGAGTTAATCGTGATTAATCTGTTCAACATGAACCTTAAAGGGAGATTTGTCAAGTATTTAATTATCAACATATAGGCAAGTGAGGCAAGGAGTAGGCAAATATGCTGCTTTATGCAAATGTATGTATATATTTATTAAATTACTTATTATTTAATCAATTACCAACACAAAACAATTATAGATAAACCCTCACAGGTACTGCATTTAGCATAAAACAATATGCTCAAATCATAACATGGCAAACTGCAGCCCAACAGGCAACAACAGCTGTCAGTGTGTCAGTGTGCTGACTTGACTATGACTTGCCCCAAACTGCATGTGATTATCATAAAGTGGGCATGTCTGTAAAGGGGAGACTCGTGGGTACCCATAGAACCCATTTTCATTCACATATCTGGAGGTCAGAGGTCAAGGGACCCCTTTTGAAGTTTGGAGCGTTATTTAGCATTACATGGTTAAAACCAATGGATTCATCAGGTTTTCTAGTTTCATATGATGCCAGTATCTTCACTCTAACTTTAAAACTGAGCCCGCTATAACCTAAAAATCACAAGTTGCCTTAAAGAAATTAGTAGTGTTAAAACAAATTTGCATTAACGCGTTATTATCAAGTTAACTTTGACAGCCCTACTTATAAGACGTACAAAATAAGAAGTTCATACTCAAAGCACAGCATGAACATGGATCATTCATTTACAGTTTTATAGAAAAAGATTAATGTCAGTGAGTAAGTAATGCAGTCATAAAACGTAATTAAAGAGGTATTATTATTTACGGACATGTACAACTGATCCTATAATAACAAGTGGAAAGATGAGATAGTTGAAGAAGCTATAAACATAAAGGCTTTCTTAGCTATTGACTTAGAGACTGTAGGAACAGAAAAAAGAGCTGTGTAGAGAGTCTCAATTGATGATTAGAGGAGAAAAGTACCATAAGCTGTTTCTAATAGTAATCAGGGTAATTGAAATGTTTGCATTTAAAAAATAAAGTGTAGCCAATGTGGCTGTCTTCTTATGATGGCAGCGGGCTAATTAAGAGTTTCGTACATTGTGAAATGATGGGTTGTGAATGGACAGCCAAGAACTCTATTAGTCTATTAGCAGTAATAGAGTAAACTCTATTAGTAGTCTGCATACTTCAGCCTTTTAAGTAATATAAGTGTATATCAGACCAAAAATATTCAGCATCTTATTTCAGTTGGAAAGTGTATTTCAGTTTGTTCTCTACAGTCTGTGGTTAAAATGTCTCCAAATGAAAAAACTTTCCAGATAGACACGAACATGAGTCTCATCACTTTACCAATCACAACCCTAACAGCAGTGTGACTGCAGCTCTGGTAGGAACAATTAGCCCGATAAACGTGCGCGGAGCGTGTCTCTATTTGGAGCTGCAAAAATGTTCTCAACTCAAACAGTGAGGTCGGTGTAAATATCGCTGGAGGCACACAGCTTTCCTATCATTCAACACTTGGAGGATGCAGCGTATTCTCTACCAGCAGACTTAAAGGAAGCTGTTTCACATGATGTGATTTTTAACCGTTACTACTCTGTGTCATCATTTCAACAGTGAATTTGAAAATAACATTAACCCATGATATACTATAATTGTGCCAAATCTGTTTCCATTTCTGAGCCGTGGAGCTGCCCGCACATAATCAGTGGTAAAATCGCTCAGCGCTGGATATGCCATTGTTTTCTTTTGGGAAGACGCACCGCTCGAAGTTGATTATTACGGAATGATTTCAACTTTGACCTCAGTTGCCGCTGACTTTTCAAAGCGCAACCAATGAGATAACAACTGCATCTGTTGTTGTTGCTGCTGTTGCCTAGAAACAGTGACTATGTGTGCATGCACAAAATATTCTGGTTTTTGCCATTATTCCGAAAAAGACAATGGTTGCGTCCGAAATTTCATACTAACATGCTATTTAGTACGCAGTGCATCCAAAAAGATACATACAGTACTACTGTTTATTCATACAAAGTATGTTGAACGATAGTACAACTATTGAGTATGTAGTGCACAATATGTGATTTCGGACGAAGCCAATATTCCTACGTATTCCTAAAGTGTTTACATGGCTTATGAAAATGAAAATTCCTGTTTACATGCAACCATGAATACTCCGATTAACAAAACCGGTGGCGGACGCGTTCGACCGTGCGAAAGCAGCCTCCCTCTTTCTTTCAATGTATACATGTCAAAAGAATGCTCCTAAAACCTGAATAGTATCAGCATATCCCACATGTCTTAATTGGAAAATGCTTCATTCGGATTAAAGCCTTGTTCAAAATATCCAAACAGAATATGCTGTTTACATGATTCGTATCAAACGCAGAATACTGTCATGTTTTGAATAATAGTGGAATTTTATTTGTGCATGTAAACATAATCAGTGAATTCAATTCAGTGAACTCAATCTTTGTGTACTTTTTGATGGAATATCATACCTGTGCTTTGCTTTGTCTCTGCGAGGCTCTGTGCCCGACCTCGCGGTGAGCGAAGATCAAAATTCTCATCACGTGAAGGCAGCTTTATGCAGCGCTCAAGAGTTTGTTACTTGATTTCTACTCAAGATACCTTAAGGTATTAAGTAATGACTCACTCAGCTATTTAAAATTGATATTCTCCAGTTTACTCTGTGATGGATCGAAGAGGCACATTTCATCTCTATTTGTAACAGATATTTGAACTTTGAGAAAGTATTCGAGTGTAAAAAGTCAAATCAATTCACACATTTAGGGGAGCAGTACTTAGATCTTACACGAGCTACACTGATGATGCCTTCACCTGACGTACAAGCCAATGACTCACTGCTATATGTTACAAGTTTTAACCTCCTTGACTTCACAGCTATTAGTCGAGAAAACTGAAAAGCATGTGTCATAATCAGGAAAAGTTTAAGTAACGCGACCATTCATTATCAATATGTCAAAAGTTTATCCACCACCGCGTCTCCACGTCGGCGTGGGTTTGGTGCGGAGGAGTCAAGTGTTTGAATGAACTGCAGAGCTTCATGCAATTATAAAGCTCTTGTTGTTGTTATCGTGCCGGATGAAAAAAAAACCCCAACAAGAGGTGATAAAGAAGCTAAGGCCTCATAATTGCTTTTCCTAATTAAAAGAGAAATAATATTTGGTGTTAGATGATCAAATGTAATGCATGGCTGAACATTGCATAATGAATCAGTCGGTTGCTGCTTTTTGTCAATGGAGGAGGTGTTATTAACAAGCACAACAGGCAAACACAGAGCTCTTGTTTAGTCCCATCCGTATGATTCATCATGAACGAGCGTTCAATACTTCGCCCCTTAAAGGATGAAGCTGAAATGAAGCTGTAGAGGAACGAGACGTAAATGTGTTAACGATCGTTGTAATGGAGTTCAAATAGCTCATTTCCTTATGAGTCACTCTAAACTACTGGATGTACTGTACGTAACATTTCATCTCTAATAGGAAGTAGAGAATGATGTTCAGAGTATTTTAGAGAGTGTAACTATTTACATACGGCTTCACTTTGAGCATCTTCAGATGCTGGAAGCTTTTTTAAGTGGTAAAGTCATAAGCACAGAGGCACCACATTCAATCTGTCAAGAGGAGATAGAAGTACATGTTGTTTTTTTATCTCAGGAAATGTTACTTGGTAAACACAAGAATCCGGTGATTCAAATATATTTTGTAGTTCAGCTTTGATAAAGTGTTCAAAGGTAATTTAGAAACCTGTGTGTTCCATTACTGAAGCACACAGTTATGAGTTTGATTCCATGTGTTTTTACCCTGAAGACACAGAGGACCTAAACAGGGCCGTAGCCGGAGTTTAGAAGTTAGTAAGGTCCAGAAGGTTTTCTTTTAATGGATAATATTAAGCGGGGGGGTCTGGGGTCCTCCACCAGGACATTTTAAGCCTTAACCAACTCCTGCATTCTGGTGAGTTTTTAAGCACCAATTTATGGTGGAAATGTCTTTATTTATGTAAAGGAAAACACTAAATTCAGGCACCAGGTGACCATTTAAAATATAAAATATAATGGAATATAATGCAGTAAGGCTCTCAGGCATTTATTCTCCTGTAGATCAACTTTTGTCATTTAATAACATGTAGGCATGATTAACTCCTCCCTCTTCCTTTGCACTTTAAATGTGCACGTGGCACCTATTCACAGTCAATCGTACTGAAGCCTACATCAATTCATTTTAATTAATTGATAAACCCCTGGAGTTTAATAGCTCATATGTGTTTCAACAAGATTTCTGCTCGTATTCAAAAAGTTCTGCACATTCAAAACATATTCCAGATCTGCATGTGTTCTCTGAGAAGTCGAGAAAAAAAGTTGTAAAATTTTGAGGAAAAACTATTATATATTATAACACTATTATAATATTACAAGAATACCTGTGTGGGACTCTGGTCTCTGGAGGAGACAAAATTTAGGGAAACTGTGTGCTGCTCGGAGCGCTCAGCAGCTGATGACATTATCATCATCGGTAACAGAAATCAAAGATAACATCAAATAGCAAGTAAAGAACAGAGCATCAATAGTTTTTTAATAATATCTTCTGATAGCTTACTGTGCATACTGTATATCACAAAGTACGATCTTAGTCTTCATATAGTTTTTGGCTGGACGGCAGAGGGCCAACCCTACAAACGCCGAAGTCTGTCACTAACTGACTGAGTGATGAAGTCGGACAAATGTTGGAGTTTAATCATTGGCCGTTGCTCTTTCAAAATGAAAAGGCGGGAACAGTATTTTATGCAAATTAATCCGTCCAGCGCGACGCGTCCGGCTCACGAAACTTGGACCAAGTTGTGAAACTAGGCGATCTAGTTCTAAAATGAAAACAGATTCAGCAGCAATGGCATTGTAAGCGCCTTTTACTACTGCCAAGTTTATGTTTATTGTTTGGATAATATTATTTGCTGAAGTTCAATGAGAAATATATTTCAGTTAAATGTGAGAGAATATTGTGACTATATACTGTATGGTGTGATTCCTCCCTGTATTTGACCACTGTTAATTTGAGTTTCATCCTGTGCAGCTTCCGTACACATGTGACAAAGGGACAGGAAGTGAATTTTATTGTGAAATGACTTTTATTGCGAAAGGTTCTGTTGTAAATAAACGAGTTACCGGTGGAGCAACACGGTTGTTTTACCGTTGCCGTTGGCGTTGGCGTTGCTACCGGGCCGACTCAACGCGTAAAACATTGTGTTGTCGTCCTTGAATTGTGGTTATTGACAGAAAGTAAGTTAAGACGAAGATAGAAGTATGAAGACTAAAGATAGCCACTACAGGTATCATCGCCTATATCTCGCTTAAAATGTTTTTCAGAAGTAGATTTTGGTGGATCGTTTAGACGGAATAACAGAAAGTATAAGAGCAGACCTCCATGTTGTTTCCTCTTTGAAACGGCGAGCAGAAAACTAGGGGTACGTCACCGCTTGAACTGCCCGTTGAGTGGAGCAGCGCATCCCCTAGTGTCCTTGCCGGACCTGGTGGACGTGTACCCCTGGATTTAACATTATAGACACGACCACTGACTATTAGTGGAACAATTTAGCCACAAATTGACAAACTGACCGAACACGGTCCAGACATGTACTCGGTTTTGACCGAGTCTTGTTGTGCTGTGCAGAGCGCACTGGAGACACCGTGTTGACCGCCACACACTGCCATCTCACCTCACCTCACCTGGCACATCTTCATCACCACAGATGTTTGTCTTATTGAGTTGTCTCTCATTTTCAAGCGGGTTTAGGAAATGTTTACCGAGGTCCGGACCTCGGTGACCTCATAGCTGGCTACGGACCTAAAGGCATTATTGCACTTACCCCACCAACTTTTTCGAAATAAGCCCAGTGGCTCCCAAAGTGGATGAGCTGCTCGTTGAAGAACCAGGTGAACTTGAGGTCCAGCGTGGGGTCGTGAGACACCTGGCAGGGCAGCACGATGCTCTCGCCCACGGTCACGTCCAGATGACCTGCTGGACTGGTGATCGCAGTGGGCTCTGTAAACAGGAGAGCACCGAGTTAGAAAGAGCAGATGTACCTTTGTCCAGACTGTCCAGACTGTGTGCTCTACATATAGTAATACACTCCTTTCAGCTAGCTTGTTTTCTACTTCTTTATGTTCCCTGAACATTGAGAAATAATTGCAAAAACATGCCACACTCAAAAACAGATCCAGCCCCTGGATGTTAAATAAACAAGATAAATTACTTTTGAGTCTGCCAGCGAGCTTATTGCAGCCTCTTTCTTTTGAATTTCATAAATCAGAGTACGGTCTGATATATCAGAGTAAAATAAACAAACAAAAGGAAAAACTCCACCATTAAGGCAGGTCGGATCCGAGACTATAATTTGGCTCTGTTTGTGCCGAGACAAAAAAGGCATCCTATTTCATCCTCAGCGTGGCGCGCATCAACATAATCTTTGGTCCGTCTCGGCTGGATGTCTCATTCAGCAGCGGCGCGGTGCACAGAATATAGCGCGGGCTGAGAGGGCCCATACACCAGTCCACTGTGAATTATGCATGCATGTCATAAGCAGCTAATGGACAGGCAAGCCAATGCAGCATGTCAGAGGGAGTAAAGGTCTATATTCAGCTCTATCAAAACAAGCCAGCTTGTTTATCTCGCACCCCCTAAGGAGAGCCGACCGGTCATGGCGGTGCATTCCAGGTGAGTCTTCGAGGAAGTTTGGCACCGGGTGCAGAATGAGAGGGGTAAAACTTTCTAAGCTGTCACGCTCATTTCCTGTTATGACTGGAAGGAAAATCACAAATTGGCTCCCTCATTCCCTTCAGTGTACTCCGTGCGTGGCAGCTCTCATCCTGTAAACCTATGGAATGACAATCTACTTCAACACAGCCATAGGGAGGCTGCTCTCTATTGTATACATACATGCTGGATTTTAATGTTTCCATTTCAATTAGCATAGGAATCGCTGGGAGGTGTTGTATCCGCATTCGGAGGAATCTTAAACAGCGCGCCTGCAGGTTCAGTTTAGACAAAATAACACGTCTGGGATGACGCGGTGACTGACATCAACCGCTGGTGGAATCTCAGGAATGATTCGCCCCCGAGACGCCAGGTGAAACGCAATTAACTGCAATTAATTAGACAGAAAACTGTGTTCAGCATCCCGAAGACAGTCTTACTGTAGTACAGAGTATAACATTCACAACTTAATTTAATTGATATGAAATGTTATCGTCAACAACTTTGCTGAACTAATTAAATTCAATAATTTGGTTGATTTAATAATTTACTATTTTTACCAAGCAAAGCTGACAAAATATTTTCTGTTTCCTGCTTATATAATGTTCTGTTCTGTTTTATTATCATTATAAATTATATATACTTGGGTTATGAACCTCCTGCTTTTCTCTGTTTTATTATCATTATAGATTATATATACTTGGGTTATGAACTTCCTGCTTTTCTCTGTTTTATTATTATAAATTATATATATTTGGGTTATGAACTTCCTGCTTTTCTCTGTTTTATTATCATTATAAACTGGACTGTTGTATAACCAAAATAAAAAGAAGACATCACCTTTGGGCTCTAAGAAATTGGGATGACATTTTATAAGCTAAACAATTCATCAATTAATTTAAAAAATAATCTTCAGAGTAATCAATAATGGGAATTATCTATAGTTGCAGCCCTAATCAACAATAAAATCAATAATGTTTCCTATCAGCGTTATATTATTGATACGCTGACCTGTGAGCAGTAGGGAAGATTAAACTAACAGTGAGTTATATGTAATATGTATTTCGTACTATATTAAATTTACCTTCCATCTCTGACCAATATGATTAAATACACAGACATACGTATAACAGCTCCCTTCGTACATGTACAGAAAAGCCTCTTTTCATGGAAGAAAGCGAAATTGAACTTCTATGAAAGCCAATTTGCAATTCAAAAAATGTGTGAGGAGGAATCACCAAAAGGCATTTTAATAGAGCGCTGTTGTTGACTCTGCTCTTTTAGAAAGACCCAGAAAATTCATTGCGCTGCAGAAGTGTGTGATTTAAATGGATTGAAATCTTAAACAAACCGAGCATGGCTATGAGCCACCGTGCAAAAAAAAAAAAAAGAAGGTATGAATTAAACATAAAGGAGCATGAAAGCAATGAGCCTCATGTCTCGCTTCCTCCAGCCGCTGCCAATCAGCTAATTGGACCGTATATCTGTCAGGTAAGAAGAGGGGAGTCTTTATAGCGGCTCTGTCTCTGGATTGTTTGTTCAGCGAGGGTCAGCGTTGGTTCTTTTTAAAATGCAGCACCGGTCGCTCATGTCTCGCAGCTCTTGTGCCGCCGACCGCCACATCATTTGTTCGGTGTTCCTCCGAAACACAGACAACCGTAGATGATGTGTTAGTTTATTATGAGGGCTCGATAATAAAACCTGCAGGAGACCTGATGTTCAAATGGATTTCATTAAAGGTTTTAACACATAACAACAAACAATCCCATTCCTAAAATACAGGACAAAAAGCTGTTAAAGCTGCAGTAGGCAGAATGTTTTTGGCATTAATTGGCAAAAAAATCATAATAACCTTTCAGCATATTGTAATTCAAGTGTTCTGAGAGAAAACTAGACTTCTGCACCTCCTCATGGCTCTGTTTTCAGACTTTAGAAAATCTAGCCCGTGACGGGAGACTTTGGCCAATCACAGGTCATTTCAGAGATAGAGAGCGTTCCTATTGGCTGTTCATTCAACGGAGGCAGCTGTCAATCACTCGCAAACTCCGATCAAACGGTCAAACTAGGCAGAGCTGGTCAAATATGAATTAATATTCTGTTACTGTAATGCCTATTTCTCTCCTCAGATGTTTTCAGAATCATCTTGTAGTGCACGGTTTAGCTGTAAAATGAGAAAGTGTGCTCCGGCTGGTGGGCGGTGCTTGGTATTTCCTCAGCAGATCTCAACCAAGCCCCCAGGAAGAGCGCCAGTCGTCGATCCGAACTTTCATAGTGGCCAAACGGCAGTACTACAACTTGTGTGTCCGTCACGTGATGCCATTGGGCCCAAAAATACTTTTTCCTGTGGACTAACATTGGGAAAGAGACATCTGTAACTCAGCGGATATTATTTAAAAAAATAAGTTGTAAAACGCACTAATAGCTGAATCCAGAGTTATTTCCCTTCCTCCGTTCATGTGAGTGAGACCCAGACCGAGGCTGGAGCTCAAGCCGTGACGACGGCGTGACGATGGGAACCCGTGACAGAGTCATGTGACCAAGCGGACACTACCGCGCCAAGATCCGGGTACTTTCCCCAGACGAAAGCTGAGCCATTTAGGCTTAATGGGCCACTGAGCAACTCTCATAGGAATGAACGGGGCCCCGCCTCCAACGCTGTATCCAGTTCTCTTTCTACACCTATGATGTCAACATGGCGGCGAGGTCACAAACTTTCTCATGGGTTTGGGAGTGATTGACAGCTGCTCAGAGACGGCAGACTCCAGATCAGCTCTGATTGGTTGTTTTTCTCCGGTTTGTGAAATCTTGTAGATGCCGTTAGGAGCACCGGAGGTAGATGATTTTTTTCAGATTACCTGTCTCATGCACTACTGTCAGGTTATAGCGACCGTGAAAATGAAAAATAACTTAAAAAAATATTTCCTCCATTTCTACCCACTGCAGCTTTAATGTCTAATATATTACATGTTTGGTGTTTGTGTAATTGTACAGTTTGGTATAATTGTGATATAATGTTAATAAATGGAGATTATTGATGTATTATTTACTGTATGTGTAGTGTAACAGCAGTTGTTGCCAAAGAAGCAGCTATTAAAATAAACAATAAATAATAAGAATAATATTTTACCTTTAACCAAAAGGCTGCCGGCGCTGCTCGCTACTCCAAACTGGTTTCTGGCCACACACGTGTAGAGTCCAGCATCCATTTTAGAAACATTGGAAATCCGTAGGCTGCCATTATCCAACACAGTAACTCTGTGGATAAAAAGAGAATATATATATATATATATATCACCATATTAGGCCAGTGCACCAGTGCAGGGTTAATAAAGGAAGTGCATAAGAATCTTTTCTAAATGAGCAAGTCCAGTGTCCTAAAGCATTTCCACTTTAGCCCGGAGTTTATCTCAGTGAGTTTTAATTGGCTCCCTGTGCTTTAGCGTGACATAAGGAGGAACTCAGTGTGAAGAGTTACAGTTTGATTTGTCAGCACTGAGTTGATAAGGACGGCGCAGGATCACTTGATGGGAGGAAAGTCTCATTTTGGAATTCAAGGGGATATCAAGGGGGGAGTCTAAATAACTGAGTGTTATAGATCGACTCACACTGTGGAAGTGTTATGTTAGAAATATTGCTTCAGCAGACATAAATAACCTAAAAATGGAATAGGAACATTTCCATATAACTGGGCTGTTACCTATTGTAAGAAACTCTGGGTGTAACTACGTGCATTTACATTTTAATACAGTTCATCCAGCACTCCTGCACACAGCGCGACATGATGGTTGAGACACGGCACCCTAAATACACCGTTAAGAAGAAGAGGCAGACGCAGCATAATGCCAAAAAGAAAAGACCTAAATCTGTTTCAGTTCAAAAGAGAAGGACCCAAATGTAAGACACCAGGCAGGCAGGTAAAGTGAACAAAGGGTGAGTCTCAATAAACAAAAACAGGAAACAAAAACTGAGAGTTAGCTGAGGCAGAAATACAGTACGAAGGATAAATGCTGAACTAAACTAAGAAGAAACCAGCAGGCTAGAACACCAGTAACAAATACACACGACCCGACACTGAAACAAGGAAACTACGCTGAATAAATACACAAGAAACTAATTAACTAGTGAAACTCAGGTGTGGTGGAAACCCGGCGGGGAGAAGACAGAGGCAGGAAGTAAAACAAAACATGGCACAAACAAGAGGAAAGAGGCTGGGACACGTCTTGAGCTGTGAGGTATGACACATTTTACTGCGCATGTGTTGTACCCCAAAGATATGACACGTCGATGATGCGTGACATCTCCTCTTTCCACCCTCCTTGGACGCAAAGGGAGAGTAACTTTCAAAATAAAACAGGAAACAAACTACAAACTAAAACCCAGAAGGACCATAAAGCAGCACTGAGATCATTTAGTTCATAGTGTAGCGTGCTGCAGGGAGGACGTATTTTTGTAGACCAACCAGGAAGTTAGCATCGCCCTGGTTCCCTCAACAGAAAGCCAGTGGGATAGTTCAGTTGGGTTTTGGATTATTGCAGAAAATAAGCTCTGTGGAAAACACATGTTTATGACACGTTTTGTTCAGCAAGATAATCTCCACAAATCAACACGTTTATAACGCGTCAATTGGTTTTAACGCCACTAATTCCTTTAATGCATTGAAGCAACTTGCAATTTTTTAGAACGTAGCGGGCTCAGCTTTAAAGCTAATGGGGTCCCTTGACCTCTGACCTCCAGATATGTGAATGTAAATGGGTTCTATGGGTACCCACGAGTCTCCCCATTACAGACATGCCCACTTTATGATAATCACATGCAGTTTGGGGCAAGTCATAGTCAAGTCAGCACACTGACACACTGACAGCTGTTGTTGCCTGTTGGGATGCTAAATGCAGTACCTGTGAGGGTTTCTGGACAATATTTATCATTGTTTTGTGTTGTTAATGGATTTCCAATAATAAATATATACATACATTTTCATATAGCAGCATATTTGTCCACTCCCATGTTGATAAGAGTATTAAATACTTGACAATTCTCCCTTTAAGGTACATTTTGAACAAATAAAAAAAGTGTTTAAATTAATTTGCTATTAATCGTCATTAAATATTTGAAACGATAGACAGTTCATACATAATGACATGCAATGACATGCAATGACATGCAATGACATGCAATGTTATTGACTGCTAAGAGCTCTGCAGCTGTTCATTTCTAACCTGGACAAACAGCAAAAGTACAATCAACAACTCCCACTATGATCCAACCCAACCAGATTTAATCCAGTGGAGTCTCTCCTCAGATTCGACCCGCCGGGTCGTGCGGTAATAAGTTGAACCTCTGTGACAGATTACATCAAACTCTCATTTCATCTGTTGGTGTCATCAGTCAAGCCTGACAGATTTCCTCCGACAGAGAGAGTGTACCGCTTCTACTTCGCCAGCCAACAAGGTGCTTGAGTGACGTACAGCCAAATATGAAAGATAGGTCAGCGACGAGGCACAGCTTTAAATAAAGTGCATATGCTTCCGTTCATGTTGCAGAGCTGTCTTTCACGTTTACGGTTTCATCTCACGGCGACAATCAAATCCATCCACGAGCTCAGTTTTTCACTCATATTTATCGTTTGCGCTCAAATATAAATCATTAACTACTTTTTAAGTGCTGGCAGAGTAACCTGAGGGGTCAAATTTAGAAATGTTGATGGAGAGGGGGGGGATTAGTCCTTAAAAGCATTTCAGTGAGGACTTGAATACAGTGTGTACAGAAAAAGGCGCACAAAGAACGTGTAAGGAAAACTACATAATGACATTCATTGAGCCCCTTTTTGGTGCAATTTGAGAAGACTCAAGGATAAAGGATAAAAAGAAGAAAATCATTTAAGTGAAAGTTATTTCTAGAGATCCACGCGAGCCTAGTTTATAAAAGTGAAATGAATGGCAGGGTCACAGGTGATTGAGGCACACACAAAAAAATAAAATAAAAATGGTTTGATTAATTCTATTTACTGAGATGCCAAAAAAGCATTCCCTCGCTTTAGAGAAAAAACGGCCACACGCTGCACAGAATGCTCAGATTAAAAGCTAAAAGGATTTATTCATGAACAGAGCCGTTCATTTTGATCTCTGTATTTACTGGAGGTCTTTCGCATCCCTTTAAGTTTTTTGCAGCATCCTCCTCCTATCGTGCTTTGTGGATGCAGTAATCGCTGTTATTTTCCTTATCTTGCTTTTCAATTAAACGGTCTGAGATAAATACTGATTATTAAATATGTTTATCCTAGTAAAGAAGTGTCGGCAGTAAGCTGTAATTTTGCATAATCTAGCTGTTTATTCTCTAATTATAGCCGAGGTAGGTGTCTTAATGTGGCTTGTCTGTCAACTTCCTGTTGTTAAAAACCTTTTATTTTGGCGAGAGATCTATGGAGAAATCAGACAAGCATGAATTAGACAGCTCCTCCCATCTCGTGTGACTTCTTGTGGTGTTGATTGAACCTCTTGCAAAGTGTCGCAATTTAATTCGTTTTAATCGTTCTGCGATGATACAAATGTGCAAAACTCGCTGAGAGCTTTGTCGTATCAGATACGACAAAGCAGATCTTCTAAATATTTTCAGTTGAGGTGCAACGTCTCAAAACCTGTTTGAAATATAATAACTTAAAAGGATATTTCAGGTGTTTTGAAGTGGGGTTGTATGAAGTGCTTATCCATAGTCAGTGTATTACCTGCAGTTTAGAGAAACAGACTGTTGTGGACGGGGTACGGCAGCAAATTTAGCCACCTAAAAGAAAAGCTTACCTAAAAAAATCTGTTTAAGTGTAAACTATATTTAGAATATTTTCGCCAATTTATCTTGCCGCCACGCAGCCCTTTCCGACGGGGAACTGAACCCGTTGTATCCATCTATGCTTTTGCCAAATCCACCAGACTCCATTTAAAGAAACTGTAATTTCACCCCGCAGAACACAGGAGTTGCTGGTCTACCGCTGCCTCAAATGTTTACTTTGTTTGTTGTTAAATGGAAAATAGACTTGCATTTATTTAGCACCATTCTAGTCTTCCGACCACTCAAAGCGCTTCACACTACATGTCAGCATTCACGCAGACATTCATACACACATTCATATACTGACGGCAGAAGCTGCCATGGAAGATGCCAACCTCCTCATCACGATCTGATCTAAATACTCATTCACACACCGATGGCTCAGCCTTCGGGAGCAATTTGGGGTTAAGTATCTAGCCCAATCGCACCATCGCACTTCCAATTGGTGGATGACCCACTCTACCTCTGAGCCACCAGCTGCCCCTGTTATGGTGTGACTTTGGTGAACCTGAACTAACCAAAGGTACACACAAACAAACCAACCGATGGAGGCAGCGGTCGACCAGCAACCCCCGTGTTCCACGAGAGAGAGCAGAGATAACGGCTGCAGTTCCCCGTTGGAAACATAGACTTTATAGCTGTCTCACGGCGAGGTAAAGTGGCGAGAATATTCTAAATATAGCGTACATTTAAACGGATATAGATTTTTTTATTCTTTCACATTTTTCTGCTGCCCCCCATCCACAGCAGTACATCGCTTTGCTCCTTTGACGGTAACTCCTGTCTGTTTCTCCAAACTGGGGGCGTGCCGATGAAGGTAATACACTTACTATGGATAAGTACCTCATACAACCCCACTTCAAAACCCCCAAACTATCCCTTTAAGTACAGAACTAAAGTACATGATGTACTTGCAGCGGTACTCTGACAACAAAGTCAACAAAGGGTCAATCCCCCCTCACTCATCGCTGTACATCTCCAGAGAATAAAAATAATAACAGAGGCAGGACAGGCTAGCTGCTGCAGAGCTCATCCTTCAAGTTGTCACACTGAAGTCGAGACTTTTCCTCGCCGAGATCTCCTAAAGCAACACTGAGCCTCCACCGGCTCTGATCTCCCCAGAGGGGGCAGGCATGAAGAAGAAAAACCCCTGCAGGGATCAATAAATATATCACACTGTAAAAAAATGAATTCCCTCGAGTTTACAAAACAGGCACTGCTTGTTGAACTAATAATTAATTTGGCCTGGTGTTATCAGAGTTATTACAAACAAGCAATAACCATTAAGAGATTCATATTTCAAGATGTGAAACCGTTGTTAGACTTTCTGATGCCACGGTTTAACAGACAAAGGGAGGATATTCTTGATCACTGCCATGTGTTGCCGTTTCTGTGTTGAAGAGTAATTTGTCAAAGAAAGAAACTACAACTCTGGGTAAACACTCGGGGCATGGGAGAAATGTGTTATTGACATTTTTTGATGGATGCAAAGAGCTTCACCTATTTTACAAAGTCGAGCTACGGTAGAAAAATCTATCCACGGTTAATTCCTTCAGTCAGAAAAAGTCAAATTGTACTCCACCAATCTATAATACTGCCTTTCAATCGTGGTTGCAGAACAATTTCCTGACCACATTGGACTCCTTGGAAATTAATTACCTGCTGGATGAATGCCCTGCCCCGCAAATCCTCACTAGAAAGCTCCCATCTCATCTTCGATAACTGCACAACAGTGTAATGGGGTCGAGCTGGTGTTTCAAACATAACTGGCTTGAAAGTAGAACTTGAACGCTCCTTTTTCTAAAAAGATCCCTCGAAGGCAGCCCGGACCTCCCAAAATGATCAAAAATGACCTGCGTCGCCTCAGAGGCTGGAAGAATTAAACTACATTAGCCTCTTCTACGGTGCCCATTCCCCCGTGGAGCCGGGGGTTTATTCTCCTAACTGAACTGAGGGCCTTCGTTCGTAATGGACTATAACAAAGAGTTATGGATATGAGATGTCACAGGGATAAGACTCGCCCATTAAACTGTGCAGTAGCCTATGTCAGGCTTCCTCCTCGCCAAAGCTAAAAAGGGGGACAGTGCAAGATAAAGATGTGAGGAGTGTTATCCGTCTGCTTTCGCTTTGCTCCCTTTTTCTCTCTCAAAGGTTGCCCTGCAGCAATTAAGGTATTGGGGGAATTTGTGGGGTACATAAAACGTGAGATATAGTAAACAGGCACTTTACCTCAACCTTATTGGACGGTGTTAAAGTGAGCTATAGGCTGTAATCTAAAAGCCTGCTCTGCCTCTCCATGGTGCAACAAAAAACTAAGAGACCATAAATGAAAAACATTATTTGAACCACTTAAGAAGGATTGCATAATTAACTCAGTATATTACTATAGGAACTTGTACTATTCTCAACTTAAGTACTGATTATTTCACTCACTAGCACACTCTGTATCGGCATCCGGAAAGCTGCTTTAGCAGCAGGATCATAAATTGAATCACATTACGTGATGAAGCAACGCATATCGTTTGGTCGTGACAATCTTAAACACAGCGGTTCAATCTAAAGGTAATATTCCTGAGAGCTATTTCCTATATCCGCTTTACAATAATAGCTGGCAGTGGTCAGCGGAGAAATTAAATTAGGGTAAGCACTTTATGGTTAACCTCGTAGCTCCCTGCGTAAGTGCACAGCAACCCTGTTATAAGGCTATCTTGTTATATACATGCCCGGTGATATGAGCTGATATCACCACGACGTGATTTCATTAACTAATCAGATCCTGCCTTGTTCTTAGTTGATTTGTTCTCCCCCCTGCTCCAGATCCTTGAAAACATTATCCCTGGAAGATTAGAAGGAATTATGGGTATTTTAGTTGAGCCAGTGGGATGGATTAGTGTTGTGCCACCGCTTTAATAGCATTGGTAGCAGAGCCCCATTTCGATGTGGAGGAAAGTAAAATGCTAACGAGCCGGGAACAGGGGAATAGGTCGGTGAGAGATGCTGCAATGATGTCAAAGCCGAAACATCTCGTATGCAGCTCAGCCACTTCAGGGCGAGGCTGTAACGCTCAAAATCTCAAATGGGAAATCTCACCTTTATGAGCGCGATTGATATTGCACATTTGTGGTATGGATGCATTTTTCCTTTCAATACTTAAGAGGATGAAAAATCTGCAAGCTGGGTCCAACATTCAGCAGCCCTTTGCAACACGTAACCTTGATGCTGATTCTGCTGCTGCTCCCCCCCCTCAGATAAAAACATCTCTCTCCTGTAACCCGAAATGTCTCGGCCCGGCATCTGTGCTAACAATTAGATCGCAACTTTAATTTCCCCAAACATGCTGTCTGACGGGGGGAGGTGAGGCACATCTAAACCTGCCGCACTCCCACTGTGGGGGCGATGGATATCCCAGAGGTTGGGCTGTGGAAAAGCTGCTGAGCCAGTTGAACAATTAATCCCATATCAAATGAGAAATCTGGACCCCCGACTACGTCACCGCATGTGCCGGCAGGTGTGCTTTGCCTCCTGCTGGCACATTCCTGCAACGAAATAAAGATGTTATCAAACAGAGAGAGGAAGTGCATCATTGAGTGATCTGTGTAGACCGCAATGTATTTCATACAATGAGAGATTATGAAAGCACTACGGCTGTCAAAGTTCATACAATAATGAGGTCACGCAAATTCATTTTAACGCCACTAACTTTTTGACGTATTAACGCAACTTTCGGTTTTTAATTATTTTTAATTAACCTTTTGAAAATCTGACAGGCCGCCGTCAGTGAAGATGCATCTGAAACTAGACAGACTAGCTTGTCGTGAAGGAGGCTAAATAACGCTCCAAACTTGCGCTAAATTTTCAAAGCCATTTTCATGGCCATTTTCAAAGGGGTCCCTTAACCTCTGACCTCAATATATGTGAATGAAAATGGGTTCTATGGGTACCCACAAGACTCCCCTTTACAGATATGCCCACTTCATGGCCCAGACACACCAACCCGACATCAAAGAACTAGCGGCCACAAAGGCCTCCCGAAAAAGTTGCACTCGAACACACTGCAAAGACGACAGCCGACGGCCAACTACCACGCAGGCGCAGAACGCGCCTGCGTGAGAGGAAATAACTCTCCACACCAGCAGGTGGCGGTAGACTGTATTCGTCATTCAAAAAAGGGAAATCGGAAAAGACCGAGGATGGCGGATATACAAGCCGTTGTTATGATACGTACATGAAATAAAGCGGCGTTTGCCAACCATTTCCACACCACTCTCACTCACCACTTAGCTTCATTCCAGATGTTCATGTCGCCATGATAATATCCGTTTGTTGGAATGAACAGATTAGATGAAGATGAAAAATGAGAAGAGCCTTCTATGTGTTTGTCCTCTTGTCTTTACTCGTTGGCTTGCTTTCCTCACTTCCGGTTCTCTTCTCGTGCACTGATCCGTTTTAGCTAAACAGCCAATCAGAGGGATTTCTCTCACCGACGCGCTACATTGCCGATTCAACATGCTGAATCGGCCGAAAAGACTCTGAAACGGGCAGGTAAGAGCCGACGGTGTGGGACACACCACAAAAACTAAGCTGACAAGACGCTGACCGACGGCCTCAAACTGTCCGACAGCTGACCGTCGGCTTGGTGTGTCAGGGCCTTTATGATAATCACATGCAGATTGGGGCAAGTCACAGTCAAGTCAGCCCACTCCCATGTTGATAAGAGTATTAAATACTTGACAAATCTCCCTTTAAGGTACATTTTGAACAGATATGACAGATGTGATTAATCACGATTAACTATCTCAATCAACTGACAGCCCTAGAAAGCAAACTTGAAAGTAAACACTTTCCAAAAATAAAGTTTAGTACTTTTGCTGACAGAGCAACAACTAAAAGTGCAATAGCACATCAGGGTGTTTTTGACTCCTTCCAATTTAATCTTGTTGAATGTTTGGAGCTTGTGAGAACTGCAACGGTGCAAATATCATCAAATGGTGACATTTCAGAAAATGGAGACGTACAACAATACTGTATATTTCCTGTAATTGGCTGTTTGAAACATACGTCCAATTCACTTCTATGAATGACATGAAGGCCATGTTGTTTGAAGCTGCGTTCTACCGTCGCTGCGTATCTGCCTGATTGCTGCCATGTGAGAAGAAACAGTATGAATCCTGATCAATCACTGACTTTACATCCTTCTGCTGCCTTGACCAGCATCGGTGTCTTCAGGGGAGGGAATTGGTTTTTTCCTTGTCTGATTAACATTTGTTTTTCCCTTTTTCTCCTCCTCTCCAGCACACAAGAGGTATTGCATTGATCTGCACTTAACCTGATTTCTAATAAAACAAGGTGTCCAGCTAGTTCCCCCTGGTGTCACCACCGCTATCACACAACAACGTATGTTGTTCGGCGGCTAGCCATTGATCAGTCCTTTTGGGGATTTCACCTGCTTCTCCCTCGTCTCGACGGTGGCCCGGATCATCGTCTGCCTGGTGCTCTAATGACCCTCCGGGCCTTACACGCTGCTAATGAGCTGATGGATCAGTGCATCGATCCAAGTGCCGCAGTCTAGGAACGGCCAATTACCTCAAGTAAACAGTGCAGAAACCAGCACCAGCCGGGAGAGAGAGAGAGAGAGAGAGAGAGAAAAAGGACAATGGAGTTGAGGGAAGAAATGTAGATAGCGGGGGGGAAAGTGGCGGAGCGCGAGAATGTGTTATGCAATTCAAATTGTATTGTGTCACACTGTGGTTCTGTTCTTTGCAGTTTGTCACCATGAATATAAAGTAGGGGAAAATAAAATAACAAGTCGATGAATTCTGCAAACAACTGTGGTCCCACACACAATGCCCTGCACAAAGACAAGCTGGTACCTGTGGCTCTCTCGCAAGGCTTCCTTCCCCTTCCTCCAAGAGATCACACCCCGAGGAGACATCCTTGGCTTGCATTCGATCAGAACGTCGCCACCCTGTCGGGCCAAAGTTTGGGCCTTCAACAAGTTCTGGGAGAAGTCTGGAGCGATGGCTGATAGGAGGAGGAGGGAAAGAGAAGAGTATTGTGAGGGAGACGGGAGAAGAAACAGAGCTTAAGGTTTCATTTACTGTTGGAGGAGACGGAGGAGAGAAGGAGAGGTAGAGCTGTTCAGGAAATGAGAGCGGAGGAGCATCCTTAAAAACATGCAGGTCACTCCATCCATTAGGTAGGTCAGCTCTCACATCCTTTACTGTCTTGTTTGCACACAGAACCGACACGGTAAATCATTTTTAAGAAGACATTTTTTTTTTTATTCCATGAATTTTCCTTAGGAGGACATTATGCATTAAGAATTAAGCCGCGGGGCTCCGGAGCAGAAATGAGAGAATGTAAAACAAGAGGGAGGCTTTGTTGCTGCTCCTTTAGGCCTTAATTACTAAGGCGCCGTTGTCTGGAGCTGTTTTGTATGCGCTCCGACTCAGCAGAAAGCTCTTCAAAGTGAACACGCAGCCTGGCGCCAGTGACATGGCTGAGCATCTGCCAACGCATGCGGGTGTGTGCGCGTGCAACACACACACACCGCGACACACGTGTACTCGCGCACACGCCGCATCTCACAATTATTTCCTGACATTTCTTGAGTGTGAAACGCCAGCGTTTCCTCCAACAACACAACAGACATTTGTCATACTCGTCTTCTCATAACACACACGGGTGGAATTTATATGAACTCATGTCTTACTGGAGGAGTTATAGTTTCAATAAAATCTGTTCACCCTCATGTATATTAAATGAATGTAGCAAGGTAGTGCAGAATTTAAACAGATCCTCTAGTCTGTAGGGGGACCATGTAAACAAAGTAGGACATTTCTGCCAGGTATTCTTTCTGAGTTATGTTTCCACTGCGGTGTGATAAAGAGATAAACACCCAGATATCATGATGGAGGAAGAGTAGTTTAGCATTAACGCTGCCAATAATAGTCATACTAAAGATATATGTCAAAGCTGAAGTCTGTCGTTTGGCATTTTAATTCATGACTGATTCCGGGAGTAGTAGATTATTTCATTAGTCAATCATCAAATAAATTATCAACAATTTTCATGATCTATATAATATATTCAGAATACTCAGAATCATAGAATCATAGAAAAGGCCAAACAGTCACTGATTCAGGCCTCTTAAAGGATAACTTTGGTATTTTTTTTTAACCTTTTTAAACCCTATTTTATCATGTTTTTGTGTCTAAGTGACTAATGGGGACAACACTTTCTGAAATTGGTCCAGTATCGAGGGAGAACGCTGTAACCGCCAGCCGCCAAACAGGCTGCTGGAAATGAAACCTTTGTCTTACCTTTCGCTTTCAATTTGATTTTATGTCATGTGACTTGTTGCCGGTAAAACAACGGTGGAAACGTGAGTGAGAGTTGGAGAGAGCAGTGCCGGTGTTGTCAGAGTTTGTTGTGTTGGAGTACAGAAAGCGTAGCTTTGTGTTATCTAAAATATTTTCAACTTCATGGCTGAATATTTAGACGTGAAATTTCACAACGAGGCTTCTCCGCGAGATACACAAAAACAAACGGATTGGATCGAGTGAAAGGTAAGAAAAAGGTTTTCTTTCTCTGTAGGGTCCTTTCCATGATGTTGTCAGACACTTATAATAACAATCTGAGCCACAGTAAGTGGCAAAAACAAGCACTTTTAGTGGACGTAAACGGACGATACCCGGTTGCCCCAAATGTCTACATTAAAGCCTGTTTAGTAGCTGGCAGCTGATGCTCATAGATTGGTGCACATATGACGTTAATGTTGGAGCTGGTAAAGGTATAGCTTAAGCTTTAATAATTATATATCATATCTTATTTGTTGAAAATATTTTGTATTGATAATTTCAATCTGTAAAGTAACTAGTAACTCAATTTATCAAATAAATGTAATACAATATTTCCCTCTGAAATGTAGCGAAGTAGAAGTATAAAGTAACATTAAATGGAAAAACTCTAGTAAAATACTAGTACCTAAAAGAATTACTTAAGTACAGTATTTGGGTAAATGTACTTCTCTGTTGTTCTTTGTATATGGACGAACTACAGAGAGCTACTTCAGCTTTGGTAGCTGTGGGCGCAAAAACTTCCTTCTTCTCTTCGCTTGTGTTAAGTTTCCAACAGTGAGAATGTCGTCCCGGTGAAGCGCAGAGGATGTTATGGATGAGGCTTTTTACAGTGTACATTTTACAGTGTTTTGGCTGACTCGGATATTCAGCTGCTCGAGGCTGAATATAACAGGGGGGGGGGATATGGCCGGCGGGGACCCTCCAGAACCTGAACTGCCGACAGCAAACACCGACCGGTGGTGCCTTTGTTCAAATTGCCCTCCGATGCCGACAGAAACGGAATCATTCTGCTGTAATGAACGTCAGCGTGGGCACTTTTTGTTGGATTCTGTCGCCGACGACAACCCAGAAAGTGCGAACCGTGTGTGTGTGTTACATGCATGAAAGTTTTCCTCCTAACTGGGACCTAACTGGGACAGAGGTGTGCTGGAGATCTCCTTCAGGATCCCAAAGATAAACTGGAAAAGACAACCAAGACCAGCAGCAGGGTGATTTTTGACATTGGATTTTGGCAAATTTAATGGTCTGATCCGAAGAAGGAGCAGCGGGGCAGCTGCTCCACAGGCCGCCGGCGCGGCACACAGATACAGCGGGGGAAAAACAGCGTGTAGAGCCGGCATATTTTCACATCTTACTCTGTGTCTTAAGGATTTCTTTTGACCAATCCAGAGTTGCTGATTGTTGGAACAGTGGAAAGACTAACTAAGACGTGTTTGGCGAGTTTTTGAAGTGTGTGTTTTACCATTTAGCAAACTTGAATTCAGAAGGTTTACGTTGTATTCTTCTGTTTAGGTGTAAGAATATTTCCTTCATTGACAATTTGTGAGTATATTTTGTTTGTTTATCAGACGTACTCGCCGCTCACAAGCAATGCATCCTGGTACATGTAGGCACAGCCGGCACGGCTCCGCAGCAGTAGAGATCTCTGTCAATATAGCACGCACTGGGGGGATTTATTTCTTCAGTGGACTACATTCACCATCAGCACTGATTGGACATCCACATAAAAAGCGTCAAATTTTCCCTTTAATTGCAAATTATGACGACGGACAAGTGAAATTTAATGATTATTGCAAGACACAATGAGTAAATGGGCACGGCTCCCTTCCATCAGAGTCAATACAGCCAGCTGGCATTAAACTGTCTCCAGCCGAGATCTACAATAACAAAGCCTTTAAAATGAGAATAAAAATGTAAGATTAAAGGTTATATATAACACTGAACACAGCAGTAATAGGGGTGAAAGACAAAGATCAGGGGATTTTATTTACTTGAATAATATACCATTAAACAAACTAAGCAAAGTGCTGCTCTCGTCTCCAGCTGTTCTCAGTGCACACGACTGCTCATCCAGCAGCAAACTAGATTATGAGAGCAGAACTACGGGGTGCTCTTTGGGGGCAAACTACTGGCGAAAGAACTGAAGACATGAATGCCTTTTCCTCAAACTGCTCAACACGGAGGCATGAACAGAAACAAACTTTGTTTGCTCAGTTTTAATTTAAATAGAAAGGGGACGTTACTATACAGTGTTTTTTGCAAAGTGACCAAAGAAAAGAGCTTTAAAGGGACTGTATGTAAGAATCAGAAATGTCTTGTTAACAGCGACACCTGTGGCCGTTAAGTCAACGAAAGTCAGCGTCCTGTTGTTCGCGCTTGTGCTCGCTCTACATAGACATGAATGAGCATCGCTCAAAACAGTGAGGCGACACACGTCAGCTAAAAGCACAATATCACTCTATATTTCAGCTGCTTGGCAGTAATGTTAGCTGACCAGACGAAGGTCTCTCCATGAATCAATGCTGATCCTGGTGTTGGCTTTTCCTGCTTCAGCCTCCCGACCGCGGACGGAGGGAACAGGGGAGACACCGGAGTTTTGGTCGGAGACGATAAAGTTTCTCGCTGCGGAGCCCCGTCACTTCACAAGACACGGGAAACCTCTGTTGGTCTGGAGGAGCTGCAGCAGTTATTTCTGCAAAAAACTTCCACTTTTTATTCACTAGATATTCTCAGAGCTAAACTAACTCTTCTGCAGTGTGGAGTGAGCATACATGCGAGAGTGGAGCGAAAGAGCGAGAACGAGCGCGGTGTGTGAGTGAAGACAAAGCAGGCAGAGGAGCAGAGGAGCAGAGACTCCGGTCCTGGAGACCAAAGCTACGGTCCTCCGACCGCGGCCAACACTGTTTAACAGACGGGCTTCACTAGATACAACTTTGCGGTTTTGGTGCTTCCGTGTAGTTTGTGTTGGAGTACCATCTGAACAGTGTAGCCACACGCGAGCGCGCATGGGACACCGACTCGCAATGATTTATACGTTTAAGAAGTTACATACAGTCCCTTTAAAGGGACTGTATGTAAACTACGGCGTCTCCTCTGTGTCTTCTGACCACCGTCGGGAGGCTGAAGCAGGAAAAGTTAACACCAGGATCAACATGGATTAATGGAGCGACCTTCGTTCTGTCAGCTAACATTACTGCCAAGCATGTGAAATAAAGACTGATATTGTGTTTTTAGCTGGCTAATGTTTCTAACGTTAATCAACATGATGCCTGTCAATCACGTTCAGTTTCGTGTGTCGGTACCGCGAGCAACAGGTTGATGACTTTCGTTGACTTGACGGCCACACTTGTCACTATTAACAAGCAATTTCTGATTCTTACAGAGTCCCGTTAAGGGAAAAATATGTTTGTAAAATGATCCTGGTGATCCAACCAGCTACATTGCTGACAAGGAGAAGAAGAACATGTGTAGCAAATGTTCTGCCAACATGACTGTGGGTGTAGAAGATGTGACCTCAAATGTGGACCTATATATATATATAGCGCCGCCACCAGGCTGACTGGTTTGGTATTTATTTTGGCAGCGTTGGCACACTAACCATCTCGCCAAATACAAGTGTCTATCATGAACAGCGATTTAAGAGATGGCATGATGAGGACACCTGCTGAATGTATTCAGAGAAGTCTTTGTGTGTGTTTGGGCTTACCGATGACTCGGAGCTCAGCGTTGGTGAAGATCCGTCCGTGCTTGTTCTCCGCCACACACTGGTACATGCCGATGTCAGCCAGATGCAAGCTACTGATCGTCAGCACTCCGTTATTCGCCTGAACCCTGTCCTGCTAAACACACACACACACACACACACACACACACACACACACATACATACATAGATATACACACATTAAGCACCACATGATTCAAGATGGAATACGCTGTGCTAACCTGACAACAAACACTGAACAGGTTTAGACAAGGTGACCCGTCAGCAGGAAGTTTGAGTAGTTGCCTCCCAGGACAGTCCAAAGGTTTACATCCAATCAGGATCTCCCGTGTGCTGGAACTGTTGTGAGTACTCAACTCAAAAAAAATAATTTCTATATAACGGTCGCTATATCATGACAGTAGTACATGAAACAGGTAACCTGAAATCCTCTGGTGCTCCTAATGACATCTGTAAGATTTCACAGACCGGAAGAAAACAACCAATCAGAGCTGATCTGGAGTCTGGCGTCGAGCTGCCGTGAATGAGAGCCAAGAGTCAATCACTCGTAACTCCGACCAAACGGTCAAACTAGGCAGCGCTGATCAAATATGAATCAATATTCTGTTACTGTAATGCCTATTTCTGTCCTCACATGTTTTCAGAAACATCTTGTAGTGTACGGTTTAGCTGTAAAATGAGAAAGTTTGTGACTTGGCACCCATATTGAGATCAGTTGAGGAAATACCAAGAACCGCCCACCAGTCGGAGCACAGCCAATAGGAACGCTCTCTCTCTGAAATGACCTGTGATTGGTACAAAGTCTCCCGTCACGGGCTAGAATTTTTTAAAGCCTGAAAACAGAGCCATGAGGAGGAGCAGAAGTATCTCAGAACACTTGAATTACAATATGATGAAAGGTTATTATGGGATTTTTGCCCAATGATGCCAAAATTTTTTTGCTTACTATAGCTTTAAGTCACGATACAATCTTATTGTGATTTTAAACATTTTGCGATATGCTGAGTATTGCAATAAGATATATATATATATAAAAAAACTTTAACTTTATTATGTTCGTCATACTGTATACAAACAGGTACATACATGAAATTTGAGCTCTGCATTTAACCCATCCTAAGCATTTTAGGAGCAGTGGGCTCTGTGAAGCGCCTTGGGAGCAACTCAGGGATCAGTGTATCGCTCAAGGACACGCAGACATGCAGACAGGAGGAGCCGGGGATCGAACCGCCAACCTTGTGGTTAAAGGACGAACCCACTCTACCCACTGGGCATAGTATATATCGTGATATATATTGTGATTTATTACCTTTTTTCAACTGAGAATTATGCAGTTTGTCAACATCTGTTTAATCTAATAAGATACAGTTTTCACTCTGTGAATCTCAGTTTTTTTTTATCATGTATCTTGAGGTCAGGTCTTTGACAATGGCCATGCCAGTTTTTCATTGCCAAATTTAGCATAACATTGGAGCGTAATTTAGCGTTCTTCCCAACAAGCTAACATGACATGATTGGTGCCAATGGATTCTTTAGGTTTTCTAGTTTCATATGATACCAGTATCTTCACTCTAGCTTAAAGACTTAGCTGCAATATTATGCTGTACTGATTTCTTCCCCACCCCTACGGCACATTATTGCCATATAATTCTGTCAACCACCAATTAGTATATGAACCAAACATGAAGCAACAATAGCATTCATTTAGAGTCGTGTTTCTGAACAATTAGATCCACAATTCACCATCTTCTTTTATCTATTTGTTCTCCAGTAACTCCTGAGAAAGATATCTGGGTCACTAACTGTGTCTGTCTGCTGCTGCTGCTGCTGCTGCTGTGGTTTTGTCTCTACAGTAACCCCCTGTCACCTTACATGTACTCATCGGATCCATTGTTAATATAAAATATTGATTGGTGGAGCAAAGACAGAAGTTTAATCAGTCTCTGTTGAGAAAGGAAGATAAAACAGGTTACAGTAACTGGCCTCAGATTCACATGAGCCAGTCTGGCCCTTAAAACGCTGTCTGAGACCTCAGTGGATGATTTAGCAAATCTGACATTAATCCCTAAAAGCACTGACACCTGTTTATATAACAATACCGTTATATAATCAGAGCATACTAGAGCCAATGTATTCTGATGTACAAGAGCATTTCAGTTCCACAGTTATCTGAGTGTCAAATTATACATCTACCTAAAGTCTAATTAAACCCTCCTGTCAATATAATGAACGAAGCATCCAGCTGTTATAATATAATAATATGAACTTTAAGGATGATGATAGTTTCCAACAATTACATAGCAATTACTGTGATTACAGGACAGGTTGACTCATTTTATAATTACCTTTTTATTTTAGTTTAGTTGGAACAGTATAATGTCTTTGGACTGTTAGTGTGGGGTGTACTATTAGTATCATAATATATTACCTGGGCTGCAACTAATGATTATTTTCATCGTCGATTAATCTGTTGATTATTTTCTCGATCAATCGATTAGTTGTTTGAATGTCACGTGTAATGACTTTATCTTCTTAAAAAATTACTCAAACCGATTAATAGAATATCAAAATAGTTGGCTTTTAATTAAATAGCTGACAATTAAGACTGTCAATCGATTCAAATATTTAATCGTGATTAATCGCAAATTAAACACACATTTTTTATCTGTTCAAAATGGACCTTAAAGGGAGATTTGTTAAGTATTTAATACTCTTATCAACATGGGAGTGGACAAATATGCTGCTTTATGTAAATGTATGTATATATTTATTACTGGAAATCAATTAACAACACAAAACAATGACAGATATTGATCCAGAAACTCTCACAGGTACTGCATTTAGCATAAAACAATATGCTCAAATCATAACATGGCAAACTGCAGCCCAACAGGCAACAACAGCTGTCAGTGTGTCAGTGTGCTGACTTGACTATGACTTGCCCCAAACTGCATGTGATTATCATAAAGTGGGCATGTCTGTAAAGGGGAGACTCGTGGGTACCCATAGAACCCATTTACATTCACACATCTGGAGGTCTGCGGTCAAGGGACCCCTTTTAAAATGTCCAAGACAGTTTTTCCTCGCCAAAATTTAGCGCAAGTCTCGACAACCTAGTATGACATGGTTGGTACCAATGGATTCTTTAGGTTTTCTAGTTTCATATACCAGTATCTTCACTGTAGCTTATAAACTGAGCCCACTACATCCTCTGAAAGTTCGATTGCGTTAATGCGTTAAACACGTTATTATCGTAATCGATTAATCGTTGCAGCTCTACATATAACTGTTGTGTTGTGTTATATGGGTAAAATAAGGTAATAAATACTGACTGTAAATTCGATTACTTCACATGTATTAAGTGAACTTTTACGTGAACTTGTTTGGAGCAGCATCTGGATCATTTACCTTAATTTAGATTAACCTAACACCCATAGGTAATATAGTATTCTTCAGTCAACATCCATCAAACAAACTCTGTGGATGATATCTTCTGTTTCGTGACTGACCTTTCACTTTATGTAAGAAACGGTGTAGGATCTTTTTTAATTAGTGCACTAATTGGAGTTTATAAGGTTTCCTTAAAAAAAGACATGGTGTTACTGTAATAAGCTGGACTAAAAGCGCTTTGAGGTGGGTATAATTGGGGCTATAAATGGACATTTTAAGTACCACAATGCCAACTGTGTTCATTCTGATGAATGGCCTGATCTAATTCAAGCTTTAGCCATACTTTTTTCTCTCCTCGGGGGAGCCTTGATAATTGAAACACTGCTAATTTTCTGTGGTCTTAATAGGCCCGCGGTGACTAGATGTAACCCCCCTCTGCTTAACATAGCACTGAGACATTATCAAACGGTGGTTGCAATCAAACCTCGGAGGAATTACTCAGGAATAAGCTGCAGCACCGTACGAAGGCTATTTTATACTCCAACATGGAGCGCTAGGTGGCAGAGGAAAATAAAAAAATTACTCGGCATGTGATGGTGTTTGTTTAGAAATAAATACATGCATTTAAAAATGCCTACACAGAGTACAGGTAGTAATTATACCCGAACAAAGTTCTCTCCTTCCCGCTGCTCCTTTTGACCTTCACGACGATCGGGCGCTGCTTTCTGCTCCCTTTTTATAGTTGTGTCAATTTAAGTGTGGCAGCACTCATTGTTCTTGCCCTTGATCTTTCCCTGCTGAGTGCAGCCAGACCTTTTAATGTCACTGACAAAGTAGTCCGGAGGGTCCTGCCGCCAGTCTGTCTGTCGTCTGGAATCATTACAGCGCTGCCACTTGAAAAGACAAGGACTGTCCCATAACATCAGTCAGGGACACTGCTGAGGATCTTCAAATAGGACTCGCTCTGACGCCACACAGTCACACGACGGACGCACGGCTGACCTGGCGCCTAACGCCGCCGCCAGAGGGGGTTCCTGGGCGAGGAGGGATGCAGCAGTTTCCAAGTGTTTTTTGGCTCGGGACTGGGTGCTTGTATGTGTGCTCAAGGGGGTGATAGAGAAAGAGGGAGAGAGAGACTTTGAATAGATGATAGATGGTCCTTTTTAGGTTACACAGTGCGAGGGCCCAGGGGGGGGAGAAAGAGATGAAAGAGATCTGTGTAAGTGCATGGGTTGGTGCCACACTACGCCATTCTGTAGCCAGTGCCCTGTTAACCCCCCCCCAGAGACTCAGTGGTGGCTCTATCGCAATCTCTTTATCACTGGAGACAAATGATGGCATTCGTCTGCTTCATGGCTGTCATTAATTATGCCTGACTGTTTCAAGTTGAGCTGTGAAAAAGGCAAATCACGGGCGCTTTGTTGTATGCGGGTGATGTAATGATCCTATTCCTGATTGCAGGAGGTGCTCTGAACGTGTGCCACAACAACTCCTCAGAAGGCAGCTCCCTGACTTTGGAGGTCGAAAGTAGGAAAAATCGCAAAAAACACACACTCGTGTATGTAACTGAAAGGGGGAGCTGGCGGTGGAGTGGAAAAATACAAGCGTGAGTGGGTCCTTGTTTCATCGGGGTGACATTTTGAAGTGACAGCCCTCCTCTGCGCCATTTAATTCCCTTGGAGGTGGCCCAAAATGAGGCGGAGAGAGAGAGAGAGAGAGAGAGAGAGGGGAAAAGTGGGAGGGAAAAAAAGCTTGAAAGAGAGCGAAAGAAAAGAGAAAGAGAGCACCTGAGATGTTGAGATAAAGAGGGAGAGAGAGAGAGAGGGAGAGGGAGAGGAGGACTGATCCATTCTAATGAGGAATAACAAATGGCCCCCCTTGGCCTTCCTCTCCTTCTCCCTCCCTCTCTCTACATCGCTGACCTTTGGGTTTGGAAATTGATTTACTGTTGCCGCTGTTGACGGTGGCATTTTGAAAATGGTAACACCCCACCTCATTAATATAGCCACATGTACGGAGAATATGCTACCGCCAAAAGGAATTTTTACAATGTTATTTACAAATCAATAGTGGAGATGCACACAGGTGGAGTGATGAGGGTTTCCTGAGGAAGTGACCTTCGTCGCCCAACAGCCACGGATGACAGAGAGAGCAAATGTTCATGACAATGACGCCGATTTATTTATTAATTAGGGATGAACCGATGATTGGATATCGGGCCGCCACTGACTCAAATAGCTGGAGCAGGTATCGTGACGATGGGGCGGATCTATTCAACTCAATTCTATGTTTATATACTATATATATTTTATACTGGGATTTTAATTCCGTTTAAGTTTTATATGTTGCTGCATTTAAAAGGTTTTCACTTGAATTGTAATTTCTGTTAAAAAAATTTTTTCGATTAATTATTTTAATAATAAATGACAATTCACAAAATTTATATCTATGTATTTATTTGTTACATTTTGTTTTCCAAAGTTAGGAAATCAAAGTTATTTTTGTTGAATATTTTATTTCACTTTTTCAAAACCAAACACATTGACAAACAATATATAACCATTAAATAATAGATGACAGTAAGAAGTCTACAAGACAACAAACAACAAACAAATCAAAATCAAAATTTAAATCAAATAGACAATAAAATAATGTAACTAAACAAACATTGATGGACACAAGGGCAACATCCCCGGAAAGGGAATACACACAAAGAAATGGAACCATGCACACAACCCCGAAAACCCGAAGCTCGTGTCAGCAAAGAGTCTCCAGACTACTAAACTCTACGGTACGCACAACCCCACTGTTTTCGCTCCAAATAGATATTCTAAATCAACCAGGACTGAAATCTTAAGGATTGCCACGTCAAAGGTCCCATATTGTAAAAAAAATAAGATCTTCATGTCCCCTTAGGGCTGTAGAATTAATCGAATATTAATCGCGATCACAATTTTGGCTTCCCACAATTCAATGAACATGACCGCCTGCGATATTGACATTTAAAATGTGCGTTCTGCTTATAGAAAACTCTGCAGCGTATCAAATCAAGTGCTTCCTAAACTAACAGCTAGATGTTTTGGCTTCACTTTTGGGTATACAGTAGATATTATCTATACAACCAATATATTTATGATTAAATTAAGAGCATCAAATTGTTTATCAAGCTCTTATTGTTGCTAATTTTCCTCTTGAAATGCACCAGATTGAAGTATTCAACTTTAAAATGTAGCTAACAAAAGGGGTAGGGTGAATATTCCTGTATTTTTTTCATATTGCAATATATAGCAGAAAAGAATATTGCAATGTCAGTTTTTTCCAACATCGTGCAAACCCTAATTTGTACATTAGCAGGAATGTAGCACAGCTTGGAAGTGAAAACAGCGCTCTGATTATTTTAAAGTGAAAGTGCAATAAAAATGTGTTGTCGCTAAAATCAATGAATAATCCTGGTAAATAATCGTGATATCAATATTGATCAAAATAATCGTGATTAGCGTTTTGGCCATAATTGTGTAGCCCTATGTCCCCTTATTATAAAGCAGGTTTGAGTACCATACAAATACTGTGAAAGTATCAGGCATGCTCAGACAGACAGCACGAGGAAAACAAAGGGTTCTTCAAGCATTACAACATTCAAACAATGAATGCATGCAATAAAGCGCTGTTTAAGTCCAGCCTGATGTTGCCTTACACATATAGGAATGATCCCAGTCACTTCCACACAGTGAGGCATACATCTTATTAATTAAACACTGGTATTGGATCTGTATTAGGTATCACTATTGGTATCGGGACTGAAAAATTTCCGATACCGATAGTGATACCGTATCGATACGGAGCATCCCTACTATTTATACGGATTAAAATTTGACTCGCTGCACATACAGGATTTGTAGATAACTACTTCTGTGTCATAACGGCAAACTATTAACTCTGTAATCGTCTTCTCTGCGAGTGCATTGTGATTCAGCTCTTTAATTAAAGTCCCCCAAAATTTCAAATATTATCTCAGCTCTCGATTGAAGTTGCAGAACACTAAACCCACCTGCCCCCCTTCAAAGACTCGTCCAACAAAGCAGCAACAGTGTGGTTTTTGTGGCTCATTACCCAGTCCAAACACTGACACTATCAGTGACTGTGATTCACGGGAGGCAGAAAAGCACACTCACTCCAGCAGCACAATAACACACGACGAGGCAAATTGCCTAAAATGTGAAATGTATTTTGGATGATAAGGCGTTTTTCTACCCTCCCCAGAGAGAAGAGACTTACAGTAATGGTAAAATTGAGAGATAGGACGGATTGAGCGCTCAAATTGTTGAGTCCCGGTTGATGACGGGCAGAAAATGGCATCACTTTGGCTTCCTCGTCAAACACATACAAACACAATCCCCCCCCAACACACACACTTTTGATGCCAAATCTATTCCCAAGCAAATACAGCCATTTCAAAGTGACGTGTTCTTGCCAAGTACAAGCCTATGAGTTGGAACTATAATGTGCTCCTCAGCAAAACCAATCCAGCAAACAGAGCGGTAACACACTGTGAATCCTTTAAGTAAGATGCTGCTGAATCCACTGTAATCTTATCATCTTACACATTAAATTATGCTTATCTCTATCCACTCAACTGCCTCGAGGCTGTTGTAATAAAAAAAAAAAGGATATTGACACTCTGCTAACAATAACAATACCACTTAAATACCAGCCTGTCAGCTTTTAATGGTTTGTTGTCAAAAGAATGTTACACACCGTCATAAGACCGGGTGTTGATTAAAGTTGGAGAGCGCAAATTAATACTTTTTAAATCTATTTTTTTTATACCAAGCACAGGTCTCATGGACCAAGATGTACAATATAGTAAACATTAATAGTAAAGGTATACGAGTTTGTTTGGGACTAACTTTTGGCTTAAATGTGGATGACTTTACACTCAGTGTTGTATATAAGACATTCAGATTCTGTTGTATCCAGCACAGTTTCAGTGGAACTACTTAGTAGGTGTACATTATCAGGAATTAATAGACACCCTGCAGCCAATCAGAATCGAGTATTCACCCAGACCGCGGTCTATGAAAGGGTGGTGAATGCTCTTGATTGATTATCTGATGTGTTTTTTTCCCTTTTCTTTGTCGTGCTATGTAAAGGATAATGTGCAGCGAGCCGTTAATTGTTGTGAAAGAAATCCCTTCAGGGCGATGAGAGAACCCTCCACTTCGCCGTCGGGCGGCATCGCCCTGTCGGGGTTTCTTTCACAACAATGACCTGCTCGCTGTACATTATCCCGCTTATTACACAGCTACTTACTGAAGAAATCAATATTATGACACAAAAACGGTCCTCCAGAGTCTGACATCAGAACTGCGCCCATAGCAACGGTCTGCTGTACATAGCAACGGTCTGTTATACATAGCAACGGTCTGCTATACATAGCAACGGTCTGTTATACATAGCAACTGTCTGCTATACATAGCAACGGTCTGCTATACATAGCAAAGGTCTGTTATACATAGCAACGGTCTGCTATACATAGCAACGGTCTGTTATACATAGCGACGGTCTGGTATACATAGCGACTGTCTGCTATACATAGCAACGGTCTGCTATACATAGCAAGGGTCTACTATATATAGCAACGGTCTGCTATACATAGCATCGGTCTGCTATACATAGCAATGGTCTGCTATACATAGCAAAGGTCTGCTATACATAGCAACGGTCTACTATACATAGCAACTGTCTGTTAAACATAGCAACGGTCTGTTACACATAGCAAGGGTCTGCTACACATAGCAACGGTCTGCTATACATAGCAGGGGTCTGCTATACATAGCAAGGGTCTACTATACATAGCAACGGTCTGCTATACATAGCATCGGTCTGCTATACATAGCAATGGTCTACTATACATAGCAACGGTCTGCTATACATAGCAACAGTCTGCTATAAAGAAAGAACAGACCGCAGAATGCCGTGATTAACCGATCAGAATCGTATATATTCAACAGCGCCATGTAATAACGGGGGTTTAGTGTTGCACGTTGAGGGGGAACTGTGGATTATTCTCCCGTTCATGTTATTCATATTTTAGTTTTGGTCATTGAAACTCAGATTAAGAGAAATCTCTTACCTCCATGGGGTCCAGATGCTCTCCGTTCTTCAGCCAGCGGTACGAGGGCTTGGGCTTGGCGCTGGCTTTGCACTCCCACACCAGAGTATCATCAATGGTCTTCTGGACATCTTGAGGCTTCTCAGTCAAGTGCGGTGCAGCTGTGAGGTCACATAGCACATACTGTAAATGAACACTTTATAACGCTAACACAAATGCTTGAGAGAGCATTTCGAGTGCGCAGCAGTTTTAGAATAAAATCGATGAACCAACCGAGCGGGCAATTAGTTCATTACAGAGGCTTCCAAGGGCACAAATCATAAATCCACTTCCAATTAACCCAACGCTCACCTCCAGTGGAAAAATATATAAATAAAACCATCTGTACAAAGTTAACACGTGGAAGGATCAATAGGTTGGTTGAAACCCGTCACTGTAAGGTTAAAAGCTAGAAGATAAACTATCGGATTTACTACGAGCAGCTTGAATTAGTTACACAGATGAAGATCTTTTACAAGAATCAGGTTTACCGACTGTATAATATGCTAGATGCCTACAGTGCAATGGAAGGGTTGTAATTCTTTTTTTTAGTAATGCAGTTAATAACACAGGTTATATTCTCTTTTTGTCTTTTGAAACATCTGAAATCCACAGAGAAAATGCCTCTATATTTATGACGGCGGTCGTGTGGCACATTAATGACTAGAACCATATCTCTGGCGACAGTGGAAGAAGATTTATGACCGTTGTGAATCACCCACATAAATACAGGACGCCCTGGCCGGGTCAAGGGGAACGAGGCAGCTGAGTCTGTCTGTCTTCTTGTCTAGCTGTGTTACTTTGATAATGTAATAATAATAATAATAATGCTATTATTTTTTAATGATTGAAATAGCCTTTTTATCTTACCTCTCTGCAGCGATATATGAGAGTACAGTTACAACCTGAACAGTATCCACGATGCTTTCAGTGTCAAGGACTTTTTCAGCAGGGCAAATGCTCACCCACGCACGAGGACTTAAACCAAGGGCTTTCCATACGAAATACAGTCTCTCCTATCACGAGGTCATACTGTGGCTACGAGTGTGAATCTGTTTAAGTCAGTCATGATGTCCTCTGTGGAGACCAGAAGTGGATCAACGTTATGTTTTTTGGGGGGAAGTTGACTGTTGAATCCGGTCCAAAACAGCTGGTGTTCAGAAACCGTGTTCCCGTCAACTTAAAAGGCAAATTGTTATTGATATACATTAATGACTTGGCTATGACATGTCAAAATCTTCTCCCTTTATTATTACTTGCGCCAAGGCCAAAGGCCTTGAAGGAGGTTATTTTTTCACCAGCGTTGGTTTGTCTGTCTGTCTGTCTGTCTGTCTGTTAGCAGGATTACTCCAAAAGTCCGCGATGGATTTGAATGAATTTCTTTGGAGGGGTTGGGTGTGGCACAATGAACAATCCATTAGATTTTGGTGGCGATCCGAATCATGATCCGGATTCAGGAATATTTTTAAGAATTACGATCAGCCTGAGTATTAAGACCATATGCACAGTGTAACTGATGACGCGTTGATGACGTGTGACCTCGCCTACTTCCTTCTTCAAGCCGAGAGATACGTGTGTGGATGTGTGGCGAGACTTCGAGCTGCTGGCTGTCCGCGGTGAGAAAGAAAAAAGCGGTATATGACGGGATGAGAGACAAAGTAGTGTAACGTCATAAAGACATAACAAGGCTGCTGAATGAGAGAGGCATCCGCCGATACGTTACATGGAAACACGGCGTGTTAATAATAAGCCGACCACCTCACAGTACCGCCAGCTGTGAGCTGCGATCTGTTTTTAAAGTCACGCACCTTGGCGGAGGTCTGCGCTCTCCGAGTGCCATTCTAGTTTGCAGATGATACCAATTTTATAGCCTCACACAATGTCTTCAAAACACTAACAGAGTGTGTAAATGAGGTTTTAGAGGCCCACAGTTAGGGAATTCACTGAATTTGCACTGAAATCGTTATCTTCCTTGCCAGCTTTTAGGATGAAGTTAAAGAAATTTCTCATTTCATCTTGAACCTCATGGCAAGATGCTTCTGTTGGTTGTACATATCTACTTACTCTAGGTTTGTTTTTGTTTGTTTTTATCTCTTATTTCTTTTCTTGTATTACTGATTATGCTTGTCAGTTTTGTGTATAAAACTATTCTTTGTTCTACAGTATGTGTTCTCTGTTCGTTTGTTTCGAGTAATAATGTCAGTTATGCACGTGTTTATATTGTATAGGGGGGGATTCTGAATAAACCTTTCAGGCTTCCTTCCTCTCCTGCACTGAAATTACTGGTTTCCCTATTGTATGTATTTTGTATCCAAATAATTGTGCATATAAACTAAACCTAGCCATGAAACCATTAGATGACAGAAGAAATGTCTGGAAGCATAAAGATAAGAACAGCGTGTTTCAACACGAATGAAGGTGTTTCTTGCTGATTATTTTTCTTTGTATTTCATATCTTCGGTAACGGTGCTGCATGCATTGCCTAAAGAGCATTTTACTTGGTAAGAACAAAATCGGACTCATTGAAGTAATATTTAAAGGTTCTCTAAACGGAATTCAGAGCATTTCTATACTGCCTTCACATGGCTCTCAACATGGCGATGGCTGAGCTAAGGGTGCTAACAGCAAGAGCAGTGTAAACGGTGCTACGCTTCCGCGACAACGCCGTCGGTCGGGACGCCGTTATCAGTTGTAACCGCCGTATGAGAGCAGTGCAGAGCGGCGAGGGTGAGCTAACCAGTGGACTAAAAGCATGCACAGGGCCCGGCTATGTCAACAAAGCACAGAGAAGCTCAGATTAAAACACGCACAGAGGGAGAGTGACTTTATCCTCTGCTCAGGTAGACATTACTCCTCTATATCTTTACATAGCAAGTAGATGTTTGCTGCCACATTAATGCTCTGGATATTGAATTTAGCACCTTTAAAAAGCCTGCAGAGGGACTTCTGGTCGAGGCGCACCATATGAATTATGTTGAGCTCCTCTCATGCTCCTCTACTGCTCTTATTTTGTACACTAGTGTCATAAAAGTTGTCTCTATAGATCGTTAAGTGCTTAACAACCAAAGTTTTGACAGTCTGAAACAAAGTTTTGAATCGATAACGAAGCAAGATGTACTCCCTGCGGAGTGGCCGCAAGGAGGCAACCGTTTCTATTTTATTCTGAACACATACTCTGCTAGTATAGTAGCATGAATCCTAACTCTATCCCTCGCTTTCCAATCTTATTTTGATCTATCTAATTTGGATTATTTTGCTATTATTTTATTTTACGAACATAAATGGTATATCTGTGTATACGTGTGTGTATTACGTTTTGAATGTTGGCATAATAATAATAATAAAAAGCCTACAGAGAGGAAGTGTTTGGCAGCCCCATATGAGAAGTGAGAAAATATTTTGTTGTCGCAAAACCAGCTCTCTTTATGGAAGAAATTGCGTCAGAAATACATTCAGCGAGCTGTACCGAATTGAAAATACATCACTATACAGAAACAAATACTTCTGCACATGACACCCTGTTAACAATATTACAAATGAGACTGTCAGAGATAACATAATGGAAGGGAATACATGATGCAAGCGGCTTCTATACAAAGTCAATCTGATGGTGTCTGAGCCCATTCAAAGGCAGTCATCTGCTAAAACCAGGGTCTAATTTCATAAATCCCCCCGGGGACTACGGAAGGACAATTAAGTGGGAAATCGAAAGAGGTCAGGCCACCCCTTATTGTTCCTGTGCCCGCATTGGTCGGGTGTCGCAAAACACCACATCCCCATATTGATTCTCCCATTCTTCTATAGAGTTGATGGATGTCCCGCAAGCTCCTGTCTATGGGAGTTTAAAATGAGATTACAGATTTTTATCACTTGGCGGCGGGCCAGTCTACGAGGCTTTCAGATGAGACAGGACTTAAATCTTACAAGGAGAAACACGACTTCCACACAACTACAGCAGAAAGGCCATGCAACATAGCACCAAGAGCGTGATAGCCACAGGTCGTTGAAAAGTTATCACCTTGTTGACGAAATTACCTCAACATCGGCACTTTTCCATCGGTTTTAAGGCTTCTAAGTCATCAAGGCCGAGTGCTGTGATGCTGTACTGCTCTATGAACACACGCACTTCTCTTTAAAGTAAATGTTTAATCCTCAGCCTACCTACAGGTACCGCGAGCATTTCATCTTACCCACAGGTGCCGCAAAAAACTCTGTACTTGTATTATCATATCAAAGGCTCCCTCCTTCACAGGAAAGAAAAATCTGGATTTGATGATTTCAGTCAAGCACATCCCTACAGGGCCTTGTGGGCAGACATCATCAATGCATAAACTGCAAAATAATGGAGAGAGAAACCATAAAAATCCTTCATCAAGGGGCCATTAAAAGCTTTCTCAGAATATGGGCCATAAGTCCAGTGTTGGTGAGAGAAAAATCACGTCTCCCTGAGAGGTGGTATAAATCTGTGTGTGTGTGCAACGGCCCCGTGTTAGCCGCTGGCACAATAAAGAGCTTGTCAGAAATGAACTACTGCTAATGGGTTAATTTATTACCACATTCCACTATATGATGCAGTTATATATGGGTTCTAATAAAAGCTACAGATTGCGTGACAACAAATTAAACTTTTTGTTAGACTCGCGCCAAAGCTACACTTTTATTATTCTGCAAGATTTTCAATCAAGCTCAGCTGCAGTGAACCTTTGAGGCTATGAATCAACAGGCAGGAGATTTAGTAAAAGTCTATAAACGAACATGACACGTTGGAAAAGAAGACTGAGAGGTTGAAGGCACAAGATATTATTTGTTCCCCAAGACAAGAGGTGTGTGAAGCGAGATCAGTTTTAGATCAAAGTCAGCGAAACCGTCCTCCTACTCACCGTAGAAAGACAGCTTTCCTTTAGCCGAGTTTCTTCCTCTGGTGTTTTCAGCCACACATTCATACACTCCCGCATCCTCCTGCTGGAAGTAAGGGATTTCTAAAACTCCGCTGGCTTTATTTATGTCCACCTTCCTGCCAAAAGAGGCTCCATCCACTCTTCTCCAGCTGATGGTTGGCACTGGGCTAAAGGCATGAAAATATAACACACAGCAAGGCAGCGAAATGAAAAACACTCCAGAAGATCGTCTTATCTATCATCACATACATGTATGATACCAGTGAGGACTGAAAAAAACTGATAAAGCATGTCAATGTTAATCTGAAGCATTAAAGAGGACCTATTATGCTGATTTTCAGGTGCATACATGTATTTTGGGTTTCTATTAGAACATGTTTACATGCTTTAATGTTCAAAAAACGCTTTATTTTTCTCACAAACCAAACTCTCCGCTCCAGCTTCGCTCTAACTAGCTTTGTTTGAGGGCGTGCCAATCTCTAGGCAGATATTATGCAAATGTGTTACTTGGTGACATCACCACGTTACAGAAGAACATGTAGGACTTCAAGCAAGGTGTTTCAGGCAGTTCAGGAGCAGTGTTTCTGTGGGGGAGAGTAACTCCCTTTGGCGTGGATCACTAACGTAGCCAGAAAAAATAACTGTACGTGTGCATCACAAAAACTGTGTGTGCCACATGATCCAGGGGCGGACTGGGGATTAAATTCAGCCCTGGACTTTGAGATGGAGAGGCCCCTTTATGCGAGCCGCCAGAGGCCCAATTTTTTTGGGCAGTTTTAACACTAAAGCCTCGTCCACACTAGGAACGTCAGGAGCGCGTGGCGGCTGCGTTACCTGTTGTTTTTTATATCGGCGTGTGTGTTAACATGTTATTGCAGCCACACTGCCCGCGTATATATATATCTATATATATATATATAGATATATATAAAATAAGAGCCCTCAAGTGTTCCTTAATTTGTTAACACGATGCTTTTATTCTGAAATATGTGCCGGACAGTGTTGTAGAACATGCAGTGACTTGGAGAGCTCCATGAATGAATATAGTACGGGGTTTTAATTGTGGATTATTACTATTTTTTACAAATTACCACACGTTTCTTAACCTTTTTCTGTCTAAAATAAATAAACCTCAGTATATATTTAGCTTATTTTAGCTTTCTGTGCAGCGTCTCCCGGTCCGGGCCGTACACAACGACTGCTAATGTCTTTTTTCCCGTGTGTAGGGTTGCTAACTTTCACTGGTAGAAATATAGAACTGCTGCAGATGTTTTGTTTGGTAATAGTAACTTGTTCTAGAGAGGCTATAACTCAAAAATTATTTTGCATCAGATTTTTCTGCCTCTTTGGGTGGCACAGGCACATCCTGGCACACCCGTGGCTACGCCATAGGCGTAAACTTTGGGCTTTGTAACTTTGCAGACTTTTTACATGCACAAAAAAAACGATATAACACTAAAGGAAAGGGGAAAAAGCACAAAAGCATAATAGGTCCTCTTTAACTGACGAGTGTTTCTGCTGTGTATTCTGGGTGTACGGCACAAGAAGGAGTCATTAAAATGTAGAAATCTTCTGCTCCCAAAATCACTTCAGAGGGTCCTCACACATTACCATGCAGCTTAGACTGGTACAGTAAACAACGAATGGTGTAGTTATGACTGTCTAATAACACACAGAGGGACGTACTTTCCAAGTGCAAAACATTCCAGTTTGACAGTTGAGCTCTTAGCAACGGGGACAACTTCAGGGAACTGCACTTCGATCTTTGGCTCGTATTCGCCCATCACACCTGGAGTTACAAAGAGAAAACACAGAAATGATGCCACGCATGTCTGAAGGGAATTCTTTCAGCTCAAGGCTCGAAAAGCAAAACAAAGTTTAGGTCATGACTGTGTGAGCTATAATAAATCATAACTCTATTTCTCTGAACACTACACTGTGTCCGATACTTAGGGGAAAATATCTAATTCAGATTCTTCTGACCACTATTTGGACTTAAAATGCTATTTATTTTCTATACATTACACTCCAGTCCTGTAGTGGTGGTCTACATATCATCAAACATCTAACAATAATTACAAACCAATGTTGTTTCAGCATGAGAAGAATCAGATGAAATGATGCAGTCGTCTCATGAGGTTGACACCAGTCCTCTTTTTCAAACCAGTGAGTTGGATAAAAGTCTTCTTCAAAGAAAACTTTAATGATGTGATCGGCTGGATAGTTTAAAGGTTCTCGATACAAAATTCAGAGCGTTTCTTCAGTAGTGCCTTCACACAGCTCTCAACCATGGATGTATAAAGAGAAGTGGATATAGTGTCGGAGGCGGGGCCCCGTTCATTCTTACAGAAGATGCTCAGTGGTGCATGAAGCAAAAAAAAAAAAAGCTTGACTTCCGAGTATAAAATTACCCGGCTCTTCCAGCAGACTTCATACTGGGAAGTTGATTTACCTTAAAAAAAGAAATAGTCTGCTGAGTTACAGACATCTCTTTTCCAATGTAAGTCTATGGGAAAAAGTATTTTTGGGCCCAATGGTGTGATGTAACGGACACGGAAGTTGTAGTACCACCGTTTGGCCACTACGGTAATATTGCTTCGAAGCCCAGTGCTACAGCCCAACAAACAGTGTTTACTTGAGGGGGAACCAGAGGGTGGGTGCAACGCTTCTGCAACTACGCCGTTGGTCGGGACATTGTTATCAGCTGTAACCGCCGTATGAAAGCAGTGCAGAGCGGCGGCCGTGACCTAGCCAGTGGGGCACGCCCACACGCTCACAAAGCTCTGCTATCTTAATGCTCTGAATATCATATACAGTAAAGCACCTTTAACCACTCACCACTCTTTTGGACATACAGTATTGAGCAACATAATAGAATAGAATAGAAAGCTTTATTGTCAATGAAATTTGGAGGACCACACAGTCTACTTTCTATCCTTTCAAATTCCTTAACAACACTGGGCAGTGTTTTCTTTTGCAAAACCATCTTTGTCAGAGAATAAAAGTATAGTGAACACACTAACTAGACGAAAGCAAAAAGTTTCATTTTGTATGCCAAGTCACAAACATAAATGAGCTACAGATGATTAAATTTGCTGGCAACAGTTAGCCAGCAGCCGGCAAAATCGATGGCCGCCAGCTAAAACTCTCACCTCTTGCCAGGCTATTGCTAATTTAAGTCACTGCAGCAGCAATTTGAAAGTTGCAATGCCTTAAATTTAGATTTCGAAAAAACTAAAACAATTCATTGCTCTTCTCCTACTCTGTACTCCATGTTTAGTACGTAAGGTAAAACGGTCATACCGTCAACCCGCAGCACTAGAGGAGTCGGTGGTCCTTGAACGCTGCTTTTGGTGACTGTGTTGGTGACCACACAGGTATAGTTGCCCACATCAGAGGGTTCCACTTTGGCGATGTAGAGGTTGCCCGTCTTCTGGGACACAAACCTTCGCGTGTCCTGGATGACAAACGACGGGTACTCATTGAAGATCCATGTGAAGGTGAGTTCTGTGAACAACAAAGTCAGAAAAAACACATTCTGTATTTATACATCATCTATACCCATGTAAAGATAAAGTGCGCTACATCAGCAGTCTCATCTCATTCAGTGTGAGTGGATGCCTTCAGGGATAAAGCAATTAGTGGATTGGACTGAGTGCCAGCCTTCCATGATTAAAAACACAATTTATAATTGAAGAGCAATTACTCTTACTCACTGTTGGATAAATGCCCTCAATATGATAACAGATTCACAGGTTCACTATGTTGGCGTGATGCCGCGGAGAATATGAATGATGGACTTTTCAGCGAAATAGATATTTACATTCACTGCAGGAATGTTGAGGTGTTTTCTGCGGCGTAGCCATAGACTGTATGAGAAATGGACGTAGTCACCGTGACGTCACCCACTGGTTTGTGGTCTGCCATTTTGAAGCCTCCAGTTCGGCATTCAGGCTGCCGCCATCTTGGTTTTTGGTTGTAGCCATCTTGGCTTTTTTTGCAACCAGAAGTGACACGAGAGGGTGGAGCTAAGTAGTACCGAACGCTGAATAAGAAATTTTTAGGCGACCAAAATGTTACATGACACTTTCATGAACTGAAAACACACTTAAAGTAAGACGAAAACGCAGAAAACTCCCAGACCGGACAACGTCGCGGTAGCAACCTTTTAATCACAAGGTAGCCCCGCCCTAAAGCATCCCCTGCTTTATGGTCTATTTGACTCTAAATGGGACCATAATTTACTTAATGAACATCATGCTGTATTGAAGAAGACTTGAAACTAGCGACTGAGACTATAAACTCATGTTTACAATGTTTACTGAGGTAATAAATCAAGTGAGAAGTAAGCTCATTTTCTCATAGACTTCTATACAATCAGACTTCTTTGAGCAACCAGAGGAGTCGCCCCCTGCTGGCTGTTAGAGAGAATGCAAGTTTAAGGCACTTCAGCATTGGCTTCACTTCTCAGACCCGGATGTTGCTCACTGCGTGGCACGCTTGACTTAAAGATGAGGAGTGGGGTGGTGATTTAACGACTAACTCTTGTCCCTTTCTTAAAACCAATGAAGCAGCCTTGAGCAAGGCATTTGAGTCCCATCTGCTCCAGTATCACTGCTTAGTGATATCCGGGATAACGCCATGTTCACACTGACCACACTGTCATTCCTGGAGTAGAGGTTCTACGGTAAAATATCAATGCAACAACAGTTCAATCAGGCTCAACTTCTTATGTAACACAACGCAACATTATCCAGCAAATACTCTGCGATGAACAATCACGGACATGATCGCATGAACTATTATCGGAAGGGAGGATAAAATCAGTTGTTACAGTGATAACTTTCCAGAGTTGTAAAAAATCCTAATCACGGTCCAGTGTGAACCTTCATTCACTCGGATGTATTACTCAATTTAACTCAAATTAATCAGCCTTCCTGGATTATGTTTTATTGTCTCTCCGGTGCCTGAAGACAACTGAAGGCTTTGGTTGTTCAGGCAGAATTTACATGTGAATGTGAGGAGAGAAAGTTAAAAATAACACATCTGTAATTGTATTACCATTGTATCATTAAACTATGCCCCGTTTTATTTCCTTTTCTTCCTTTTTTCATACCTCTTCTTTGGATTTATCACCTAATAAGAATTTATTTAAAAACACAGAGACAGTAGTTGTACATAAAAAAACAACAACAAGGAGCGTCTCCCTTTGTGGTTGTCATGATGCAGCAGAAGACCTTAAATCAACCCCTTAAGCTGCAGGTCCTGCATAAGAAACTTTATAATGCCCAATAAAACCAATGTATAGCAGATCCTGTTATTCAGCATGGTCCCACCCAGTCCACTATTCATCATCCTCGATAACAAACTTCTGGGAAAGACTCCCGGTTCTATCAACCAAATGGAGTGCAGTCAGAGAGGCTTTGCACTAACAATCAGCAGCATTATAAAAAGGAATGATGGTGTTTTGACATATTGACACAAGGATAGATTGCTCTGGACCATATTGCATCCCTGTCCCAAAAGCAATCTTGGCCGTTGGTAAAAACTTGTCTAAGCGATGACTCGGCACTACAGTGCAGGGGAATAATTGAGACACGAGTTGGACACTCATCTACTGACTCAGTGTTCTTCACGTCTGCTCTTTAGGGGGCAAGAGGATGTGTGGGCTTTTGACATATTACTGCAAAAACCTTGCAAATCGTGAGGCGACATCGAATCCTGAGAACTTGTGATGCACATGTGAAAAATCCTCCTTTTCAACAAGTACAAGTACAGGGTGGGCGTTGTTATGTGGGTTGGACTAGAGGACAACCTGACCTTGTGATCATCCCAACAACACAACATGAGATCAAAACCACACAGTGAAATCACATCTGTCTGTCTGTTTCGTGCCAGTGATGTTTTTCCTGCTTTCCAATGTGCCACATTTTGAAAATGATAAGTTAATAACCTTACAGTGTATATACCAGAGGTTCTCAATCTTTTCCCCTTACAAGATAGATGGATTATACCGGGGACACCCTCATGTATGTCCCTTGGAACAATTAGATGTAACTTATTTTTATACTTGTATAGTCTTATGCTTAATTTATACTTCTGCAGAAAAGCTTGTGCAGAGCTCCCACAGAGCCGCAGAGATGGTTTGCGGAGCTCGCAGAGAGCCGCGTTGCGCACCTCCTGAAAAATGTGACTACGCACCAGGCACCGCAGACGTTGCTGAAGTTTAATTGGACATTAGAGCTGGGAGATGGGATTTCCGTACCTAACGTCCATAACAATAACAACAACAACTTCATTCATTCTAGGCACAGGAGCTCCTCCTCCTCATCATCCAACTCTTCCATGATTTTTTGGAGCCATGGAGTTGTGTTGGAACTATTTAATCACAACTCTCAAATAAACCAAAGACCGCCTGACAAAGGATTTGAAAACCGCGGGTCTAAATCAAAAAGAAATGACATGCTATGCGCAATCAGCCGCAGTACTATGTATGCTCGGCGTGCGAGAGGTGCCCGCACAGAATGCATTTGTGCACAGCCGCAGGAGTATAAATCAATACAAGAGCAATGTATTAGGCACGTATTAAACATATTTGCAGGTTCTAAGAGTTAAAGATTTGTTAGATTAGAATGTAACATATTAACCATTGTACGGTAGATTTAAAGATTCAAATATTATTTGTTTTACTATGAAGCCTTTTGTAAAAAATTATTAAATTCATAAATCTGAAATATTGGCAGTGTGCCACATACCCCTGGGGGTCCTCGGAGGATACGGAGAATCACTGATGTATACAAGCTAACCCTGCTGTTAGCTTCACACGTCTGCTAACGAGCTTACTGTACAGATGTTCATTGGCACATTAAAGAAATAGAACCTAAAGCAAAAAAACTAAAGAATGACAATTTGCGGTATTATTGGGGATTACGTGCTGAACTAGTTTTTGGCTGGGAGCAGTAACTTCCTGGAGGGTTGTTGTTGCCGGGCAACCAGCGGAGACTCCCATTGAACATGTTTTTAAAAAATCTTTATTTTTCACTTTAGCCATTTCCAGTCTTTATGCTAAGCTAAGCTAACCGTCTCCTGGCTTTAACAAACAGACATGAAAGTGGTATCGATCTTCTCATCTAACTCTCCGCAAGAAGGCCAATATGTGTATTTTCGAAAAAAAAAAGTTGAACTATTCCTTTAATGACTGATTTGAGATACACGATAAGAGGAGTTGCATTTCGATTTCAATGTTTATCACTTGTGGTTTCTTTCCACCATGAACTCCACCCCAGCCTCCCTCATTTGTATCAACCATAACTTCTTGGCTTGATCCATCCGACCCACAAAGAGAACAGCTGTAACATCCTCTCTCCCCTAAATAATACATCCCAGCTCTCATCCTCACAGCGTCATGTATATTTAATGTCTGTTTTTCGAAACAATAACTTCCAAAAGGTGCAGGGCGCGACAAACTGGAACAACAGCAAATAAGAGGTTACTAATTGGTTAGTTAAAGATTCATGGTGAGAAACAGGAAGCAGGAAATAGGAAGTGGAAAGTACCAATGGTGATTTGACTTGAGAGCCTCCTGCAGATGGGCGGTAATGGAATAATGCAATCATGACTGACAGTGAGTGGCAGATTTTCATTGTGCTTCCATTTAGCCCTTGTATAATGAACAGGCAGCATCAATTCCCCCTTAATGATCTGAGAGGAGGGAAGAGAAATGCAACATGACAGGCCAAGGACATACTGAATCCAGAGTGGGGCTTTTGTACCAGTGCGTATTGTATCAAAGAGAGTTTATGCACAACTTGTGTAAGTTTGTACTTGCAAGTCTGTTCCCTAGACAGTAACAGCCATTAACCAGGGCTACCTATCTGTATTCATAACACACAACAAGTTCACTCTATGAAATGGCTTAGGTCACGCACTCGGGAAAAAATCCCTGCAAGCTATGTGTGTTACTGGCCAGCGAGCAGCCTCTGTTTTGAAGGTAGACGCACAGCAAAGAGAGAACAAGTGATTTCAGCCTTGAGTAAATCTAAAAGGCCTGTTTCCATTAGCGAAAGGAGGTCAGATGCATTAGGTCCCGGACTAACCACAGTCATTCAGACTCTCTCAAAGCAGAAGATGACACAGACTGACATCTAACGCAAATACAGTGTACAGCACAGTGGAGCAACACAACACCGCCGGAGCTCCTCTCTTGGACACAATATTTTTGTCATTCTTTAAGTGCAACTTCAAAAACCGCCTCGCCGTTTTTTTAGAGCATCCTGCCTGCAACAAACTACTTCCTGCAGCTGTCTGGAGGGTTTTTCAGGCATCGTTAAAATGAAATAATGGCTTCCTGAATCATGCATGCTATATTGAAATCCGTTAAAGGGGAGATGAGGCAGATCCGTGTCCAAAGCTGTATTGCGCTGATCATGAAATATGCTCTGTCACCTTCACTGCGTGAGAGCATGTTTCTCACTTTCTCCAACACTGTGAGAGTCGATTCAAATAACAGTGAGGATTTTCTGTATTTCAAATGTGCAACAATACATCTGGAGACAAATCCAGCTGCCTACTGATAATTCTTTTATCCTTTTAAAAACCTTTTCTATCATTTATACTAGAATTAATATTACATTATATGTACTTTTCTACACAGTTCACAGAGCTTCAACTATTAGTCAACTTCCAGAACACTATACAGGCGTTTTGCTTTATTCTTTAATTCAAATTTTATTGTTGGTCATTGGTGCTTCTATATACAGTATATTTATATAATATTTATATTATATTCATCAATTTTTTCACTACTTGTGTACATAACAGTCCTGCCTATTCCTCACCTTTATCTGTCCAGCTTTGTTGACATTGTTCCAGCTGTTATTTCTATTCTGTGTAAGTACATTTAAAAATGCATAAAACCGAAGTCAAATTGCTTCTATGTATGTACTTAGCAAATAAACCTGAATCTGATTTGATTGATTTGTTGATCAACATAAAAATCAAATTAACAATTTTGATAATCGATTAATCATTTAAGTGTTTGGGTTGTTTTTTTTCACAGAAAAGCAAAATTCACTGTTTTTAGCTACTCAATTTTGAACATTTTCAGATTTTCTGTGATAATAAACTGAATATCTTTGGCTTTTGGACTGTTGCTCGGACAAAACAAGACATTTGAAATGTCATATTGAGTTTGGGAACTTGTGATGAACATTTTTTTTTAATTTGTTTACATTTTACAGAACAAATGATTAATCAATTAATCAAGAAAAACAATCTGTAGATGAATCAATAATGAAAATAATCACAGCCATATTTCTCTTAAAAAGAATTCTGTGTATTAAAGTGACTCGCTGCAGTGCAGCCATTCGTATTTGCAGTCTAAGAAAGAGGCCGAATGAGGAGAAGAGAATGTGATTGTGCCTGTAACTAAGGCTAGACGGGGTACATCATTACCATAGCAGATATGGTCGGGCTAGCCTCTCAGCAAAGATGTTAGAAAATTGGTGATGATTCATCCTGAAGCACATCTCGGCATCCTCAACATCTCCAGAAATAGGCATAATCTACGATGACAGCTGCCGACAATATTGTCAGAAAATGGATCATTCCGAGCGCCGAGCGAGGTCTCCGGAGAACGGCTATGATCCATCGCTACAAGAAGGGATGAAGGGGGCTGTGTGGTATAAACAAAAGCAGCCCGTACGTTACTGGTTGGTCGGACAAAGGCACACAAGCTTTGGCTGTGTTTATTTGATATGAGGAGAAACAGCAGGGAAGCAGACTGACCCAGTTTGAATGAATTTGACCAAGATTAGCAATTATCCACCATTCACCCAAATAAAATCACTGACGACAGTCTGAGAGCGTTGATAATGAATTTTGGATTTGTGTGTAACATGTCAGAGGTCTTGGATGCTTCATTCATGATCAGTTTATTTACATTTATTAGCACAAGATCTGTCTCTGCACCTCTGTTGTATTTCTTGGTGTCACAAAGTCAATGACTCAATCAAACAATTTTTGGGTCAAAACAACTGACCTGACCATATTTTATTAATTAGCTGAACTTTTCATTTGTTTGAGCTTCTGCGCAAACCAGATTTAACATATTTTCCAAAAATATTTCCAAGGAAAATTTTGAAAAAAAGAAAAAGTAAAATTACTCTTGCTAAAGGTGCTAAATGCGAGATTGTTAGCATTTCTGTTGCCTCCACACGGCTCTCAACATGGCGAGTCTGCGGCTCGTAGCTAAAGGTGCTAACAGCCAAAACAACAGCAAGAGTGACTGACAGAGCAGAACTATGACCGCCGTTTGAGAGCAGTGCTTAGCGGTGGCCGTGAGCTAGCCAGTGGGGCGCGTACACATGCACTAAAAGCGAACGTGGCCGGCCCGGCGATGTCAACAAAGCAAGGAGAAGGTTGGATAACAACACACCCACAGAGGGAGAACGACTTCATTCTCTGCTCAGGTAGACATTACAATTACATTACAATTTTACAGACTGAAAATTAAATTTGGGATCTTTTTTATAGAAACAAATCATGTTTCTCCCTCCAGGTGAGGAAACATTTGATTTCAGCAACTTTCTTTTTTTACCTTTATTGGATTATGATGATCTGCTCTATATGAATGCACCTGACCAGAGCTTAAAGAAGCTGGATCCTGGTTACCATTGTGCTTTACGTTTCAGTACTGGCTGTGGAAATCTGGTTCACCACTGTACCCTGTGTGCGGCTGCTAAATGGCCATCTCTGTATGTCCGCAGCCTTTTACATTGGTTGGCTCTTATATATGTAAATCGCTCCTTGGAGTGGTTCCTTCGTATCTGTGTACATACATGTGCACAAACCGCAATCAATATGGCCTTCGCTCTCACAATGTTCTACAGACGTTGGTCCCAAAGGTTAGAACGGAGCTAGGCAAAAAAAATAAATACTCTGCTCCTTCTTCCTGGAATAATGTACAGAAAGACCTGGAATTGTCACAGCTGATTACTACTGAGGGGGGGAATTAAAGTCCATTTTAAAGGATGGAGAAAGTGGCGCTCTAGGTCGATGTGATTGCTCTTGATTTACTCACTGAATTGTTTTGAGATTGACCTGTTTGTGCTTTATAGCAATTTATTTATGTTGCATACAAACTGGATGTCATGCTCGTTCACTTGTGGTGTGTGACGGTTGTATTTTGTCTGCTTGTATTGTTTGTTTTTATTGTTGTAACAATGTCTGTGCTGCCCTCTTGGCCAGGTCACTTTTGGAAAAGAGATTTTAATTTCAATGAGTTTTTTACCTGGTTAAATAAAGGATATATATATATATAAATGTATATATATATATAAGCAATAGCTACCCAGCGAATATAAACAGAATAAATAACGCTCCGCTACATTTTGGAAAGAAAAACTGTCATGGCCATTTTCAAAGGGGTCCCTTGACCTCTGACCTCCAGATGTGTGAATGTAAATGGGTTCTATGGGTACCCACGAGTCTCCCCTTTACAGACATGCCCACTTTATGATAATCACATGCAGTTTGGGGCAAGTCATAGTCAAGTCAGCACACTGACACACTGACAGCTGTTGTTGCCTGTTGGGCTGCAGTTTGCCATGTTATGATTTGAGCATATTGTTAATGCTAAATGCAGTACCTGTGAGGGTTTCTGGACAATATCTGTCATTGTTTTGTGTTGTTAATTGATTTCCAGTAATAAATATATACATACATTTGCATAAAGCAGCATATCTGTCCACTCCCATGTTGATAAAGAGTGTTAAATACCTGACAAATCTCCCTTTAAGGTACATTTTGAGCGATCATAAAACGATAAATCGATCACAAATTCATCGATCACAAATTCATCTCACATTTTTTATCCTAAAAACATAATATAATATTTTCATCTAGTGAGAATCACTCACTCCGTATATAATGGGAGTTTATTTATGTACATAGACAACTTAAAAACAGTTATCTGATGCCAGTATCATAGTGCTTGTAGCGGATGCTAATTTGCAACACCTGTCTCTAGAAGGGCTTTTTGTGAAAATAAGAGTTTATGTAGCTCAGTGACATTAAAGGTATTACCTTTGCATCTTAGATAATAAAATGATTATGGCAAAACATGTAACGGGCCTTCTGATTTTATATCAGCGTGCATGTAGTTATCATTTCTTTTTAAGCACAGGTAACATCTTCATGTGAGACTGGAGGTGACAGATATGGGCCAGGTGCAATGTAACAGTGTTGGTTACTGACAACAACCCCTCCAGGACTCGAGTCCCGAATGATCAGTGTCATGTTGGAGGAAGGTCCGGAGGGAGTCTGGAGTCTAAATAAAGGCGAGGAGCAAGTTTTAGCAACAAATGACAGACAAGACAAACATGAATTATTGAAGTGAATTATTGAATAAGTCTATTAACATTTCCCCGAAGACAAAAACATCAAGACCCAGATATCGCCTCTCCGATGATTTAGGCAAATTTTTACCCAAACACACTGTGACATTCATCTTGGTAAACATCTGCAATGTGCGATGTTGTCAGATATGCAAGATCGCAGTCAAAACAAAGCAGCTGGAGTTCTTGAGCAAAGTGCAACATCAGAAGCTGGGGGAGTCTCCTGAATGTTATGAAAATGAGTTTATAAAGAGAGATGTTACATTTTTAATGCTCATTTAAATAAAACGGTGTCCCGATATCCCCCTTATTGCAAGAGAGCACGGAGACGAAAGATGACAAAGAACATAGAACGCCCTGCTGGTTGAACCATCTGTTAGTTATAAAAGGTCAAATAATACATTTCATCACCCTTAAATGAAAAAGAGGAAAAAGCTTATGACATGAGTGAGGAAAAAAAAAATAACATGGAGATGATTCACATGATTAGGTGAGATTCAAATGTGTGATGTTTCTCGTAGAGGTAACGCTCCCGCCTGCTGTTAACAGGAATAAAATGAGATTTATCATCAGATCTGTTTCTCTATGTTTTAAAATGCAGGTGTGATTTTAAGGTTATGAGCTTTATAATCTCTAGAAAAGGTCATTCAACACTTCCAACCCTTTCCAGAGCCGAGCAGCAGCAGCAGCAGCAGCACTGCTGAATAATTCTTTGCCTAAAGTCAGAAGCTCCCTTTGCCTTGTTCCTTCTATGTAATAACACAGACTGCGTTTAAAGATAGATGACACGTCTCCACTTTCTCCCACTGTACAGAAGTGAAGCCTAAATATCCCGGATACAGGAGTTGCCACCTTGAGATTCTGACATCATCTGGAGCCAGAGTCTGTGCAGTAAAGGGCTGACCCGAATGCTTCAAAGTTTAGACAGTTGCCATGGTAATCAACCTCCAAATCAGCATTCAAATGCTTCGTTTTTAGCTTTTTTATATATATAAGCATGTAATAATAATGTATAAATCCTGAAATAGCTCGGGAAAAAAGCAATAAACCCACAACATTATTCATTATTCATATTCAACATTAATTATTATTGGTTATTCTCAGACGGATATCGGTGTTTGTTATGTGTAGAGTTGCGTGTGTGTACAGTAGTGCGGCAGCGGCACAGTCCCGAATACCTTCGAATATTTCTCACCAAAGAGCAGCTCGTCAGCGAGACTCACAGCTGCCAATCATGATGCCTCACCCCCTTTTTAAAGCATCAAATAACTCATTAAACAAACTTATCAGAAAAAATAACACTTGAACATACATCAGCGTGATAAGAACTTTTTAAAAATGACAGAAACCATCTTTGGGAAAAAATTCTTTGACGTGTACTTTGGTACATGTCCTATCTGCTAACATGGAGGGGGCGGGATTTATGACCTATACTGCAGCCAGCCACCAGGGGGCGATCCAGATGTTTTGGCTTCACTTTTAGGGCGCTGTCATGTCGTCCATCTTTATATGCAGTCTATGTGAAATACAAAACCTTTCAAATCTAAAAAAGTACCCATCATGTAACTAGGTGTTGTACTTGTGCCATACTTATATGTACTTAAACTTAATTTTCATTGTGTCCTCACATAATTGTCATCAGGAAAAAAATCAGAATGTTTGGCAGATAATCAGGTCCAAAATTGTCTGTACCTGGCACACCCTCATAAAATTTAATTTTTAATTAAGATTCAATCATCACATTTTAATTCTGCTTTAATTCTGGCCTCACTTTGCCAAAAAATAAAATGAGGATTGTTCTCACACAATAGGAATACAAAATCAACAAATGAATCACTTACTCTGAATAGAAACAATTACCTGAAGTAGATACTGAGACTTCACACTTTGTACACCTTTAACCCATTACGCGTGACTACTAAAACACATCAAACAATGCTGCAACAACTGTATACAACATTTAAAACAGTTTACTGTATGTAGCCATGAATAAAACAGTATAACCGACACCTACTTACTTTAGCATTCATTTCACACAAACAAGCTCGATTGCTTTCTTAACTCAAAGGTGACTTAAAGGTGACTCATTAAACTACATCAATACATTTCCAAGTGATAAATGAATGCTTGGTTACTGGATATCTGCTCCCCTTTTTTCTGACTTGCAGCCTTGTTTGTGTAATATGTGCAAATTACCCACAAGGATTTTTTGGCACATGTAATGTTTCCAAGGAGACGTCAGTCAATTGTCGGCTCATTTCTGCACTAAAACCCCGAAAGGTTGGCCAGGGAGCGCCACACTCCCTGTCAATGCACTCGCATAAAGGAAGCAATCTTCCTCCTCCAAATTGTAAACATTAGCCTGGTGCCGGCACGATTGCCTTCACAGCAGTGCTCCCCTACGAATAATGAATAAACTATTGAATTTAAATTATTGTTGCCAAAATCTTTCAAAATATTTTTGGACACTGTGGTGACACCGCTACTACAGCCCAACACTCCTGACAATGCTGCTGTTTTGTTTTTAGCTGGCTGGAGTTGTGTGTTGGAATTTGGACACCTTCCACCGGGGGATGTTTATAAAAAAAAAAAAAAAAAAAAGGCATTACACTTGGAGGCTGCCAAATGGAAGCATGTGGCTCATTGTCCCAGCTTTTCTTGTCAACACAAGGTGAGGTGTCTCATTATAACATATACAGAACAAAGCACTACAAATGTAAGCCTACTCTTAGGTTTGTAAGTGACTGTGTGATAATTATAAGAACAAAAACATCTCATCCGATTCTCAGAGCAGCAGCTGAACAGCGTGGAGTCCCACAGTAAAACACAGTTAGCGGACTAAAGTTTACCCAAACAACACCAACAATTATTTGTTTATGATACAAATTACATCCAGCAGCCAAAAACCTTAAGTATCTGTTTGTTAGCTGCTCCTCAATGTCAGACTGTATAGTACGGTTTATGGTGTGCCGTTATTAGGGCTAGGCAATAGGGCCAAAATCAATATCACAGCATTCATATGAATATTTTTGCTATCATTGTATGTATCCAAAAAGACAGACACATGCGGGTACTTTGAAAAAAAGTCAAGGCCGCGCCCCCTTTTAGGGGATAGAAAACCGAAGATCCCATTTCAATGCAATTTCATGTGTGTTTGGATTGTAATTTTGACAAGTTCATATGCATTCATCTCTTGTTATACAAACTTTTGTTTAATACGTGTCTAATAATTATTTTGCGACCTTGCCTGAACCCGAACGTTCGCGATACCTTAATAAATGAAGGCTGATCGCCGTCATGTCCCTTCAGTCGTTCCCGTCCAACACAGTGGCCGGATATTGTGTCTTATCCAGACTTCTCTACATATCCGATTGAATTACGTTGGAGACGACAGTCTGATGCTGCTCTAACGTTAATGTATGACTGTATTACTGCACCAGCATCATTTAGCCATTTAACACACCGACAGTGAATATTAACGTATTGTATGAGCCTCAAATCTCAGTGTGAAAACCTCGGTTAACCCGCTACACAACAGCTTTTCATCATTTTCTCTCCTGTGACGGCGAGTTTCTTTCACCCAAAAGGGAGCGCAGCCTCGGCGATGACGCCATGCTGGTCTGGTCTATAGCTTGGAGCCATGAAGCCCCTCTATTAGATCTTTGTTAGGACATGGCAGGGCAACAAATCAAAGGACAGTCATACATACACAGACAGACAGAGATCCCTTCCTTTATAGATAAATGATGCTGCTACAGCACCACCTTATTGGCCAAATGGCACCAAAATATTCATGGTCACTCAGACATGTCCACCAAATGTCGTCGCAAAAGCACAAAGCGTTCAGGGAAAAAAAGAATACAGGACTTTTGTTTCTGAGACTTATGGTTAAAAACTTACAGGGCAAAATTTCCCGATAGAACTACATGACAAATAAAAAACAATATGAGCAATAGTAACCACAGCTTTTTGACACTAGAGTCAACTGTAAATACCAGTATGTTGAATTTCAACACCATTTTCTTTTGACATACCATAAGATATTGCCACAAAATATATATGAGTCAATGCTTTTTAAAAGAAAAATGAAACTGAGAAGGATCATTTGGTCTCAGCCACAGTAAAAACACTATCACTACGCTCTCTAAAACTGATCTTTAGAAATAATGTCTGAAACCTCCTCTCCCTCTCCCCCCTGCTGTGTTCAGTATGTTACAGTACATCCAGATTCCAGCAGTGGAGAATAACACTCAGCCTAGCTCGCTGGTACGACTAAAACCCCGTCTCCAGACCCCTGTGTAGGAGGTAATAGCACTGGGTGCTAACTCCCAATGATAATGTCATGGATGCAAAGGGCTGATGTGAAGCTCACAAAGCACCTTCAGAGAGAGAAGCTCTATTACTCAGCTTGGCAGGGCCCCAGCCACAGACAGCCTCTCCAGTCTGCATGCCAAAGTTATTCCTCGCCCCCATTGAAAATCAGCCTGACAGGCCAGAGTGTCCCAAAGTAAAAATTACTCACTCCACTGACCTCAACAACACAAAACAAACAGCCAGGAGATGTGAGGGGGAGAGCACACACGTGACTTCCACTTTGTCCAGATAAACACGTAATAGATGAGTCCTCACTGATACGGAGTTTCTGTTGAGCAGCAGTGCAAATGACCGATTGTGTAAGATTAAAACTAGGGCTGTCAATCGATTTGAATATTTAATCTCAATTAATCGCATGATTGTCCATAGTTTATCACAAATTAATCACACTTTTATCTGTTAAAAATGTACCTTAAAGGGAGATTTGTCAAGTATTTAATACTCTTATCAACATGGCATGGGCAAATATGCTGCTTTATGCAAATGTATGTATATATTTATTATTGGAAATCAATTAACAACACAAAACAATGACAAATATTGTCCAGAAACCCTCACAGGTACTGCATTTAGCATAAAACAATATGCTCAAATCATAACATGGCAAACTGCAGCCTAACAGGCAACAACAGCTGTCAGTGTGTCAGTGTGCTGACTTGACTATGACTTGCCCCAAAACTGCATGTGATTATCATAAAGTGGGCATGTCTGTAAAGGGGAGACTCGTGGGTACCCATAGAACCCATTTACATTCACACATCTGGAGGTCAGAGGTCAAGGGACCCCTTTGAAAATGGCCATGTCAGTTTTTCTTTAAAAAAAATTCAGCTTAAGTTTGGAACGTTATTTAACGACAAGCTAGTATGACATGGTTGGTACCGATGGATTCTTTAGGTTTTATTGTTTCATATGATGCCAGTATCTTCACTCTAACTTTAAAACTGAGCCCGCCAGAGATCAAATAGCGGCCGGGCCCGATGGCGGCCCATCAAAATTTTTAAGAGGTTAATTAAAAATCACAAGTTAGATAAAGAAATTAGTGGCGTTAAAACAAATTTGCGTTAACGCGTTATTATCGCGTTTACTTTGACAGCCTTAATTAAAACATCTTCACATGATAAAGAAGTTCAGAATAAGCCGTCTTACCTCCGGAGTGGGGCGGCGGGCCACACAGCAGGACTACTCCTTGACCTTCGCGAACCCTCACTGGACTTCTTCTCTGTGTCTTGAAGTTCTCCAAGTCTGTTAAACCAAACCACAAAAGCAATAAAGCAAATATAATCAATTCATTCCTCACAAAAGCCATAAGCACACAGGACATGCTGAGTTGTTTACAGAGGTAAAGAAAATGCACTACAAGGCATATCTGTGGCTGCTCAATAATTTCACATATCTGCTTAGAACACGGCTACAGACCGAGAGTTCACCGGCGCCATGCCATGCAGAACTTCTGCATATTTTCATGTAGCGAGCTATGTTTGCATAAATGCAGGCAAAGTGCTGTAAAGACCTAAACACTTCTGACTGGAGCAGAAAGCAATTCCTCAAGTATAAGTCACACATGAGTGAATTTAATTGGAACCGCGTATTGTTATCACTTTCTGTGTTTCATCCACCGCACACAGACCAGTAACAATTAAATGACTAAGACTGAAACATCATTTGTATGGAGACCGATTACTTGTTGACAACCTGCTGAGAGAAAAAGCAAATAGAGTTGGCAATCCTTGAACACTTTGCCTTTTCTTGCCTGCTGTGGCTCTCGGAGATATCGCCAGCCCGTGCAGCCAAATATGCGGCTGCCATATAATGACATAATCAAGACGGGATTCAAAAACGGGGAGAAAGAATGAAAAACTGACACCTCCTGTGTACAAGCACAGCAGGATGAGCCTCTGCATAATAAATACTGTGCATGATCTCTGCAGACCTTGTGAGTAATGGAAAACTGCATCCAGCAGAACACTATTACATTATCACAATTGAATTTTTCTTCTTTTTTTTGGGGTTCACAAATGATTTAGCGGAAAGCTTATGTATGACTTCACAAATTAGATCATTAAGTTATTTTCATATTTGGTGCAGACAGATTGTGTGGATGCTTCAGTGGCCAATTCTAAATCTATGGCTGATCCATGGGTAACAATCACATAAAGCCTCTCTGTGCGTGAACAGATTGAGCACAGTTAGGGTCCCTCTGGACCAGCCAACTATACCGGAGATCCCTCTAGATGTGATTAAGCTCCTAAGTGAATGTGGGAAATGTAGGCCTATTAATTTATCCTTTTTATGCCGGAAATGTTTGTAAAAGCAATCATTTTCAAACCTCTCATGATGTTCATGTAATGTCGCGGTTGACTTCACGTCTTAATGCGGCAATCTCAACGATTTTCATTTAAACAAGGCAAAAGATATTCCCTCCGCTCACCGCTTGACCCCTACTAAAGTAGGGCCAAAGGTTTTGCCCTTTAAGAACTAATGGAATTAGTCTATTGAGCACAATGTTAACTTTTTATTAGCTCACCTTCCTCAAGTCCATTCCCTGGACTTCTAACACCCCAAAAGGTACAACTACACCACACCGTCAACCATCACACCAAATTTGAAGATCCTAAGTTGAATAGTTCCCGAGTTCTGCTCCGGAAACGAAAATGAAGTCTAAATAAATCACAGTTTTTGGCCCAAATTGCAAAACATTTTGTCACCCTGGACTTGTAACCCCTAAAAGGTACAACTAGGCCACACTGTCAACCATTACACCAAATTTGAAGTTCCTAAGTTAAATAGTTTCCGAGTTCTGCTCCGGAAACAACGCGAACGGACGGAAAGGACGGACGGACACGCGGAGCGGTATATATCCCCGACTACGTTGTCGCGGGGGTATAATTAATGTCTCTTAACTCAATATCTATATATTTGCAGTATTATGAAATGGTTGTCTATGGTAACATTCTTGGACTTAAATTACAGTTTTTCTCCATTTTAAACACACATGGAACAATGCACACAATTCTGACAACTTGAAGCTCATGTACATATAAACATAATTTTTCTATTCTATTTCTGCTCATGTGTCAACGGAAATACTGCTGTCAGAATATCCAGCACTTTGTAAAATCCATTGCTTGCAGATATTAGTAACCAGCACTGGAAACCCAGAGTGTCAGAAATCAAATTATCTTTCCATTTCCTGATCAAAACATAGAAGTTTAATCTTGTTTTACGTGCTTTATTTAAATATAGTGAGACTCATCAACAGATTAAAAACAAGACTAAGAGGCTGCACTGTGAATGCTTTGTGATAAATGCTAACAATAACAAAGCTAATATGCTGATGTTTAGTGGGTATGATGTGCTAACCTGTGCTCTACTAGAGGGGGTTGCACGCTGGCCAGATGCATTCTAGTTTCAGCAGTTCTATTATTTATTCCATCCTGCCGGCACAATAGATCTGTAGTCCTGTTGTAGCCCCGGCCCCTGTGGCTGAGTCATGATAGAATAATAACCTCATGTGGGTAGAGCATACTAACCTCCTAACATGAGTCATTCCTGGTCATTTCAGTATGAATAGAATCATCATTTATAGAGTTCACTGGAGATTATCTAGCAAAGGGATCGCACCAGCCGCGTTTCCAAATCGGGCCCGGGCATAAAGTGAGAGGGGCCCGAGCAACACGACTTCCTCTCCACGCCAGATAGATGGAGCCAGAGCAACATGACCTCTTCTCCACGCCAGATAGGTAGACTCAGAGCAACACGACATCCTCTCCACACCAGGTAGATAGAGCCAGAACAACATAACCTCCTCTCCACGCAAGCTAAATAGAGCCAGAGCAACACAGCCTCCTCTCCAGTCCAGATAGATAGAGCCAGAGCAACACAACGTCCTATCCACGCCAGGTAGATAGAGCCAGAGCAATATGACCTCCTCTCCACGCCAGATAGAAAGAGTCAGAGCAACAAAACCTCCTCTCCACGCCAGATAGGTAGAGCCGGAGCAACACGACCTCCTCTCCACGCCAGATAGGTAGAGCCGGAGCAACACGACCTCCTCTCCACGCCAGATAGGTAGAGCCAGAGCAACATGACCTCCTCTCCACGCCAGATAGATAGAGTCAGAGCAACACAACCTCCTCTCCATGCCAGATAGGTAGAGCCAGAGCAACACAACCTCCTCTCCACGCCGAATACTTATATGTATATATGTACATTCCTAAATATATAACATTTAAATTACATGTAAACATGCACAGAGAAGTTGCATTAGTGAATTATTTTTCTTTATAAATGATGAATATAAAAGATTTAATTTACTGTCAGTTTAGAAGCTGCACAGGCTTTGAAAAAAAGAACAGACTTCATTCACAGATAAAACTTCTTCTCTGATTAAACTGTTTGCACAATTACCATGCAACAACTCCTCTTATCCATTCTTTACCACTAAGTGAAACAGCTCACGTGAGCCATCTGCTCCAAACAAGCATCTATGTGTGTGTGTGTGTGTGTGTGTGTGTGTGTGTGTGTGTGTGTGTGTGTGTGTGTGTGGTTGTTGTAGGGAAAAGAAAATGGGGTTTTAAATAAAAGTGTTTCAAATCAAACATTTTACCATAATTACAAAGAAACCCAGGGCCAGATATCGGCTGTCTTTTGCCCAGCGTGCCCTTTACGTCAGCAGGTGCTGTGAACAACACACAGGACCAGATTTAACTCTTTTCTAAAATCTGACTCACACATTAGAAAATATCAGAGTTGCTCAACTCACACTGAGAGTGTAGCTCTCCTGATCAATATTCCTTTGGAGTATGGTGGGGCGTAAATGAGCTAGACACACTAAAAGCCAACAATGCCTGACAACCCAAGCTGTTCTGCACCCCGTGGATCATCTTATCAAGCCCATCACGGCTCTGCACCTCCATGTGCTTCTCCATGGCAGGGTTCGGGCTATTTTGAGTGCTTTCAGATCCATGAAATTGGATGTGAATTTGCATTTTTTGTGCTAGCTACATCAATGTGACCCATTGTAATGAATGAGAGGTGACTGTGGAGAAAAAAAATTGAAGCCATTCTGTTGGAGTGTGAGCTCGAGGGCAATTTGCAATGTGGCTACATTCGTCACCTAACCATCGGACAAAAAGCATAAAGAGTTTTCCCCTAAATGGGCTTTATTTGAAGTTGTATAGCTACGCTATAATTTGCCTCCATTAAGGTCTTATTCTGTATTTCTGATGTGAGCTGACCAGTCGCAGCAGGTTTGGGGAGAACTCTCTTATACTCTTAAGAAACTATGAACCTTTTTATTCAGAACTTATATAGAACTTTGTTAAACAAATATTTCAGCCTTAAAATTACCATCAATTACCCGCTGCGTGTTACCTTGAATTCTTGAAGAAAACTGTTTTTCTCGTATGCCTCCACGGTGAACAAAGAATCTAAATGCATGCTGCGAGTCCGTGCATTCGAGGGTATGCAGAAGTGTTTCAAATAGTACCATTTTGGCGAAAATGCTTGTGTTTGGGAAGTAGTGAGAATACGACTGGAGAAAAACAAAGTTTTCTTCAAAGGTTCAAGGTAACACGCGGTGCGTAATTGAGCAATACAGATGGTCATTTTGTGTGTGAAGTATTCCTTTAACATGTTTTATTTTAGATGTGACAGAAAGTAGAACATTAGGGTTGACCCAAATGCTTCGAAGCTTTGACCGTTGCCATGGTAATCCACCTCCAAATCAGTTTTCGAAATGCTTCTTTTTTGTAAAGGGGAGACTCGAGGGTACGTATGGGTAAGTATGTAATAATAAAGTATAAATCCCCAAATAGCCCATGAAATAAGGAATAAACCCACATTATTCCTTATTCATATTCAACATTACATCCCATAAGATGTGAACTTGGTATAAGCTCATGTAATTACAACCAAAGCTGACAGGAATTTGGTCATTGGTTCTTAACCCTAGGACCGCCATAGGACTGCCATAGGACCGTCATAGGACCGCCATAGCCCACGCCGTTTAACGTTGTGGTTCTAAAATTTGAATGATTCCCTCCTGCCCTGACTGTTCCTAAATACCTAACCTGCACATGCCTGTACTGCAATAATGATAGAATAACATTTAGGACACCATACAGATGGGTTTCTAGTGGGTTTTTTCATGACAAAAGCCTCCTTTAGTCACCAAGTATCGCCGATTAACGCTCCTCCGGCAGCCGAATTGTTTTGCATAATGGCCGTATAAGCACATTGAGATAATGAATGGGACATAGAAACTAATTCTATTCACTCACATGCACTTATAATCACACTTAGGTATGTGGGCCCACAGTATTCATCATATCATATGTAGGGGTGTCAGAAAATATCAAATATCATATCACGATATTATGTTTTGTGATACTGTATTGATTTTTAATTAATAGTTTACATGCAAACATGAACTCAGTCAATACTGTATTTCATTTGCAAAGAGATGCTCCCTCTCAGTGTGTGTGTCCTCTCAAAGTAGAGCTATGATGTTGGATGTTACAGCGACTGTGATAAATGCAAATACAGATCCCACTGTTCTCATTGCATAAAAAAGTCAACTTGTTTTACTCAGATTTGTTTTTTATACTATGACAGTTTTTCTAAAATTAGATTTAAAAAAAAAAGAAGCAATATATCGCCTTGCTTACAGTATCGCAATATATTGAATCGTAATCCCCGTATCATAATATGCATCGTATTGCCAGATACTTGCTGATACTAAGCCCTAATCATACGTGTAAAATATCAGACATGAAAGCGAAAATAATCATGTTTTTGCATTTTGTGATTATGTAGAAATTGAACCAGCTGGTGGCTCAATAGGAGGAAATAACAGGGTTTTATCAATCCACTGACCAAGGCTGGTGAGATATTTTACACCGGACTAAAGTGTTGGATTTGCAGGCCAACCCTCATTGCCTTGCCTAGAGCAATGAATAAAAGGAAACTATTTAAAAATAGACAAAAAATGCCAAAAGCATGTTAGTGCGAGGTTTCAAAAGAGCCAACTCTCTTTTCTTACCAAACCAAAGTCGTGTCTTTTTTGGAGCTGCAATGTTGAAACAGCCAAGGCCGTCACCTCCCACCCAGCTGTAGTCAAACAGCAAATGGGAAGAGCCTTGGAACCAATTTTAATGGGTTGACATTCACTTATTTTTCATCTTCACCCACCGATGCCTTCACTCTATAAAGCCTTTTACCTTACCACTCGCTTTTTCTGAATTACGTAAAAAGGCATGAAAGTGCATTTTAATCCATCTCAAGGTTCAGGAGTCTAAATAAAATGATAATGGGGTAGTTTTGTGTTTTGCCAAGGACGTCTTGGATCTCTCGTCCCACTGTTTGTGTTATCTAAACACTTATTGAATCAAATTATACTCCACGATCTTGTCTGACCACTTGACTCATTTGGTCGCCTAATGCGGCTCAGTCACGCTGTGGATGCTGTCTTTTTATGCAGTTGCTTTTATACGTGTGATTGTCTTTTTATGTCGTCTCCCTGCACTGGAAAGCTCTTTGTGCACCTTGCTTGAAAAGAGCTCTATACAAACAAGTAGTATTATCCAATATTATCATCATCATGTCTTGGTCAAGGACAATGGCAGGCGAATCATGTATGTGTATAGCGTGGGAGGAAAGTGGAGCGCCCAGAGGAGACAAACACAAGGAGAACATATAAACGCTACAGTAAGGACCAAGGCCAATTCAAACCCAGAACTTGTTTGATGAGACTACACTGGTAACCACTCAGCGACCAAGATATACACCGACCAGTCATAACATTAAGACCACCTGCCTCATATTGAGTAGGTCCCCCTTTTGCTGCCAAAACAGCCCTGACCCGTCGAGGCATGGACTCCACTAGACCTCTGAAGGTCTGCTGTGGTATCTGGCACAAAGCCGTCAGTAGCAGATCCTTTAAGTCCTGTATAAGTTGCGAGGTGGGGCCTCCGTGGATCGGACTTGTTTGTCCAGCACAGATGCTCCATTGGATTGAGATCTGGAGAATTTGGAGGCCGAGTCAACACCTCCAACTCGTTGCCATCCACATGATGTAAAAGATGATTCATCAGACCGGGTCACCTTCTACCATTGCTCCGTGGTCCAGTTCTGATGCTCACGTGCCCATTGGACCACTTTTGGTAGGTCCTGACCGCTGCAGACCGTGAACATCCCACAAGAGCTGCAGTTCTGGAGATGCTCTGACCCAGTCGTCTAGCCAGCACATTTTGTCAAAGTCGCTCACATCTTTACGCTGGCCCATTTTTTCTGCTTCCAACACAAAGTTCAAAATGTTCACTTACTGTCCAATATATCCCCCCCACTGCCAGGTGTCATTATAATGAGATAGTCACTGTTATTCACTTCACCGGTCAGTGGTCATAATGTTATGGCTGATCAGTGTATGATAACAATATTGGAATTTTTTCAACTACGACTAAAGGTCCCATACAGCATTTTAACATCTACTTTATACAGTAAATAAACATGGTCAGCTCTATGAAACCAGGCAATGTTCACCAGCTGCTACGCTGCATCGCGTGTCACCGCAGTCATGATTTATGTAAATTCAGCTGGGTTTTTACTGACCTTTATTCAGCTCTAAAAAAATTTATTTTCTCACTGAAACAAACACACTGAAGTTGTCATTAAGCAGCAAAGACAGAATGTGGTTTAGGGGGGAAAACAGCAAAACATTTTCATGCAGTCCTAATAGAAAACTCTGACATGCAGCCAAGAACAATAGCTGAGTCAAAGCCTTTGTAATTACTTGAGAAGAAGAAAAAAACAAAACACTTGTTCAGAGCAGCAAGGTTTAATAAAAGCTTTCTAAATGGGTAAACGCTGAAAAATTAAAATGTGGGATAAACTAATTTATTGAAAACTATTTTCCTAATTCCTATAAAGTACACAATCTGTCAGGTGTTACCTTGACTACATTTACATGCACTCTAATATTCCACTATTAATCCGAATATGACAATATTCCGAATTTGATACGGGTCATGTAAACAGCATATTTTCTTTGGATATTCTGAATTAGGTCTTAATCCTAATTAAGACATGTGGGATATGATGATATTATTCAGGTTTTAGGAGCATTCTTTGGACATGTACGCAGCGCATTTGGAATATCCGAATCTATTGGGGTTTTCACGACAATTTACGACACACAACCTTTCAGCCTCTGTGTGTTGTACACAAACAAACCAGCCGACAGTTTGCAGAGGTGCATGCCCAAAAGAAAAAGCCACCATTTCTGGTCATAAGGAGAAATACACCTACTTTTCAACTAGGGTTGTCATAGTTAATGCGATAACAACGCGTTAACACAAATAAATTTTAACGCCACTAATATCTTAAACGCTTTAACGCAACTTGCAATTTTGTGGTTGTCGCGGGCTCAGTTTTAAAGCTAGAGTATGATACCACTTTTTTCAGACCGAGTACAAGTACAAGTACTTACATTTGGACACTTGCCTATACCGAGTACCGATACGAGTACTTCTCTGTGCCAAAAGACCCTTGTTAACAGCCAGCTGGAGGGTGTGAGCGACACACGGCAGGCTGGGGAGTCCCGCATACGAGGCGATGCGCCGCGACCGGCTCTCGGTCGGCTTGGAAAGGCTCAGGAAGGAGGTGCTTCCCGGGGCCGTGGCCGTGGCCAAAGTGTCACCGAGGCGGACTGTCCTTAGTGCGTCCCAGTCGTGTTGTGCCCCCAAGGCGGGGCTCAGCCCACGTAAAAGGCACCAGGGGTCTGCAACCCACCCGACCCGTCTTGAATCACGGACCAAGGAGTCTAACGTTTTGCGAGTACGAGTACGATCACATGAGCACAGTATCGGACCCGATACTGTTATCGGTGCATCTCTAATGAAACTAGAAAACCTAATGAATCCATTGGTACCAACCATGTCATACTTGCTTGTTGCGAAGGAGGTTAAATAACACTCCAAACTAAATTTAGACGAGAAAAACCTGTAGTAGACAAAATACATGAATAACACTGGTAGATGGTGAAAACCGTCATCATCTCCTCTCGTCTTCGTCTGCTGTTCTCAGAGAGGCATCATGCAGTGAACCACTAACTGTGAGTGACACATGACATTTGAGGAGTGATAAACATCAAAGGGGCTTAATTCTCACTGAGCGCTACGGCTGGCGTCTCCTGACAATTACAACACTGCTGTTGAGAGTGCTGCATTCAGAAGAATGCCTGCTGCCATCCTCCTCCCTAAAAGAGGATCTGAAACCCAGATTGAGCACTTAGCATCACAGTGCTGACGATAAATGTTATTGTCCCTTCCTCAGATGCTCTCCAGCTCAAAACAGACTTAATTTTCACCCCGAGGCAAAAAAGCGATGAATAAAGAGTACAGAGCTGATGGAAATGAGAGAAGCAAGAAGAGATAGACATTTTGCAAAGTAATTACACAGATAAGGCAGTTAGGTTAGACTAGTCAGTAAGAAAAAAAATGCAAATTATGTGCAATTACAGGAGTGAATTTGATAGGAGAGATCATGAGCACCAAGATACAAGGGAGTCACATCCTGCACTGCTTTCATAAATACAGCTATTTCACCCTTCATTAAACACTTTGTTAGCCTTATGGCTCTATAAGCATGTTCTCTCTTCAGGACAGCCATCCTGTACTGCAGGCCTTAGATTCTGTTGTATAATGTTGCATCTTTGCATCAGTGAAAATCCAAACACTTAACACCAGAAAATATCCTGTGGAGATTAGGAAACTCAATCTGGCTCGATAACCAACTAGATTATTCCTTCCAGCACTCCCAGCAGGCGAGCAGAACCTTTTAAACATTTAAAGTCTGTATTGTCAACAGGATCAAGAGCCTTTATACTTTTAGAGGTTTAAACCTCGACCAGATGGTAACAGAGACTGTTACATCATCCATCCTCCGGGGGATTAAACATGTAGTTCTAACTCTTATTATGCACCGCACACACATGCAATACAAATGGGATGTTATGTGACATCATTAGTTGGTGCAAATTGATCTTGTTCGCCATATCAGCAAAGACTTCCATGAATAAAACCCCAAATATTAGAGCTGGACCCGAATATTAGACTATTCAATTATTAGACTTCGTTGGAGATTCATTGACCTACAGAGCTGGAGAGTCCGGCTGCAGCATCGCAGACCCACAATTTTAGACGTACGTATGCTCCAGGTTTAACGACAACAGATGAAAATGTCAGTAGAGCAAACGGTTTCTACCACTCTGTTTATACATCCATTGTGTGTACGAACGAAAAATGAATAAGACTAAACTATATGTTAACTTTATTTGTCGGTGCCGTTAATACGAACAAGGCGTCATGTATGTGCCCGGCTGCAAGTAAAACAAAACAAAATCGCAAACGTCTAGGGGGAGAGGGCCCGTATCATGACTTTGAGGGACGTCTACACTCACACACACAGATGGATGAGGAGACACTGAGCGCGGAAAAAGGCGTGTATGCGCTGTCCACACGTGGCGTAAAAGCAGCACTCGTGGACTCATCATGACACAATTTTGTTTGAAAAAGGTTTTTGGGGAAGCCTCTGAGTGTGTGACAGAGGAATAGAACTACTTGCTTTAATGACATGAGTCCGTGCTGTAGTGATGCGCGGGTCAGAGTGTTTCATACCTGCACCCACCCGACCCGCTATGTTGCACCGCTCGACCCGCAAAAATATGCATTAATCAACGTCCTGAAACCGACCCGACTCGCAAACTGCCAAATTTATGCATAATAGCAGCAAAATACATGTCAGGACTGAAATCTGAGACGAGGACAGAGACGAGCGGACTCGAGCGCCATGGCTCGCGGCGCGTGTGTGTGAGGGATCTCACAGAAATACGTGAAATGACCACGACCTCTTGACAGCGCATTACATGGTGGTGGCACGGATTGTGTTAAAATGACGTACTGCCACCACGGCTGCTGTGTGTGTTTGAGAGAGAGAGAGAGAGAGACGGAGAAGGGAAGAGGTGGTGGACTATTCCACCAATGTTTCTGTAAGTTATTAATAATTTACTCGCAGCGCTGCTTTGTCACTCTTTGACCTGCCCGGTTGTGGGTTGTCCCGCGCATCACAACCGTGCAGCAGCTTGAGTTCACCTCCACCCCCCGATAGCTATTGAAACTCCAGAGCCCAATTTTTTTTATTTGGGACAGCCCTTCCAAATATAGATGACATTGTAGGTATAACAGTGTGTTTGATAATGAGCACGCTGTAATCACCGTTCTACATTTGTTTTCTTGCAGCAGTTCCCCGAAGCATTGTTTTTTTTAGGCTATCAGACCTAACACGATTACCTGCTACACATGATTGTAGATCCTTGTATTTTCTTTATTAATGGCCTCTACCTTTGTCTTTGTCTCACAGAGTTATTACAAGACAGAGAGTTGCGGGCCCCCTTGGTGTTTGAAAGAGCATATTGAGCTACTCCGAGTCGCAGTCTGTTACAAATGACACGATACCGACTCTCATAACAGGCTGCTCCTCCATGAATTATTCCCTTGACCTGGGACCCGCTCAATCATAGAGCACACTTAATTAAGTTAAACCAAGAGCAATAAATAAGACGTATGACACATCAGCACTGATGCTTGTCCTCATCTGTTGACAAAAGCAGCGGGTCCCGGGTCAGGCCCGGGCGATGGATGACACCAATCACAATGACACACAGTTCAGGTCTGGCCTCGAAAATTGATAGGAGATGTGAATATGATCAACGGCCCGCCGGTGACTCGGGGCACCGATTCTCACTGTATGCCGAAGATTTAGTGCTGCTTTGTGACAAAGAAGCACCAAACGGTGGCGAGATGGATACCTCCGCGCTCTCCCCCGCCAAGGATCATCTCTGCGTCCGCTACGGCAGAGAAACAGACGTCAGGATTCAATCTAGCTGCACCATCTGTTCACAGATATCAGGGCTGTCGTTTGATACGGGCTGCCCATCACGAGTGGAGGCCTCAAGTTCACCTTGCCATCAGAGGATGCCTTAGACTCTGGTCTTATAAAATGTGATGGATGGAGGCGGTAAAGCATCAACTATACGGGGTCTGTCAAGGCCCGGCACACAATCATCACGGGGGTGTGAGAAGTTTAATAGAGTAAACACCAGCACTGCAGCTTTAATCAGGGTTAAAGGGGTAAAGACATTCAGTGACAGGGACATGGCCGGTTAATTTGTGTTTTCTCATTAGTAACTTTAACGGTATCGGCCGACTGTAAGAGTCTCTTGTTGCCGGTTGTTTTTTGTGAGAGAAGATCAGGTCCAACAACAAACATTTTTTCCAGAGAATCCTACTGGGTCATTATACTTTCAGTGAACCAGAGCGTCTGATGTTTAATGAAACTTTTTACTTTCCAAGGCAAACAAAGACGGAACTGAACTCAAAAGAAAGTTGAAATGAGGTGAACTGAACTGAAGTGAAATAATAAAACTGAACAGAACACAAATAGCTCAAGACAACAAAACAAAACTATTATATTGTTGTAGTTTTGCTTCACAAATCATTCTGATAGGACACACTACGGTGTTATAGCACTCAAGACCAGTCTCAAATAGGGATTCTAATTTTGAAAAAAATGTTTAACCGATAACCGACCCTCGTTAACCGATTATTAACCGTTAACCGACAAGATTTGTGCCTCGCATGCAGCAGTGTGACAGCTGCAGTATGTGAGCACAGCGGACAACTGAGTCCCCAGTTCACCCGTCCAGGAGCGTTAACTTAGCAGCCACGATGCTTCGTGTAGTGTTGCGGACATGCAGCCACTTTCCCAGTAAAAGTCTCCGCCGCATATTTAGTTTAGTTTAAGGTTGACCGGCTTTTCTCCTTAAAGTGACGAGCCGCTCCTCTGAGTTTTTCTCAGCTTTTTAATTCATTATTAACATTTCTTTTAGCGTTTTACCCGATAGCGTTAATCGGTTAAAATGCTTAACGTTGGTTAAATGGTTAATTATTAACATCCCTAGACTCAAAACCACTTTTTGAAGGCCTCGGTCTCGTCTCGGAATCGACTTCATTTTTTACTCGGTCTTGTCGCGGTCTCAGACCGTAGATTTTATTTCAAGACTGGTCAAGATCACAACTGTGGGGGATATTATTAATTGTCTGATTTATCTTAACAGCATTACTGTGATTGCTCATAGAAAACAAAGGAAAATTACACACATACAATTTACTTCTGCAAAGCCTTTTGATTATTTTATCAAGACATTTCTCATGGTACTCTTATACTGTACATACACACAGAGGCCTATATATGCAATGACAGGTGTGAAAGAAGACTTGACTTGACTCATTCTCACGCTGTCTCGATCACAATACTGGTTAAATATAATATGGACTTACATGCAACGTGCAGACTGGCCTCTCTGCTGACGATGGTGCCGAAAGAGTTCGATGCCAGGCACTGATAGATGCCGACATCTTCCTCTTTATTCAGATGACTGATGTGTAAGTTTCCTCCCATGAGGGAGTAACGGGACCCCGGTCTGGGCAGGACGAACGAGTCGTTGAGCTTCCACCTGTGAATGTGAGCACACAACAAAAAAATCCTTAATAGAGAAAGTTGGGATGTATTTATACCCATTGTTCAGCCTAACTGCTGCTGATGCAAGAAAAGTCCAATAGAAACCTCCCAGTAGTCTAAACTGTGACCAAACAGCCCTCATTCTGGACAAAGCCGACAGAAATAACACAGTGTGATGTGCGCTGCAGCACACAACCAAAATGAATGAAACTGAAAGGAGAAGCAATCAGCAACAGTCATTTCAAAAGACTGTTCATTTCTTCTCAGGCCTTTTTCACACTTCAAACACGTCTCTTACTCCCAAATTAAATGCTCCACATTCCTCTGACGTTTTCCTTTTTTTTTTCCTCTTCAGCCTGTTTGTCCATCACTGACAGCCACACGAGGGAGGCCCTTTCACCAGGAATCTAAATCCTCCCCTCCGATCATAGTGATTATCAGACGGGAGGACTGAGCACCACCAGGGGCCAGACGCATAAAACTTCACAATTAAAACTGTGTGTGTACGCACAAAGACAGAAATATGCACACTCATTCTTTTCGTCAATTTTATGAAGCCGATTCTGTTCTGTTTCCAACGCGGTAGCTATTCTCGTGTGATCTTGCGTGATCTCGTGAATCCAGCTGCCTGGCGAGGTAATGTGATTTGGGCTGTAGAGTGATGTAGAGCAGGAGGAAGCATCCCAACCAACCCAAGATGAAGAAGGACTAGATAAATGATTACCAGACATTTGCTCACTGTAGTTTATTTTGACAGTGTTTTGTCAGCTTTTTCAACTGAAAGATGAGCTAATCCTGCAGGAAATGTCAAGTCTTTTTCTCTTGCTATATTCTAAAATATAAATATGTGTGATTTTTATATCATTGACTGAAGTCAGGCTGGTATTTATTTGCACCTGTTAACCTTGAAACCTGTAACACTTGAAATTACTGTTCTCAAGAACCTTAAAGCTTCCATTTTGAAGGAATTTTAGTCTTACAGTTTTGAGTCTTTTTGATTTTAACTCAAGTTCCATAGAAAAAGAAGCAAACGAAAGAAATGAAAGAAGGAATTAATCTAATGTGATGAAGCATAGTAACCAACTCTGAACAAACGGTCAAACTAGGCAGCGCTGATCAAATATGAATCAATATTCTGTTACTGTAATGCCTATTTCTCTCCTCAAATGTTCTCAGAATCATCTTGTAGTGTACTGTTTAGCTGTAAAATGAGAAAGTTTGGGACCCGGCAGCGATCAGTTGTGGAAATACCAAGCACCGCCCACCAGCTGGAGCACAGCCAATAGGAACGCTCTCTCTCTCTGAAATGACCTGTGATTGGTCAAAGTCTCCCGTCACTGAGATTAGATGTTCTAAAGCCTGAAAACAGAGCCATGAGGAGGTGCAGAAGTCTAGTTTTCTCTCTGAACACTTGAATTACAATATGCTGAAAGGTTATTATCGAATTTTTGCCCTACTGAAGCTTTAAACTTGAGACTAAATGTCACATACATACAGGTACATGCATGAAATATGACCTCTTTATTTAACCCATCCTAAGCATTAGGAGCAGTGAGCTGCTGTGAAGCGCCCGGGGAGCAACTTGAGCTTCAGTGTCTCGCTCAAGAACACTTCGACTTGCGGATAGGAGGAGCCGGGGATCGAACCGCCAACATTGTGATTAAAGGACGACCCGCTCTATGCCCTAAGTCACAGCTGACACCAAACCACAAATGGATGTCGAAACGACCTTAAACATCCGTTTGCACGTCGATACTTGCGCTCCACCACCACTCACTAGACCTGTCAATGAGAAATACAGCGGAGAAGAAGAAGAAGTGCAATTCACCAGCTGTGACGCGTCAGCGAGGCTCCCAACGGTGTCATTATGCACGGCTGTGGCTAACGCTAATCCATCACGTCTGCAGACCATCGTTGGGGTAAAAATCTCAATCATCATTATTGTTATTAAATATCAGAAGGATCAATGATTCATTCGTAGCGCTCATATTGAAACAGACTTTACAAAGAGCTTCACAATTCAGGATCAAATGAAGCGATCCTTAACAGGGAGATGACGGCTCAAATGTAAATTAAAATCACTGATAATTTTAAATTAAGATTATAAAGTACATGAGCACAGTATCGGACCCGTTACCCGATACTGGTATCGGTATCGGTGCATCCCTAGTTATTTATGTGGGGTGCAAAGGAGAGGGTGCTGTCTCGGGTGACCCCAAGGCTCTTGACATGGGTGGAGAATGGAACGGGGAAGCCGTCGATATTCAATATCCTCCTCATCATACCACCTGCAGCTATCTCAGCTATAACCGTGTGTACGCCTGGTCTGAAGTATGCGTGACGTGTGCACATTCTTCCTTTATAAATGCCCAGCACTGCTCAAACAAAACGGCCACATACTGTATAAAGCACAGGATTATGGTGCTTTTTGATTAAACTTATTGTTTGGAATAATATGGGAGTCCAGCAAGTGTGCGAGGAGGAGAGAGAGACCAGCAAGACGCAATTGCCGGCAATCAGCTTTTAACTGTACAAGACGTCTGCGTGGCTTGATTTAGGAGACTTAATGCTGTTCACTTTGCATAATTAAGGCTTATGGTCTAAGAAAACCTGCTGAGTTGATGATGCCGGTTCAACCAAATGCAGCACGTGACCATATTAACCTCCTAAATGATTATATAGAGCACAAGGCTCAGTTTCTGTTCACTGCAGCAAACACAGCAAAGACTTCACACAGTAGAACAAATGAAAAAGAATGAAACTTTTTTTGCAGAAAACTTTTCTAAATGTATTCAGATACATTTCATCAATTCAATAGCTTGTTGGAAATTGTCTTTATTATACCCAGGCAAAGTTAGAGTGCAAATGGCACTTTCATTCTCAAACCAAATCACAGTCAAAGAGGAAAGAAGATGAGAAAAAGGAAGAGAGTAAACAAAGACTAACAAGGAAAGTGACACTTGCGGAAAAAAAGGAGACTCGAGAAACAGCTTTTCATCGAGGAAATGAGGGACAATTAGGTGGAATGTTAGCTCCTTGGTCTTGATTAGATTTCCAAAAAAAAGAAAGAAAAAGGAGGCTTGAAGTTTCTATTTCTGACTTTCTTCCTCCTTTTTGCAGAGGGGAGGATTAAGCCAGAGACAGCGGGAGGCAGAGTTGAAGGCAGGGAACAGAGGGACATATGCAGCGGAGCGGTGCTCAACGGCAGATTGGCTGATTAGATTGATTTAGTGATTTGGTGTTGCAGCTGGAACGGGTCCAAGAGCCCCAGATGAGACAAATCAAGGGGGCTACGGTGACAACTTGGAGTAGGGGCTTTGCGTGGGAGCGTAGTCTTAGACAAATGAATTTGTCCTTGGCGACCCTGAAATAGACCTGCCTCCATACGCAGCAGTGAAGAGACACTCGGTGTACGGTGTCCTGCTGCCGAACCTCACCAAGACCCGAGACTCATTTCCAAAGTTGGTGCACGTGACCTTTTGGTTTAAAAAAAACAAAACTGGAAATAGCCGCGGCGATGACAGCACTACGATGCACGCTAACTGAACTAACAACGCAGCAATATGTCCGTCTGAATATCAGGCCCTTCGTTAAAAGGGATCAAAGTATGATATCATAACAGCTTGTGATCAATCTGAAAATCACTTCTTAATGTGCTATATCAACTGCCACAGTCGGTGGCACTTGCTGTAATTAAAGAGCTCATTAAAGCAAAATTGGATTTGATACGGAGCCGGGCATGCTCTCAGCACTTGAACTCAGAAGGGCAAAAAAAAAAAAAAGAAAAACCGTGCAGATTTGAACTCATAAATTCATTTTTAGAAGTGGGACTATCCAGACAAGTGAAATAGCGACTGATTGCTCAGTGAGTATTTCAGCCGATCCCAGTGATACGATCTCGTACATTCATTTCAATTTGTGCCCATTAGGCAGAACACCAAGGATCTTCAAGCCACATTAACGGCCGCATATGCTGATGTTATGAGGGATCGTTTCAACCTATTACACATTAAATGCCTGGCTTTGCAATTTGCATTTAATTACACTGACAGGAGTACAACAGCTATGTGGCCTCATTTGATAGATTATGAATTAATAGCTTATGCGCTTGATGCACTTTAAAGCAAATCATTGTTTGTCATTTGTTTTCATTTGTTTTCATTTGTTTTAGCAAGCAAAGGGAACCGGGCGTCAATTTGCTTCTAACACAATTGCCGCTTAACCTCGCAGGGGCCGGCGTGCTGGACAAGGACAAAGACCAGCAGCAGTTTCTCTTCACCTCGGTCCGTCGGGGTGATTTGAATCATGTTTATCATGCGGTGATAACCTCCAAATCGGATGCCCTGTGGCAATGTCGGTGCTGCCGTGGGCAATGATGCTGTTCATAAAAATGTAACTGTAGCAGACCTGAGGCAGAGATATGGAAGGACATCTTCTGCCCCCATCATTTCTGGTATGTGAAATATACCCACTCGATCTTTGTCGTGATAGCAGCAGAGTTTTTTGGTGCATGATTCTCTTGGGTCACTTGATCTTTCCACTGGTCAGTGATACTGATGACAGGAAGCTCTCAAAGTGAATCCTACAGCGGATCGATGTCCACCCGCCGATGGAAATATACAGTAGACCAACAACTGAGGCCAATTAATTCATCATTCTCAAATTAGCCGTGACTGACAGGGACGCCGAGTGCTGCAGGCAGCGAGCCATAAGGTCCACAAATCCCCCAGTTTTTCCCAGGGGCAATAAATCCAGTCTCACTTGGGTTTTAATACAAATGTTGCACTTGAGAAAGTTCTGCGTAAAAACTAAAAACTGTGTGCATAAAAGCCATGCCTGGAGGTGTTACCTGTAGAAGGGCGGTGGGTGTCCCTGGGCCTCACAGCTGAACACCACCTCTCTGCGATTTTCGCCAGGTTGAAGGGGGAACACCACGCTGCCGGGCTGCTTGGTGAACACGGGCCTCAGCAGGACTCCGCTTCCTGGGTGGAGAACCAATAAAACTACATCAGCTTTGATGTCCTGAAAACCAATTTTCGCATTTTTCTTCTGGCGAGTAGATATCGAAGGCTTACAGAGGAAGGAAGCAAGTGGAGAAACAGTGCAGCACAAGAGGAGGTTTGAATCGCTAGAAAATCTCTGTTTAGCACGGATCCGTCGGCCATGCCAGCAGAGCCCGGGAGCATTTTTACATATTAGTCGTAAAAAAGTTGCGAGATCCCCGAAGTGTTGCATAATCAGCTGGTAACCTTCATAAAACTTTAATGGAAACATCTGAATGTGAATTTGTCAAAGGCACACTGCGCTTCAGCACAATTTCATTTAGACCCTCGCCACTTTCCCAAGGGATGTCATCCAATAAAAAATTTGAAATAAAATGCCACAACAAATACTGAGAGTAATGACTCAGACTTGTGACTCAGACAGAAAAAACAGCCAATAATTTACAAAATTGGAGGAAAAACTACTTGAGAGAGAGAGAGGTTGTTTTCCTTCCTGAAATTCAAAATTCAAACTAATTCTTGTGCTACGTCTTTCTGAACAGTTTGTATTCAACTTCCTTTGAACAAAAAACAAATTGCTTTTATTCTAAATTTCCTCCAAACTACCTGTTATTAGGGCCTTTTCACATCTGTAGTTTGTTTGCTCTGGTCTGAATCAGGGACCAATGTTGCATATTGCCTTGAGTTTGCTTTGTGTTCACACGGCAGCATTTACAAGCGGTGCGCAAAGAAACTGCTCTCTGATTGGTCAGAATTTCCATGCTGAAAAACTCCCGGAAGTAAACAAAGAAGAGCAAACTTCCAGAACGCAACAATGGAGTGACAACTACGCGGTTTGATCTTGGCTCTGGTCATCTTTTATTTTACTTCGTAGCAATTTTTCACTCAAGGTAAACGATACAGTTTGAAAATGAGGCGTGGCCGCGACTGGAAAACAATGTATTGATGCACTGGAGTCACCGAAGAGCATATCAAGACGTACGGTGAACGGAGGAGGAGGCGTGCATTAACCCTACTAAACTGTGACATGTTCATCGGCCGAAAATATTTCCGAAGATCCATCAGGTATGCCCGTGGTCTTCAACACAGCCTCACGTTGCACCTGTTTAGTACTGATGTGAATAGCGAGGGCGAGCGTCGGCTCTTTTATAGTAATGATGTCTGGTGTTTACGTGCACAGCGCAGCTTGCTACCGGAGCCGGTTTAATCCAAAAAGGCGCAATGCTTTCTCCAGTTGGGCCGGATCGAGGTCGGATCATGTTCTCACCACAAACGAAGCGTACCGAACCGTACCGCAGTACGTTTGGAAGCGAACCGAGACCGCCCCTTCAAGGAGGTTCTCGGTTTGCTTGTTTTGGTGCTCTACCCGAGTGCGATTGCTGCGTTCACACCTGCTCAAACGATACAGTAATCACATTTTAATGCATTATAACCGTGATTGTAATGCATTATAAAAAGATTATAATGTATTAAAACTATGGGAATTATAATACACTATATGATCCTTGCAACAACAAAACATGTCAGTGAGTGTCCAGCAATTAAGAAGTATAATGATACTTGACCTTATAAGTCATTATAAAATGCTTTTAATGTGTTATGATTATTGTTATAAAGCATTGTGAATATTTACGAGTGCTTATACATATAATTATACAGTTCCATAAGCAGATTATGTATGTTTATAATGCGTTATAGACATGAGCGTCATAGAAAGTGTTACCCAAGTTTGCCATTATGCAACCAATCCCCAGTGTGGCTTGCAAATATCTTAGAATGACATTTTTACAGTATTATTCCTGCATAATGTACTGTATGTACACTGGCTTTTATTATCATAATTATTCATCGTGTGGTGTTCTGCAAGGAAGAAATACTTTTAAATATACAACATAAACAGCAGAGCAAATACATTCGTACAATAACTGTGAATTCCCTGAGTGATATTATAACATTGTTGATTCATTGACTTTGAAAGAAAGAAAAGACAAACAACAAGAGACAGCAGCATGTCTAGTGTGACATTTGCTTCTTGGTTAATTACAGCGGTACAGTAGTGAATGCATGTTGTGTAGGAGAAAGCCCACAGTGAGAGTGACCCATGGGGTCGTCAACTCTCCGCTGGAATAAACATTTCTTTCTGTGATGGAAGAGAATTCATTTGGATTTGTCAGAATACATTTGCATTTCTATAATGACACAGAAGAGGGAAGATTGTGTAGGTAGGGTAACTAATTTGTATGAGAGCGCAGGTATCCTTTTCAAGTCTCTGGCGCCACGGGAGTACAGGTTTATCCTCAAGACTCAAAATAACTCTCAGAGAGGGTGGGGGATGTTTGACAAGGGACCTTGTACGCTGATTGTTCCTCTCCACAAGGATAAACCTCTCAGAAAGTTACACAGGATAAAAAGGCTGCCTAATTATAATCTGTGTTAGATGAAGCGTGTCCCTCGAAGCGGCGTTGAGAGATGATTGATTACCAGAAGACACCTCTTGTACGAGTCCACACCCAAACACAAATCCTCAACACTTGTTGTACACAAACTTGGGAAGGATGATAAAGCCTGCGGTAAACATGAGATGAATCACCGCGCCTTATTAAATTGATAAATGATTCCAGTTATCAAGTCACAAACATTTGCATTCAGAAGCATTTTTTGAAACGTGCTTAAATTGGAGCAATTCAGCCGGCAGCCTCCAGAACATAATCCAGCCCGTTAGTTATTAATTAGCACTTTGACTCGCAGCGACTCAAAAGTCAGAACTCAAAGACAAATCATTTGATTAAAAATGTTTATTTCATCCAGAATTAACTTGTGCAATTTCATACAACACAAGAGTATTTTGGTGTTTGTTCCATCATATGAGTTTGTTCTCCCACCTGAATATAACCTTAACCCAAATGTGACCTTGCATGCACAGTAGGGATAATCCCAGAGCTCAACAACAAGGATTGGGGCAAGTAAAATGCCACGTCGGGCTAGTAAATCTAGCAGTAAAAAAAATATTAAACACATAATTTAGCTGAGTTTAGTTGGGTGGCGTTGGTAGATGTGGGCGAAACTCCACTTTATTTACTTAAATCTAAATTAAACAAGACAATTAACTTTGTTTTTTATCGTTATTTGATAACAATTTGTAAAGGGGCAAGTAAAAATGTACTTTGGGCAAGTAGATTTATGACCCTCTTTCCCGATCGGGCAAGTTAATAAATTGACATTAACATTGAACCCTGTAATGCTGCTAAATAGTATATGAACCATTAATCATGTATGCTATAGAGTGCTGCAGGAATGAGTCGTAAAACCCAGAAATGAGTTAGCATTTTAGCACTTCCCGTTCCTTTGTCTGGAAGTCAAAGGGTTTTTAGTAGGGATGTTAATAATTAACCGTTTAACCGTTAACCAACATCAAGCATTTTAACTGATTAACGCTATCGGTTAAAACGGCTAAAAGAAATGTTAATAAATATTTAAAAAGCTGAGAAAAACTCGTCACTTTAAGGAGAAAAGCTGGTCCACCTTAAGACAGTCTGAGCCGGCGTTACAGATACAGGAAGTTGGCTTCTGTCTATAGCTCGCTTGAGCGGAGGAGTCTACAAAAATACATCATCCCTGGACCACTTTATCGTTTACTATAGAGGATAATGTCAAAAACTGATGTCACAAAACCCGATGAGATCTTTAAAAAGGTATTCATTCACATATTTGAAGGAGTTACATTGTACTGTTACAATTGTTGAAATTTACCCTTCAAGTGTGGCGACTATAAGAGCAACAGCTTTGTGTAATAAAGGTTATTGTATTGAAATAAATGTTTTCTTCCACAGTTGTTTTTATGAACAGTTTTGTGTGCTAACAACTCAGTGAATGCATGGACACTGTAAAAAGAAAAACAATGCTCTGGCTCATCCTCAACTTATTTATCACGACCACCTGATTAAGACTGTGGAGAAAAAAAAAATGGTGCTGGAGCACAGTGAGTGATTCATGGTGCTTATTTATAAAGTGTTGGACCTCACACTTATCACTGGCGCCTTGCTGTTGCTACGCTTAAAGCACAAACAACCTCTCCACAAAACAACTTGCATTACCCCTTCTGCACCCTAATCGTGCTGAACCGTGTCTCTCAGAAACATTTCTGCACAACCTTGGTGTGCTCTTAATCAATCCCTGAGTGGACTGCAATGCACAAACCTAACTCAATATTCACTTTATACCAAACTAATCAACATAGATATTTGGCTGCAGCCCCGTTCTCTCGGTTACGGCGGGCGCTGAACTGACCTGATCTTTAGCACCATGGCAACTGTTAGTCTATTATAATGGTGAATAAGTGCCAGAATAATGAGTAGGGATTGAGCACCGGGGGCTGTGCCTGGGGGCTCAGTTCAAACTGATGCAAACTCTCTGAAACTCTTTCGTTGCCTTTGCAAGAATGAATGTAAGATGCGGTAGGAAAAAGGCGGTATCATTTCCAGGCTTGCTTTCTGGTAATCAAACACAGAGGTGCGACACACTAAACTAGACTAAGATCCACAGGCCGAAGACATTGAGGGATTTTATGTTTTATACAGGAAGATTTCATTTTGGTGGCATACCCGTTGTCTTACGCTTCGTCCACACTGGGAACGCCAGGAGCGCGTGGCGGCTGTGTGATTCACGTGGTGGCTGCGTGATTCACGTGGCGGCTGCGTGATTCACGTGTGGCTGCGTGATTCACGTGGCGGGTGTTCATACCAGCTGCGTTTCGGCTGCTGTCAGACCTTTCTTTCTATATAGAGTTTGCCTTTCATAATGGCCATTTCATTTCATTATAAATGTCATTTATATTTATTTTAGACAGAGAAAAATTAAGAAACGTGTGGTTAATTGTAAATAATAGTAATAATCCACCATTAAAACCCCGTACTATATTCATTCATGGAACTGTGCAAGTCACAGCATGTTCTACAACACTGTCCAGCATATTTCATAATAAAAGCCTCGTGTTAACAAATGAAGGAATTTTGTCCACAGAAAAAACGCTTGAGGGCTTTTATTTTTTAAATGAAAGCAGGAAGTGTTGATTTAAAAATAAATCTTTACTTTTTTTCCATCTACGTAACACATTCTACAGACGTCTCACGCACACACTGTGGCTGCTCTAACCTGTTAACACGGACGCTGAAATAAAAAACATCAGGTAACGCAGCCGCCACGCGATCCTGACGTTCCCAGTGTGGATGGGGCTTTAACCAAACCGCGCATGCATACTGGAAATACGTCCAATATAGTTTTTTTCATTTTAAATAAATACTGACACGTCAGTTGCCCGTTTAAGATCAAAGACTGAGTAAAGAAATCGTGTTGAAACCAGCAGAATCTGATGGCAGGCCCAACACCCCCAGAGCACAGAAAGCAAAATGATGAAAAAGCGCTCTATCAGAGAAGTGCACTGATCCAGAATCCTAACAGGAAGTTGACTGAACAATGCTTCAGGACAGAGATGGAGGTCATTATGAAAGGGTCTTTTAAAAAAAAAAAAACTCCACTCCGCCTCCACTCATATCTGTCACCTGCTGCCAGATGCAGCCGTTTTTCCAAGGCTCCTCAGACAACACAAGACTCAGCACTGAAGCACAATTGGAAGGCAGAGGGAGCTGTTTAGGAGGCTGAAATAAAAACTAATCTCAAATTCAATACTAGCTGACAGCAAATGAATTCCTCCAGCTTACCTCAGCATGAATAAACAGGCACACGGGGAGTCGGCTGTGGGGGAGGTATCGGTCGTTTGTGAGGTCCCAAATCCATTCGTTTCAGCTCAGGGTTTTATGCATCAAATAAAAAAAAAAAGCCAATCTTGCTTTTTAAAGCATCTTTCCCTCTCTGTCCGGGCCGATAAGGTGCACCTTTAAGGTCTCTCATTCAGGGGCAGCAAATGTTACTCCGGAGCAGAAGGAAGGTTTTAGCAGAGTATAGATTCAATCACATCTCGTCTGAATATTTGAAATATCTGTGGAACTTGTTTTTCAAGGTCCCTTGAAAGAGGCTGTAGTAATAAAACCATTAATAATTTAACATTTGAACCATAAAATAGCAAAAAGGGAAAAATAGTGAATGGAGATGGACACAAGATCTATTAGAAACACATAAAAAGAAATAGCCCAAGAGTCTCCAAAATGTTCTCGGCCATTCTTTACTGCTGTGACTATCAGCTAGGACGTGCTGTACTGTACTGCACACTCTCCTTAATTACCTTCATTACATTTTCAGCGACACAGTCTGTAAGGAGAAGAATGTGGCAAACACATTCCCAACCAATATCCAACCATGTCACACCATTCTCAAGCTAATCAAAGCTAGTGCATGTGAAATTCAATAACCCCCCCGTCGTATCCAGGGTATCCAATGCCATGTTCACTGGGGAAACACACGATTGATTATGTGGGAATGGCAAATTAAAGCTGTTTCTTGTTGTTGTTCTCTCTTATTGTTCAATGTCTACATAAACCCAGGAACGCATTGCTTCTGAGGATGCCATTTGTCATCTAATTGTAGTAATATTGCAACTGTTTCCTCCTCAAGATTGGTTAGAAGGTTATTTGTCACTTACCAACTGCTATGGTCTACACTAATGGAAACATTCGTCATAGTTTAGAACTGTTTCCAACCATAGTAACTTACAAAATGCCCGATTTGACCATTGGTGGTTTTAATTTTTTGAAAATGCAGGGTGGATTTCTGTACGTTGTAAATATTTAGAGCTGCAACTAACGATTATTTAAATTTTTCGACTAATCTGGCCATTATTTTCTAAATTAATCATTTAGTATAAAATATCCAATAGTGAAAAATGTCCATCCCAGTTTCTCAAAGTCCAACGTGATGTCTCTAAATGTCTTGTTTTGTCAGTATATAACCCAAAAATATTCAGTTTAATAAGTTTAATATGATATAAAACAGAGAAAAGTAAGAAATCTCCATATCTGAGAGGCTGGAAACAGCATTTCCTGCAATTTTTTTGCATGAAAAATTACTTTAACACTGAATCGATTTTCAAAATTGTTGGCAATTAATCAAAATTTTATTGAAATCACAATATGGCCTACTTCCATTTTCAAATCGCAGGAAGTGCAATATTTGTTAAAGGTCCCATATTGTAAAAAGTAAGATTTTCATATCTTTAATATTATAAAGCAGGTTTTTAGTGCTATATAAATACTGTGAAAGTATCGACATGTTTAATATACGGAGAAATACACACAGCTCATTTTCAGAAATTGTGCGTTTAAAACAAGCCGTTAGCATTTCTGTCTGTTTGTGATGTCACAAATATACAATATTTAGACCATTACACAGTTTTAAATGTAAACATTCTAAATGTGTCTCGGTTTATTTCCTGTTGCAGTGTATGCGAATAACATCAGCTGACAGGAAGTAAACATGGACCCAAACTGTTGCCTAGCAACGCAATTCCGTTGAAATGAGCTAAAACGGAGCGTTTCAGACAGAGGGTGAATACAGGTATATTCAGGCAGACAGTATGAGGAAAATAAAGTGTTTTTTTTAACATTACAGCATGTAAACATGTTCTAGTAGAAACACAAAATACAAGTATGAACCTGAAAATTAGTATAATATGGGACGGAATTTGTCAAAATACCATTTTAAATTAAACATCTTGGTGCTGCAGAGATGTCCCGGTCTACACATCCTATTCTACCGACGTAAGAAAACATCTTAGTTTGGTACAGATCCCCGCAAAAATCACACCATAATCATTTTAATAGGTTTTAGATAAAAATAAGATGATATAAAAATTGTCATTATTATATATTGTAATATCGCAAAATCATATCAGGCAAAATAATCAAAATCGTTCAGCCCATCATCGATTAGTCGACTAATCGTTGCAGCTCTATAAATATCTCTTATTCAATGTAACTGAAATCTCATGAATACAATCCACAAAATGTCATTTATTTTGTAAACTAACACAACACACACTTTTAAACTCTCTAATTAAGCTACCGTATGTGTGATTCGTGTGATGCTGAAATTAAATGTTTAATTCTTTCAGATGAATATTAATTGAGTGATAAGAGCATAATTAGTGTCCTGTCTCTGCTTACATCTACAGTGAGATAATACAGGTAAAATGTTGATTAATTAATAGTGATGTACACAGTCCAGATTCATTATTTTGGATCTATAATTAAAGCTACACAAGCACATTTAAATTGGATGATTTCTCATTCCTGGATGAAGCGAAAGCACAGCGAGCTATGGGAGGAAGACTCGCTGGGGAATATTGCACAGAACTTCAAAGATAGCAATAAAATCCTTGCTTAAGGATTCCTAAAAGGCTTTGCCATGTTCTGATGAATCAATGAGGTAAGTCAATATTTGAAGCTCCAGCCGTCTCTGGGATGCACACAGGGGGGATACCGAGCGAAGTAAAAGTAGTTCTAGGAGATTAGAAGGCTGGCCAGAAGCAGCCCTTCATTTAAATGAACAGTGGGGGTGGTAAAAGTCTAAGTCTTGTCTTGTGAGTATTTAGTTAAGGGGGACCGCTGGCTGTGTCATATTAAAGGACAGGTCTAGGGCTGCAACTAACTATGATTTTCATTTTAGATTAACCTGCCACTTATTTTCTAGATTAATCGTTTGGTATAAAAAGTCAGAAAACAGAGAAAAGCAGTAAATCTCCATATTTGTGAGGCTGAAAACAGCATTTTCTGCCATTTTTGCATGAAAAATTACTTTAACGATGAATTGAAATAGTTGATCGTCTAATCGATTAGTCAACTTATCGTTGCAATTCTAGACAGGTTCACGTAAAGCTATACTTACATGGCCACATGTACATTTAAACAGTTTCTGGTCTCTGTAATCACCCCTCCTGTTGTCAAATGGTCCTCCTGTTCATACTGGCTGTGAGGAGATCCTCTACAAATGCTATTTCAATGTGTTTCAAAGTGATAGTGGACAAAATGCACAATCTTCTTTCTGTGTAATGCATCCCACCATTTAACCAAAGCTACTACGAGAGTTCAACAGTTGCAATTAGACAAATCAAGAAGGCATCTTTTAGAGCTGCAAAGTTTAATCGATTAGTTGTCAACAATTAAATTAATCACCAACTATTTTGCTAATTTATTAATCGGTTTGAGTAATTTAAAAAAGAAGAAAAGGTGAAAATTCTCTGATTCCAGCTTCTTAAATGTGAATTTTTTCTGGTTTCTTTACTCTTCTGTGACAGTAAACTGAATATCTTTGAGTTTGGGACAAAACAAGACATTTGAGTACGGTCGTCTTGAGCTTTGGGAAACACTGATCAACAGTTTCCGACATTTTATTGACTGAACAACTTAACTCGATTAAATATATATATAAATATATATCGAGAAAATAATAAACGGATTAATCGACAATGAAAATATTCGTTAGCTGCAGCCCTATAAAGTTGTAATATAAAGTTTTGTTGTTATAGACCAAACAACTGATCGAGAAAATGCGTTAGATGCAGCCCCAGTGTTTTCCAAAGTTACAGTCTTTTAGGTACTAAATGTACTCTTTTTGTAGCTGTGCCTTCCTGCAGCTCTGCAACGAATTTTGCACTAAAATTACCAAAACTTGAAGACACCCACTAGATTTGACCAACTCATATTTGGTTCAAAACTTCAAAATCCATTTTTACTTACATCTTCACAACCAGTATGGATAGGAGGAACAGTTACAGTGACCAATAAATGCTTGTAATGTACAGTACATGTAGTCTTTGTATTAAGATAAACTAATAAACATTAAGGCTTACAGGTTTCCAGTAGCACAACCGCGCGACTGCTGTGTCCGTCGAGCCTCTTCAGCCACTTCGGCACAACAAAAACTCAAAACAGCTTTGTTGGATACTTCTGATTCTGATTGGCCGATAAACACAGTCTGAGGTGAGCTGTTTCTGAACGCTGGGCATCTTATAATCACAGCACACTCCACTTTCAACAAGAGATTCTGTTGATTTTTCATCAAATTAAAACACCAAGACTTTGTGCCAAAAATGCATTACTTCTCTCGACTCAACTAACCATGGAAGATTTTTTTTTCCCCGTATTAATTCTGAATTGTTCTGAAAGCACAACACATTTGATTGCTGGTTAGAGCCTTAACAGCAATCTTACTGGATGTGTTCACAGTTCTGTTTCCAGCGCTGTTAAATTGTAGCACTTCAATGCCAACTACAGATGTTTCTGTGATTGCACTCCTGCCAATTATTTTTAGAGGAGATTGAATGTTTTGAAATCAATATTTTGGCAAGTAAGAGGGAATATCTACAGCAAGCTTCACAGCAGGGGCTTATTTTCTTCCTAATGACCAGATCGCTGTACACTGATAAATATGAATATTGCAGTGTGTTAATTGAACAGAAATCCCATCTCCTCTCTCCTGTAGGAGTTTAAGAAAATATCAATACACGTGAGTTATCACGATATAATATTGCGTGATACTGTAACCTCTTAAAAATCAGGCCGCTATCCGATCTCTCGGAGGTTGTAGCGAGCTCAGTTATAAAGCTAGAGTGAAGAAAACCTAAGGAATCCATTGGATTCAACCATGTCATACTAGCTTGTCGAGAAGGAGGCTACATAACGCTCTAAAAAGTTACACTAAATAATGAGGAGGAAAAACTTGCATGGCCATTTTCAAAGGGGTCCCCTCGAGCTTTTGACCTCAAGATAGTGAATAAAAATGGGTTCTATGGGTACCCACGAGTCTCCTCTTTACAGACATGCCCACTTTATGATAATCACATGCAGTTTTGTTATTTTTGCCTAATCTAAAATGGTTCTGGTGTGTTCTTTATACTATTACAGTTTTCCTAAAATTTAATTTAAAAAATTGCAATATATTGTAATATATTAGGGGTGTTAATAATTAACTGTTAATCGACATTAAGCATACGCTATCGGTTAAAACAGTTAAAATAAATGTTAATAATTAATTAAAAAGCTGAGCAAAACCCGTCACTTTAAGGGGAAAAGCTGTTCCACCTTAAGAGAGTCTGAGCCGGCGTTACAGATACAGGAAGTTGGCTCCCGTCTATAGCTCGCTTTAGCGGAGGAGTTGTAGCCTCGTAGCATTTATTCACCAACAAATATAGTGTACACACACTGTCTGCTACACCTACGTTCACAGCTAGAACGCCACACAAACGGTCTGTCGGAAACTCACTGAAGTTACGCCGCGCTGACAGACCGTATGTGTGTGACTACCGTGAGCACGGAGTTACCAGCAGAGCTACAGATGCTTACGTAGCACAAACACACACACTGCTTGTCGGCCAATCGCTATCGTTAATTCGGACGGACAGAGTATCGTTACGCCGGGCAGACACACAGCTGACAACCTGCTAAACTAAACTAAATGTGCGGTGGAGACTTTTACTGGGAAAGTGGCTGCCTGTCCGCAACACGACACGCAGTATCTAAGTTTTCTATCTACTAAGTTAACGCTCCCGTACGGGTGACCTGGGGTCTCCGTTGTCTGTTGTGCTCATACACTGGAGCTGGCGCAAGGCACAAATCTTGTCGGTTAATAAACGGTTAACGAGGGTAGGTTATCGGTTAACAATTTTTTTCAAAATTAGCATCCCTATAATGTATTGAATTGTTACCGCTGTGTATTATGATCCGTATCGTATCGCCAGATTCCTGCCAACACACAGCCCTACCCTCCGGTCCTTATAGAGTGACTCTTCCAAGAATAAATGGAGCCTTCTTGGTTATACACCTTAGTGAGCATGCTCTACCAACCAGGTTATAACTGTATGACAAAACCACTTCTGTCAGCTGGAGACTGTTGTGGCTTTCTGTGTGAAGGTTAGCTGTGTATGTGTGTGGGGCAAACCGCATCCAGCCGTACCTCGACGGCTCCTCTTTGCTCCCTCGCTCTCTCTCTCTCCTTTACCCACTCACTCATTCACGCAAACAGTACACGCCTCTGCCTCGGGCCGTTCAGACCCTCTGGGAGGGACGGGGGGGGAGGGGGGAGAGCTGGTTAACTTCAGATGAACTCACTATGGGAACCACTTCCCCTTGGCCCGGCTGCTCTCCCACACAGCCGATAGCCTACTGGTTAAAAAAAAAAAAAGAACCCACTTCCAAGTCTGGATAAATAAAGTACCTAGAAGCATCTCTCCTCACACTGTGCTCTCTCTACCCGGTATTGCACGTCTGCATACTAAAATGCTTATCAAGTCTTTCTCTGAACACAGAGAGAGGGCTTTGGAGGTCTATCGTTATATTGCACCATACTTGTCTTGCAAGCAGAGCATATGTAATGTAACCCCGTGCTGAATATTAATGCCGGGTTACTCTGTGTTACCAACTGTGAGTGTGAGCCTCAAGAGTGAGGCAAGGGCTGTGCAACACAATGCTCTTCAGAAACATTTTGCCCTCTGCTTCTTTGTGAAGCACTAATTTGCTTTAAATAATCTTGAATGTGGTTTCTGCATCTCATGATTGCACCGATTAAATGTGTGGCCGGGATGTAGGGCTGGGAGATATGGCCAAAATGTTCGATCACGGTATAGGTCATTTCATATCTCGATAACAATATATGTAAGGGATAATGTACAGCGAGCCGGTCATTGTTGTGAAATAAACACTGACGGAGGGGTCCTGCATCGCCCTGAAGGGGTTTATTTCACAACATTGACCCGCTTGCTGTACATTATCCCCCTTATCTCACGGCTACTCACTTAAGAAATCCATCATTTGACAGAACTGCACCCATAGCAACGGTCTGCCATAAATAAATAACAGACCGTAGAACGCTGTGATTGACCCATCAGAATTGAGTATTCAACACAGCCGTGTAATAAATCTCGATATAGCATGTTTTCTGGTACTTCAATAAATAAATAGTCTGGAATAACCATATGGGAAAGCCTACTTTTGTAAACTCCTGTGTGAATTAAATTTAAATTTTGAATTAAAATAAACATCTTCTCATTTTAAGAACTTGTGTGCAAAATGAACATTAGTTTTAAGTGAAATTATAGAGAAAAAAAGAAATAGATATCAGTCTAACCCTATATCGCCATAGTAACAATACAGAAAATATATATGAGAGACATTTTTTATAAGGTTTTGACGATATATATCGTCATATTGCCCAGCCCTACTGGGATCTATGGTGCAGCACAGACTGCAGACTTGAAGCTGTTTGTCTGAGATTAAAACTCTGTCCGGTTTGTTGCAGGTTTTCCACAGATGTCGAAGACATTTAGAGCTGCAGCGATTAATCGATTAGTTGTCAACTATAAAATGAAAGGCTATTTTGATAACTGATTAATCGATTTGAGTCAATTTTAATTTTAGATGACCAGAGTGTCAAACATTTACACGACTTACAAAACAATTACTTGGAACAGTTTTTTAAAACATGAAGCAACGAGTGGCAAATTGCTGCATCAGTTCAGTCTACAGCTTGTATTTTAATTAAGACTTGATAATTGTCTAATTTAGTGTACATAGAAAAGTGAGGTTTTAACCAAACATTTAAATAACATGGTATTAGTGTGAAGTTGTTAGAGCTGCAACTATTAATTGATTAATTGATTAGTTGTTGTCCACTATTAAATTAATTGCCAACTATTTTCATAATCAATTAATCAGTTTGAGTAATTTTCTAAGAAAAAAAAAGCTTCTTAAATGTGAATATTATCTGATTTCTTTACTCTTCTATATTCATAAACTGAATATCTTTGAGTTGTGGACAAAACAAGACATTTGAGGACGTCATCTTGGGCTTTGGGAAACACTGATCAACATTTTTCACTATTTTTTTTAATTTTATAAACCAAACAAGTCAATTAATAGAGAAAATAATCCACAGATGAATCGACAATGAAAATAATCCTTAGTTGCAGTCCTAAAGACATTCACTCGTCTGTACATTTAACAGAATGCTTATGTAGGACATAATATGTGATCCAGGCATGTGGCGTAGATCCTAATCCCACAGTGAGTCACAGCTCCTTGAGGAGAGCCTCATTAGACATCCGCTGATGTGTATTGGATTCAGTGATAAGTGGTGCTAATTGCCATGTAGGCAAATTTAGGCGCCGACGTGCTTTTGAGAAGAGACACGCACGCATGAAAAATACACACAGTGACAGTTACAAGCACACACACTAATTATTTTATTCCCAGCTGTGAGGAGGGGCTGCTGATTTGGAGCAAGGCAACATGAAAGATTACTCAGACAAAGCCCCCTTATTCATCTTGTTCTCAGCTTCAGACTCTGACATTCTGAAGAGAACTCGCGTTTGACCCTGAAACATTTTGTAAGGGAGGAAAATTAGGTCTCTCATTAAAAGCAAGATCAATGACAAGATTTCTGCACTACTGCCAGTGCAATCTCAATTAGGTTAACAATTGAAGGGGCTCTTTAAAATGAATGACTCCACGTTCAACGGCTAGATAGGGACCGTCTTTCAGAGGTAGAAACCCGGCTTATTCCTTTTTCCAGCAGGATTCACCACCGGTGGGGGGGGAGAAAAACAGATGCACAACTGAAGGAATGTTGATTTGCTGCCTTGAGCTGACAACAAGGTAAACTTTTCCTTCCATTTGTAAAATTGGAGGCAAGCTTTGGGCGCTCTTTGCCATAAAATCTTTTAGTTTTCCGTTTTTTAGTTTTAAGTGCCATCTGTTCTGTATGCCAAGGCGCTATCACACAAAGAAAAATCTATAAATAACAATTCATAACCCCTATGCTAACAACATAAAAAAGTGCATGTTTGGGAGGCTTACCTGCCAGACACTCCACCAATGACAGCAGAAGTATAAGTTTCCATAGCAACTCCATTTTAATAGTCTCAGGTCAATACGAGCTCACATCAAATCGCAGGTGTGTAGGATCCTGGCTTTGTCCTTTCCAGCACTTTCACCGCTCTTCTGTCAAATAAAAAAGAGAAGCCATTAGACACAAAAGTAGTGGACGGTAATAACCATGTTTGCTAGGCAATGACTTTCATGATATAAACACCAGAGGATGGGAAAAAAGAAAAAAGAGCTTGTCTAATAACCTTTTTATCTGTTCAAAACGTACCTTAAAGGGAGATTTGCCAGGTATTTAATACTCTTATCAACATGGGAGTGGAAAAATATGCTGCTTTATGCAAATGTATGTATATATTTATTGTTGGAAATCAATTAACAACACAAAACAATGACAGATATTGTTCAGAAACCCTCACAGGTACTGCATTTCTAATCATAACATGGCAAACTGCAGCCCAACAGGCAACAACAGCTGTCAGTGTGTCAGTGTGCTGACTTGACTATGACCTGCCCCAAACTGCATGTGATTATCATAAAGTGGGCATGTCTGTAAAGGGGAGACTCGTGGGTACCCATAGAACCCATTTACATTCACACATCTGGAGGTCAGGGGTCAAGGGAGCCCTTTGAAAATGGCCATGACAGTTTTTCCTTTACAAAATTTAGCGTAAATTTGGAGCGTTATTTAACCTCCTTCACTACAAGCTAGTATGACATGGCTGGTACTGATGGATTCTTTATGTTTTCTAGTTTCATATGATGCCAGTATCTTCACTCCAGCTTTAAAACTGAGACCACTACAACCTAAAAATCCCAAGATGCGTAAAAGAAATTAGTGGAGTTAAAAAAAAATTTTTATTATCGCAATAACTCTGACAGCCCTACATTTAATCTTTGCAAACACTTTTCAGGTCAAGGTGACAATAGCAGCTCTATTTTTGAACTGCAGACACTCTGATGATGATGAGTCTGGGTACAATGTGCATTTGTGAGAATAATCAAGAAACCACTCCGTCTCCGTTCTGCAAACACAGAAAATGATTTGTCAAAGACAACGCACTTACAAAAACACTTGTGCCGCAGCGTTTGCCTAAATGCGCTTAACATTGCATAATAGGGATCATGTCTGCGAGAGAGAAACATAAAGGGGATTGCTTGTACTCAAACCTGCTGAGACAAAACAAAAAGCAAGCTGGTTGTCAGACACTTCCCTAGCATGTAATAAAGCGCTGTCCCGGCTACTCAAATTTGTCTGAGTTGCAGGGATTATGTATTTCTGACATAAAGAGATGATTTTACGCCGGGCAGAACCATCTTCAGTCCCCCCGGGGAGACTCACACAATTGATTTTTTCTAGGACTAAAGCGTAATTTATCCCTGCAAATGAAGTCCCACCTCCCAAAAAAAAGTTGTGAACAGATAATGAGACGTATTCCTCCTCCCGTCGCTGATAAACAGTGATGTATTTATTTGTCTAAATACTCCCAACGCCTCCTCTACATGTTGATAGCTATGATCCTTTCTGATAAAGCAGCAGATACATGTTTGCGTTGTGATAGGACAGGATAGATGAAGAGAGGAAATTAGCAATTGTCTTCGCTCAAACCGACTCTGGTACATTTAACTGACTGATGGCACAGTTTCCTCCGACTACACACCGTCAGCATGCTGGAATTAATGAGGAAAAAATTAATAACAACGCACAGTATAGTCTATCAAAAGGCAAGTGGCAAAAAAAAGCAGAGACAACTGAAAGATTACACTTTCATAGTTTCCCAGTTATCTTCACGCCTCTTATCTTTGCACCACTGAAAGGCATGACAGAGCATACTGATGCTTATGTGAATATATCAACTGCGTCGCTGACACGTTCGCCTACACTCCTCTTCCTTCTGCGTGTACTAAACCATTAAAAGGCAACACTTTTCCCCTATAAATCTCATTATGGAGATTGGGTTTAGAGTGTCATTTTAGTTCCAACTTATCTTGCAGTTATTAGGATGCAAATGTCATGAGTAAATGTTGGCTTTTAATAATAAAACAGAGAGACTTCAAATCCCTTCTTGTGCTCCTGGATATTTTTGGAGTGCTCCTCCTTTGAGGAAATAATAAATTACTCTGCACAGTGTTTTTAAATGAAAAAAGAGGAGCCTAGATATTCAACAAAACTTTATATCATAACTTCTAGGGCTGCAACTAACGATTATTTTCATTGTTGATTAATCTGTTGATTATTTTCTCGATTAAACGATTAGTTGTTTGGTCTATAAAATGTAGGGATGCACTGATACCGACACCGGATCAGATAGCAGGCCGATACTGACTCAAATACCTGGATCGGGTATCGGGGACAATGGGGCCGACCTATTCAATCCAGTACTATGTTTATACACTATATACATAATATACTGGAATTTTAATGCCTTTTTAATATTTTATTTTACCAAGTTACTGGCGTTATTTTAATAATAAATAACAATTCAATAAATTTGTATCTTGTATTTATTTGTTATATTTTGTTTTACAAAATTAGGAAAGCAATGTTTAATGCCCTGTTCAGACTACACGATATCAGCCCGACTATAGCCCGACACGGCCGTCGTAGGGTGTCGACTCAGATCGGGAACGATAAACGAGAGTCGTGTGCGACAATCGATCGTTTTATGTTGTGTAGTGTGTCATAGTACACGACAACTGATAAGCCCGTATATTAAGACGGTGGTGCCGGGAGAGTGTGTATTGTCGGAACAGGGAACCGACGTGTAGTCTGTCATGTGTCGAGGCCAAGTCACGACAATAATTTATAACTCTCAATCGTCTAATCTGACATAGTGACCAACGTAACCATCAAAAATATTGTGTAGTCTGATCCAGGCATTAGTCAGGCCTGATGTAGTATTACACATAAAAGAATCATCCCAGTCACTTTCCTTTGTCCACCACTCAAAGATATTCAGTTTACTGTCATAGAGGAGTAAAGAAACCAGAAAATATTCACATTTAAGGAGCTGGAATCAGAGAATTTAGACTTTTATTATCTTAAACAATTATTCAAACCGATTAATCGTTTATCAAAATATTTGGCGATTCATTTTTTAGTTGATAACTAATCGATTAATAGTTACAGCTCCAACAACTTCACACTTATACCATATTATTTAAATGTTTGGTTAAAACCTTACATCTCTTTTACACTAAATGAGACAATTATCAAGCTTTAATTCAAATAAAATCTGTAGACTGAACCGTTGCGGCAATTTGTCACTCATTGCTTCATGTTTCCAAGTAATTGTTTTGTCAGTCGTGTAAATGTTCGACACTCTGGTCATCTAAAATTAATTCATCCCGCCTCGACAGCACCACGAGCGAACACGACCAGGACGTGTGCGAAGCACCGAGACGCCCCGTTCATAAAAGAAGGTATCTGTTGGCCTCTAACAGAAATCTCTTGATCTCTATTACTCAGCAAACCCTGAGACACGAGACATCAGACGGCGGGTTAGTGGGGGGGATAAAAGACAGCCTTTTGATCCAAAGGAGCTCAGTGCCGAGATGATGGCTAGGGGAGTCGGGGAGTGTCCGTGGCACTATTTGACTTTCTCTTCAGTACAAATGAATTACCCTTGTGACCTTAAGTGGTAGCGACAAGGCCAATGACTTACTTTCATCCCAAATTGATTCTCTCATTTGTTTGCTGTACGAGGGCTTTCAAACTTCGTCTTTCAAGTTCCCCCCTCTCTTTCATGTCTCTGGAAAGAAGCCAGTAGTTAAAAAATGGAATATGATCAAGGCCGGAGTGACAGTACCGGCCTAAACATTTCCTGTTCCAGTTTGCACAAACTCAACTGCATTTAAATGTTACACAGCGGCGACGAATTCAGCCTCTCATTTCATGACGTAACTGAGCAAAAACGTAGAAACTCTCAACGCAATAAATGACGCACAGTGTTCTTTCTTTCGGGGTGATGATTTAACCTCCGTGTGATGTGCACGCTGCATATAATGTTACCGCTGTCAAGTGCCTCATATATTGCAACCTATGAAACTGACATTTCAGCTCAAGTACTTACACAAACTGGTCATTTCTGGAGGAAATATAAATGGCATCTGCCAAATTCTAAGGCGACAAAGGTTTACTGAAAGTGGGCCAAACCGCCGGTGATTGATGTCGGGAGATCAAAACATTTTTAATTAGAAGCAAGACATGATGATGAGAGGAGATCTGCTAAATGTCAGGTGCAGCTCAGAGATAGCGTCTCGGACTTCCTGATCTGTGGATGAAACTCCCCACAGCAATTATTGTGTAAAACACCCAAATGTCACGTTATCATAATAGCCAACACCCCAGATGATGTCTAGTATTATCTGAAGATATCAATATTACAGCACATTATCCTTTCAAGATTAATCAACAATTATTTTTTTTATAATACATGACTCATTTCAGTTATTTATGCCAAGCATTCACTCATTCCGGCTCGTCACATGTGAGGATTTGTTGCTTTCCTTGGTTTAATTCCATCGTTAATTGAATATCTTTAGGATGTGGACTGTTGGTCAGACAAAACAAGCAATAAATAGACCTCACATTTAGGGATGCTACTAACGATTACTTTCATTTTCGATTAATCGTTTGGTATAAAATGTCCGGAAATAGTGAAAAAAGTCCATCCCAGTTTTTCAAAGTCCGAGGTTGGGCTGCGCAATTAATCAAATTTCAATTTCAATAACGATTTTGGCTTCCAAGCTTTATGAAAACAAGATAATAAGACATAAAAAGATTATTGTACCGTATTCCATTTTGCAATGACACTCTTGTGTTGTCTTGTGTTATAAATCCAGCACGCCCCTTTCCTTTACAGCGGTGCACTTTCGCCGGACGGCCGCTTGGTTTTGGCCGATCCCCTCGTGGGAACTTTCTCCGGCACTATATGTCCCTCGCCAGGTGTATTTCCTCCATTGATGCATTTCCAAAGTCAATGATGTAATCGTTTTAAACAATCGGGATCTCAATATAATCATGATTATGATTTTTACCATAATCGATCAGCCCTAGTCCAAGGTCTATAAATGTCTTGTTTTGTCAGTACAAAACCCAATGATATTCAGTTTAATGTGATATAAAACAGAGAAAAGCAGAAGATCTCCCTATTTGAGAGGCTGAAAACAGCATTTTCTGCCACTTTCATATAAAAAATTACTTTAACGATGAATCAATTATCAAAAGAGTCGATCGACTAATTAATTAGTCGACTAATCTCTGCAGCACTACTCACTTCAGGTGCTTTGGGAAATTGTGATGTGTATTTTGCACGATTTTCTGATACTTTATACTCAACAATTTATCAGTTAATCAGCTCCTTGCATGTCAGAGAGGGCAGTCCGGGGTTCATTGATTCCTCAGTGTACCATCTAATCACATGGAATCAATGCCGTGCATTGGAACGGCAGAAAGCTGGGGAATAAAACTGAACACTTGAGTTTATTTGACTTTTGAGGAAATGCAGCTGCTTTGAGGGAAGCCTCAGATTTGTGGAGACAAAATAGCTCCTCCAAAAAATTCAGTGTTGTCAAAGTGACACCTCTTTTCCTCTTCTTCTCTCTGACAGCACCAACTGGAGTTGATAAACCACAGATTGTAGCTCAGTCAGCCATAGAAGCTGACAGTTGATTCAACCCTCTCCACTTCACCCCATCTCTCCGCTGCCATCAATTTTTCAGGGCTCCAAAGTGTATTAATAGAGGGGTACTCCAGGTCCCTTTGGTTGAAGAGTCCAGATGAAGATAAAACTCGTGCTAAAATGCATGAGCACCCCCCACGCACACACACACACACACACACACCCACCCTGAGCTCTGAATCATGAATGAGACCAGACTCTCACACTCCGCAAGAACGAGACAAGACCAGGAAAAAAAATGGCATACAATGCTGCATCTTTAATCACCTGAGCTGTGACTTCACTTGATCTGCAGACACCGGCTCGATCAGTGTTTTCCTGCATTTGAGGCTCATCTCGCGGCTCTGAGTGCCTCCAGTCATTTAAAATTCATTTTCTGCCGGTGCTCGAGTTGAGAGACTCGTACAGTAGTAGCAGCAGGGAACGTGAAATTTCTTACTAATCCTGCACGCTTTGATTCACCGCACACACGTGAATCAAAGATTTACCAAGCAGCTCTGTGGAGGAGCGGCGGTGATAATGATATCAACTACTAATCAGAGGTTTTTTATACTAAATATTCAATTATTGAACCAAATATATGCAGCCATAAGGCAGCTATTAAAGGAACAGTGTGTGGATTGAGTGATGTCTAGCGGTGATGTTACAGATTGAAACGTCTCCCGTGTGCCAAGCGTGTAGGAAGAACTACGGTGACCAACGCGAATGACCCCATCTAGAGCGGTTGTAAGAGCAGCGTAGGTCATATGGAACAGAGCCAGTGCGTAGATTGTGTGTGTGTACGTGGGTGAAGCAATAGAGAGAGAGCGGCGGCGAATGTGTGTGAGCTAGTGGAGCAGAAGACTGAGTTAGTTTAGCTTTGAGAATATCAAGTGAATGAACAGTGGAAGTGCAGAAATAAATGCTGCAGCTCCTCAAGACCAACAGAGGTTTCCCGTGTCTTGTTTCCTGGCGACTGAGTGGAGTGACGGCGGGGGTTTAACTCGGGAGAAACTTCAGGGCCAAACAGGAAAAGTTAGATTTGTCAATTCTGGGCTACTGTAGAAGCATGGTGGCCGACTCCGTGAAGAGATAAGATGTAGACAGTTGGAAGCTGAAGCTAGTAAGTGAGATGACCATGAGCTAAGATTTTCAATATACAATGAGGCAATAAAAAAAACTAAATAGTTCATTACCTACGTAGATATGAGGGGCTCATTCTAAGCTAACGAAATCACAACAACTTCATTTCAGGTGGTTATACACTAAAGAAGACGGATTTGTTTTATCCATCCATCCATCTTCAACCGCTTATCCGGGATCGGGTCGCGGGGGCAACAGCTCCAGCAGGGGACCCCAAACTTCCCTTTCCCGGGCCACATTAACCAGCTCTGACTGGGGGATCCCGAGGCGTTCCCAGGCCAGAGTAGAGATATAATCTCTCCATCTAGTCCTGGGTCTTCCCCGTGGTCTCCTCCCAGCTGGTCGTGCCTGGAACACCTCCCAAGGGAGGCGCCCAGGAGGCATCCTTGCTAGATGCCCGAACCACCTCAACTGGCTCCTTTCGACGCAAAGGAGCAAGGACTCTACTCCGAGTCCCTCACGGATGACTGAGCTTCTTACCCTATCTCTAAGGGAGACGCCAGCCACCCTCCTGAGGAAACCCATTTCGGCCGCTTGCACCCGCGACCTCGTTCTTTCGGTCATGACCCAACCCTCATGACCATAGGTGAGAGTAGGAACGAAGATTGAACGGTAGATCGAGAGCTTTGCCTTCCGGCTCAGCTCTCTTTTCGTCACAACGGTGCGGTAAAGCGAATGCAATACCGCCCCTGCTGCTCCGATTCTCCGACCAATCTCACGTTCCATTGTCCCCTCACTCGCGAACAAGACCCCGAGATACTTAAACTCCTTCACTTGGGGTAAGGACTCATTCCCTACCCGGAGTAGGCAAACCACCGGTTTCCTGCTGAGAACCATGGCCTCAGATTTAGAGGTGCTGATTCTCATCCCGACTGCGTCACACTCGGCTGCGAACCGATCCAGTGAGTGCTGGAGGTCGCAGACCGATGATGCCAACAGGACCACATCATCTGCAAAAAGCAGCGATGAGATCCTCAGCACACCGATCTGCAAACCCTCCTCCACCCGACTACGCCTCGATATCCTGTCCATGAATATCACGAACAGGATTGGTGACAAAGCGCAGCCCTGGCGGAGGCCAACCCCCACCGGAAACGAGTCCGACTTATTGCCGAGGATCCGAACACAGCTCTCGCTTTGGGCGTACAGGGATTGGATGGCCCTGAGAAGTGCCCCCCTCACCCCATACTCCCGCAGCACCCCCCACAGTATCTCCCGGGGGACCCGGTCATATGCCTTCTCCAAGTCCACAAAACACATGTAGACTGGATGGGCATACTCCCAGGCCCCCTCCAGGATCCTTGCGAGAGTGAAAAGCTGGTCCGTTGTTCCACGGCCAGGACGGAATCCGCATTGTTCCTCTTCGATCTGAGGTTCGACTATCGGCCGAACCCTCCTTTCCAGCACCTTGGAGTAGACTTTACCAGGGAGGCTGAGCAGTGTGATACCCCTGTAATTGGCACACACTCTCTGGTCCCCCTTTTTGAAAAGGGGAACCACCACCCCGGTCTGCCACTCCTTAGGCACTGTCACCGACTTCCACGCGGTGTTGAAGAGACGTGTCATCCAAGACAGCCCCTCCCCACCCAGAGCCTTCAGCATTTCTGGGCGGATCTCATCAACCCCCGGGGCTTTGCCACTGTGGAGTTGTTTGACTACCTCAGTGACTTCCACCAGGGTAATTGATGATGGTCCCCCATCAGCTTCCAGCTCTGCCTCTACCATAGAGGGCGTATTGGTCGGATTCAGAAGTTCCTCAAAGTGCTCCTTCCACCGCCCGATTACCTCCTCAGTTGAGGTCAACAGTGTCCCATCCTTACTGTACACAGCTTGGATGGTTCCCCGTTTCCCCCTCCTAAGGTGCCGGATGGTTTTCCAGAAGCACTTTGGTGCCGACCGAAAGTCCTTCTCCATGGCTGCTCCGAACTCCTCCCACACCCGCTGCTTTGCCTCCGTCACGGCAGTGGCTGCTGCTCTTCGGGCCCGTCGGTACCCTGCAACTGCCTCCGGAGACCTCCGAGATAACATATCCCGGAAGGCCTCCTTCTTCAGTCGGACGGCTTCCCTGACCACCGGTGTCCACCACGGTGTTCGAGGATTGCCGCCCCTTGAGGCACCTAAGACCTTAAAACCACAGCTCACCGCCGCAGCTTCAGCAATGGAAGCTTTGAACATCGTCCACTCGGGTTCAATGCCCCCAACCTCCACAGGGATGCCAGAAAAGCTCCGCCGGAGGTGTGAGTTGAAGATCTCTCGGACAGGGGCCTCCTCCAGACGTTCCCAGTTCACCCTCACTACGCGTTTGGGCTTACCAGGTCTGTCCAGAGTCTTCCCCCACCCTCTGACCCAACTCACCACCAGATGGTGATCAGTTGACAGCTCCGCCCCTCTCTTCACCCGAGTGTCCAAAACATGCGGCCTCAGATCAGATGATACGATTACAAAATCGATCATCGACCTTCGGCCTAGGGTGCTCTGGTACCACGTACACTTATGAGCATCCTTATGTTCGAACATGGTGTTCGTTATGGACAATCCATGACTAGCACAGAAGTCCAACAACAAACGACCACTCGGGTTTAGATCAGGGAGGCCGTTCCTCCCAATCACGCCACTCCAGGTGTCTCCATCGTTGCCCACGTGCGCGTTGAAGTCTCCCAGGAGAACTATGGAGTCCCCTACTGGAGCCCCATACAGGACTCCATTCAGGGTCTCCAAGAAGGCCGAATACTCCGAACTGCTGTTTGGTGCATACGCACAAACAACAGTCAGAGTTTTCCCCCCCATAACCCGAAGGCGTAGGGAGGCGACCCTCTCGTCCACCGGGGTAAACTCCAACGTAGCGGCACTCAGCCGGGGATTTGTGAGTATCCCCACACCCGCCCGGCGCCTCACACCATGGGCAACTCCAGAGAAGAATAGAGTCCAACCCCTATCCAAGAGTACGGTTCCAGAACCGAGGCTGTGCGTAGAGGTAAGCCCTACCAGATCCAACTGGTAGCGCTCCACCTCCCGCACAAGCTCCGGCTCCTTCCCCCACAGAGAGGTGACGTTCCACGTCCCCAGAGCCAGCCTCTGCCGCCCGGGTCCAGTCCGTCGAGGTCCCTGGCCTTCACTGCCACCCGTGTGGCAGCGCACCCGACCCAAGCGGTTCTTCCTGCAGGTGGTGAGCCCACAGGATGGAGAGGAGGGGGGTGCCACGTTCCTTTTTCGGGGTATCCCCGGCCGGGCTCCGTGGCAAGCCCGGCCACCAGACGCTCGTTGACGGGCCCTCCGTCTGGGCCTGGCTCCAGACGTGGGCCCCGGGCTTCCTCCGGGCCGGGTAACTCCTCCTCTGCCTCGTGTCGTCATTGGGTTTTTTGTGAACCATTCTTAGTCCGGCCCCTCACCTAAGACCAATTTGCCATGGGAGACCCTACCAGGAGCACGAGGCTCCAGACAACACAGCCCTCAGGGTCATAGGGACACACAAACCTCTCCACCACGTTAAGGTGATGGTTCCCGGAGAGGATTTGTTTTAACGCCACTAATTTCTTTAACGCATTAATGCAACTTGTGATTTTTAGGTTGTAGCTCAGTTTTAAAGCTAGAGTGAAGATATTGTATGTTATCATATGAAACTGGAAAACCTAAGGAATCCATTGGTACCAACCATTTTATATTAGCTCGTCGTGAAGCAGGCAAAATATGCTCCAAAGTTACGCTAAATTTTGGCGAGGAAAAACTGTCATGACCATTTTCAAAGGGGTCCCTTGACCTCTGACCTCCAGATGTGTGAATGTAAATGGGTTCTATGGATACCCACGAGTCTCCCCTTTACATACATGCCCACTTTATGATAATCACATGCAGTTTGGGGCAAGTCATAGTCAAGTCAGCACACTGACACACTGACAGCTGCTGTTGCCTGTTGGGCTGCAGTTTGCCATGTTATGATTTGAGCATATTGTTTTGTGCTTAATGCAGTACCTGTGAGGGTTTCTGGACAATATCTGTCATTGTTTTGTGTTGTTAACTGATTTCCAATAGTAAATATATACATACATTTGCAAAAAAGCAGCATATTTGAGTTATTCATAGTGACCAAAGCTATACTGCTTTTCTTTTGAAGGTTAGAAAATATTTTTGAACCCAGAAACATGTTTGTAGCCTCCTGCACAACTTTAACAAGAAAAAACAAGAAAGTATTTCCGAAGGTGTTTTGAAGGTGCTCGCTTCTTCTTCTACTGACTGTAAACATTGGACTCAATGGTACTTTTAAAGTTGCACATTCATAAAACAACCTAAACTTTCCTCTGCCAATCGTGCTCTTCAAGAATCTATGCGCATATAACCGATGAGCTCAAAGCTTTCTTGAAGCTTTTATGCGTGCCAACCCACAATTTTTTTTATATATTTTTTTTTTATATTCCTCACAAATGGCACGCCACGGGAGTCAAGGAAGTGCCAACGCAGTCCCCAGCCAAGATTCTACCTCAAATAGTGGCACAAGACAAAGAGACTAATGGTGTTTTGATCTAAGCACACAAGCCGCAGGCATGACATAACACACGCCAGCTTCTTCATTTCTCCAGACCACACCGGGGGCGCTCCGACGAAACGCGCTCATCCCGATCTCCCCTGTGACACCCGCGCCACGAGAGTAGGTTGAAAGGATCTTCCTGCTTGCACGCATGCTCCAAGTTTTAATATAATGAGCATAGTATATGTAATAATTTACACAACGCTACAGAGCTATGCATCAAAATTCAGTTAGAACATCTCTGAGAACCCTTTATAGAAGCATTATTGATTAAATAGTTAAACCTCAAGCAATGCACTCATTGTAAATACCTAATAGATCCAAGTGAACTAATAAATCACTGTGACTTTTGATTTTATTGGAGATAAACTAAATGTGACTGGAGTGTCCTAGATTTTAATCACTCCAATTAGGCACCTGCAGCAAACATATTGTGTGTTTGTCTCACTGATGTCAACTGAAACTGAAAGTGGTCGACGATTTCCAGCGCACCTGCCTTTACTAAGGTACTAATTAAGAATCCCATTAGGATTTAAGAGGCTGCCAATTAATGGTTCCTTAAATACACAGATTTAGGTCTTTGGTGAAACACTTACAGCTATCATGGGAAGCAATTTTAAGCCCATTACCAAGAAAAGGGTAAGCTGTTATTACTGAGAGGGATGAAAGATCCTCTTACAGACAAAGAACTTAAAGGGTCTGTGAGGCTTAAGGTGTCTACACAAGAAGTCTGGCAGATGGTACTGTATGGAAAAACATAGAAACTGTGGCCCAATTCAAAACTATATATAGTATAATGTTGGCAGTAACACAACTTAATGTATTTCCCTTTTTTTGTGAAAACAGGAAATAATACCAGATGCGCATATCAATCAAACTTTAAATTTTCAAAAGTGGAAACTTCACAAATGGCTAAGTTAAAATGTTTTTCTTGCTATATTTATTACCTTACTTTCATGTTTTCTGAGCCGTCCCTGGAAACCATCAACACCACATTCCAAAAAATTTAGAGATTTCAACATTTTGTGAGGAGAGGGAATCTTTTTTTTTTCCTCTGATTTACATGATATTTCTCTTCCAGCAGAAAATGATGTTTATGGATGGACACGTCTGAAGATGTGACTGACTCAAGAAGAAGAGGAAGGAGGAGGTTGGAGCGTGAACTTTATAGTACCCCACTGAGCTGGTGTGCATGAGAAATGAAAAACAACAACAACAACACAGACTGTGATATTTGGATGCAAGGAAAAGGATCTGCATTCTGATTAGTACAAATTGGGGTTGTTGATTTTAAACATTTGAACCTTTTAAAACCGACCTTCCGCGGGCAAACCTCGTTGTTTGCGGATCCTGCTTAAATCGATCTACAATAAAAACCATAATAGCTAGAGCATTCATTCTTTCTGCAGCAGAAAGCTAAGTCTTTCATCACGTTGTACGCTCATGATGACGTCATTATGTTACGTGCGGTACAAAACATGGTGACAACGCGTGGTGCCGGAGTATTGCCTTGTAATGGCCGCGGGAGAGCGTTGTTTATAGCCGGAGCATTCACTCTTTTTTGCAGCAGAACGCTTCGGTTTCTGTCTTTTTGATGTCATCATGTTGTTACACGCTTGTGATGATGACGAAACGTTATATGTGGAATGTAACAAAACTATGAAAACGCCTTTGCACTCGAACTGCTCATAAAAATGAGCATATCTCAAAAACTAAAAAATGTGCATAGTTCAAATAAATTATGGAGCGTTAAGAAATATTTTGTTCATGTTTCTACATTTAGAAATATTTCGGATCAATATGTTTTGTGTGTTTATTTAGTTAAAATGTACGAGAAAACATGTCAGATTTTTGTATTTTTTCCTTTTTGAGACAATTTCAACACTTTTATTCAATTAAATTTATTTTTATATAGCATCAAATCATAAGAGAAGTTATCTCAAGATGCTTTTCATATAGAGTAGGTCTAGATCGTACTCTATAAGACAACACTTATTATTATCAATTATTATGATCTATTGACTTACATAGCCTTTTAGGAATATTTTAAGGATATGAAGCATTTGAAATGACATCAAAATAAGCAAAAATACCTACGTATGTATTGGCGGACCATTTCCATTGCAGAGTTCAAAGGGTTAAGGTGTTGCTGTTGCACTTATATATTGTAAAGAATAACTGAAAGGAGTCTCAATGGCACATTGTGTTGAATGAATTTCTTTAGGTTCTTTCAAACCAGAACTGTACTTAGTTTTGATAAAAGATAAAGATTGGCTTGGCTCTGCAGGTAAAATGTTGGTGGTCTGCTGTATTCCTTTAGTTTTTAAATAAAAGATAAAGATTGGTTTGGCTCTGCAGGTAAAATGTTGGTGGTCTGCTGCATTCCTTTAGTTCTGAATGAACAGCAGAGAGACACAAAACAAACAGATTTCTGAAGAAACCATGTGGATCATCCTACCTCGCCTGTTGTGTTAAAATGCTGGAAAAGAACAACAAACCCTACTTCTACTTATCAGAATGCACATAACTTTGCCTGCATCAACCTCCGTCAGTCTATGTGCTGTTTTTTTTCTACTTCTTATGCAGACCGGGCTCCGCTCAGTGGGGTACTATGAGCTCCGTGTTCCACCCTCCTCTTCCTCCTCTTCCTCTTTCTGAGCCGGTGACATCACCAGAAACGTGCCCAGCCATAAGCACACTTCCCCAAGGAGACGTGTAGTAGTTCTACTATTCCAACCACTTGGATACTAAAAGGTAAGAAGAGTAACTGCGCTCCAAAGTAGTCTTTGTGTAGGGAATTAAACCACAGCTTTTTTGGTGGAGACAGTTATGCCCAGGGCAGCTGGCATTATGTCAACAGGAAACAAAAGAAAGTGCTTACTACGCTGCAAACTAAAGGGGAGAATGATGTAAACATCTGGTGACAGAGGAGAGTTAATTGTGAAAAGAACCCCATCCTGAGTCACCACTAATTTACTTTAAGTGGCAATCTTGAAGATTTTCCTTTAAATAAATGTCTATTAAGTCACTATCTATCGCCGTCATTGTGTCATTGTACCCATTTATATATTTGCAGTATTATAAACTGGATGTCTGTGGCGACATTCTAGGAAATAAATGTGTTTTTTCTCCATTGTACAGTATACAGAAAAAAAATTGAACTATGCACTCAATTCTGAAAACTTGAAGCTCATGTATCAACAAAAAGACTGCCAAGCTTGAAGCACAATGGACTGAAATCTTTAAGGCTCGCCTCTTTAACAGCAGAATCACAACGTGCACGGCAGCTCAAACATATGGACACTTGATTTTCACGAGGATGGAGTCCCACACTCTATAGGACTTTAGACAATCCGAGCAGCAATCAGGCTCCGAGTGGATCCAATCAAAGGAAAGGGAGGGATGATGAGACTGGATGGAGTCCAATCCCCCCTGTTGATCGCTGACGACAAATGAGTTCTGCCAGAGGTTTTACATGATAAGAAGAATTAAATAGGCGGATTTGTGTCCTCTTAAAAGAGAAGATGCACAGCATTAAACGATGGTCATGGCAATTAAGAGGACACAGAAAACGTTATTATCTCTAATGGGTTGTGTGTGGAAAATTGTGCAACTCAATTGGGAACTGGTAGCTAACCTGTTTGACAGATGGTTGTAAAGCCATGGATGCAAATAGTATATGCCTTGTCATGAGCAATTACACCCAGGACATACGAACGATACGATACGATACGATACGATACGATACAACTTTATCGTCAGTTTGCACTGAAATTCATTTTGCATCCATAGGCAGCTCAGTTTGAGAAAAAGTACACATCCAATAGACATACTGTTACAATAGACAGACAGACAAGTAAGACCCATCAGACAATTATTCATACATGACCCATTACAAAATTACCATCTGTCCTCTGGATTCACGTCTTTAGCAGCACATTAATTATTATTTAGCAACAAGATGGACTGATGGACAAAAGCGTGTTGGAATGTGCCTCTAATTAACTGTGAGACTCTCCAGAACATGACAACCTGTATGCTGGTATTTCTCTCTGAATGTCTAAAAATATTAGGTCTTACTGAAGGTTAATTATCTTTGATGCCAGAAGTGGAAGTTTCTGTAGTTTCTGTGCATTATTCCAGGAGGAAGGGGGGGTAGTGTATTTAAATGTTGTTTTGCCTATCTTTTCTAACCTCAGGGGTAGATGATGGTGAGAGTGCATGCATGTAAATGTCAATTAGAAAATAGAGATATAGTCTCCAGAACATGACAACCTGTATGCTGGTATTTCTCTCTGAATGTCTAAAAACATTAGGTTTTACTGTATTTTACTGAAGGTTAATTATCTTTGATGCCAGGAGTGGAAGTTTCTGTAGTTTCTGTGCATTATTCCAGGAGGAAGGGGTAGTGTATTTAAATGTTGTTTTGTTGCCTATCTTTTCTAAACCTTAGCTGTAGATGATGCTCTCTATATGGAGGGCCAATGAGGAAAAAGTA